>NC_061838.1:10530457-10532957 GCF_019202785.1 Penaeus chinensis | reverse complement strand
GACGAAGCCGGCCAGCAGGAAGGCCGAGCCCACCACGAGGTAGATGAAGAGTGGCGCCAGCACGAAGCCTCGCAGGTTGTTGATGTCCTGGTTGCCTACGTAGCAGATACCGGCCACGGAGTCGCCGTCCACGGCCGCCATCACCAGCACGGCGATGCTCTGGATGGTGGGGATGAGCCAGGCCGCCAGGTGGAACCAGGTGGAGTAGCTGGCGATGGCCTCGTTGCCCCACTTGAGCCCCGCCGCCAGGAACCACGTGAACGACAGCACCACCCACCAGATGCTCGACGCCATCCCGAAGAAGTAGACCAGCAGGAACACGGTGGTGCAGAGGCCCGAGCCGTAGGGGTTGTGGCGGACCAGGTGGTAGTTGTAGACGATCATCTTGCCGTCGCAGGCGACCTCGGCGTGGCCGGCCACCATGCGAATGATGTAGCCCATGGACACCATGAAGTAGCAGCCGCTCAGGAAGATGATGGGCCGCTCGGGGTACTTGAAGCGGTCCATGTCGATCAGGAAGGTGGTGATCGTGGTGAGGGTGGACACGCAGCACAGAATGGCCCAGATGGCGATCCAGTACTGGGCGAAGGTCCTCTCGTCCTGGTCGAAGTACACGGCATGGCACGGGAGCGCGCAGTCAGGCACGCGGCCCACCTTGAACGACTCGTTAGGATACCGCCCGTACTGCCGGTAGGAGGGATCCAGGTTCACGAAGGGACACGAGCACTGGCACTTGGGGCAGTACTTGGAGTTCTTTCCGCGGCACTTCTTATCCAGGTTGCCGTAGTTCTTGGCCGGCTTCTCCTCGGGCGCCGAGCCGTTGCGCTTGTCCATGCACAGGTGAACGGTGTCTCCGTACTCTGGAAGCTTCGAGCAATCCATCCTTTCGGGCCATGCAAAGCCGTACTGGTGCATGATGGGAGCACAGCCCGCCTTGGCCCGCTCGCACACGCTCCTGCACGCCGGCAGAGGCTTCTCGTAGTCGTCGATACATATGGGCGCGTACACGGAGCACAGGAAGAACTTGAGGTCGGTCGAGCACATGATCTCGACCAGCGGCCAGAACTGGTGCACCTCGAGGCCGGCCTCGTCCTGCGAGTCGTGGTTGAACTGGTTCGGCATCGACGTGTTGTTGTAGCCGATGTCGCGACACATCGGGATGGTGATTTCCTCACAGCGCGACTCCTTAGCCGTCTCCCCGTCCGTGGCACCCACAAGGGTCACCACCAGAAGCACGAACGACGACAAAAACACTGAATTCCGCATCATGGCACTACGGGGAGGCCGCCGGTCTATATCTCTCACGCGGGTGCACATTGCCTACTACTAAACGCTCCGACACACCTCCAGCTGATTGCCGGACTTGCTTTCCGACACCATAATTCAAGCGATTACCCAAACGTCACAGACCACCATCGATTCACGTCCGCTCGCGAGGGGAGTCAGGTTTACACTAACTGAGCGTGCGTCCCGTGAGCCTAAAACCGAGAGGGGACGCAGGTACCACACAGTCTTTTCCGACGACTATTTTCCACGCCGCGTCGCCAACTCACTCACGCTTCGATCGCGTATTTTTTTTGCTTTTTATCCGTTTCTGATCACTCGTTTCACTCACACGAAAACACGAGAGCAGGAGCTAGACTCGTCTCACGAGCGAGCGAGCAGATAATGAGTAGGAGACGAGTCGTGGAGCCGAGTCTTTAGCGGGGCTCGGTCAGAACTATCCCGAGGAGCCGACGCCCTCTCGGCCAATCAGCACAGGCGCAGCTGCCGGGAACACCAATCAGCTGGCCCGTCTCATCCTCTCTCGGCTCTCCCGGTGACCTGCAACAAAAGATACCCATGTCAAGTCAGGTCAGACGCTAACCTGCTCCTCCCAGGCTTATGGCCTCTTGAACACAAACTCGCAACATTTCACCCTTGCCCATACACACACCGAATGCTGCATTCTATTCAACATGCATATTGATCGTCTAACTCAGGCAACAATATTGATCAGCCGGGCCGCCTCTCTCCCCAACTACACCTCGCTGGAGAGAGAATTAAAAAAAGACACACCTACAACTTCCGCATTGCATTTCGAACTCGCCCATTCCAGATCTTTTTTTGCGTTGGGGGCGAGAGAGAGAGAGAGAGAGAGAGAGAGAGAGAGAGAGAGAGAGAGAGAGAGAGAGAGAGAGAGAGAGAGAGAGAGAGAGAGAGAGAGAGAGAGAGTCAGACAGACAGACATATACATACATGTATTTACGCATAAACGCATATGTGCATGCGTGCATACAGGGATATATTGACACATGTATACATGGATAAATGCATACATGCATAAAACACATGCACACATACATAAAATACATGCATACAAGTATATAAGTAACCGAGACAGAGATACAGAAAAAAACACACACGGCGACAGAGAGAGGGGGGGTTAGAACCACAGATTATACGATAGAAAGTGTTTTACTTTATTAATCAATGATTTTCCACGCGGACAAAATAAACA
>NC_061838.1:10510457-10512957 GCF_019202785.1 Penaeus chinensis | reverse complement strand
TTAAAGCAATCCTTTTCCCTTCGGACTCTCAAGGAAAGGCTTTGAGGAATGACGGGGGAGAAGTGGACGGGAATAGACGTGTGTGTAGGGGAAATTCCTGATATTTAGGGGGGAAACGATAATAAAGGGGGGAATTTAAGTAAACGGAACTACGATAGGGATGATAAAGGAAAAGGAAGATAAGGAACAAAAATAAAGGCAAATGAAAATTAGAATAACAGTGAAAAGATGAGGGGGTAAAAAAGAGGAATTAAAAATTGTTCTAGGGGGAAAAGAGGAGGTGATGGAGGCGTGGCGGGGAATTCAAGGGTTAGTGTCGTCGTAAAATTTTATGAATGAACGTTAACAATTAGAGTTAATAGCTGGACAATAGGGTGAATAGGTGTTAGAATAGGCATGATAGGAAAATAAAAGGATAGGAAAATACAAACAACTCGGGAAATCACAACAAAACAAACAAATACCCAACAATGTATATTCTTCAATCTCAGAAAGAGTGGAGGAGGCAAATAGACATACATACACACACACGCACATACATACATACGTACAGAAAGACAGACAGAGAGGCACAGATAGACAGACCGACAGAAAGAGACAGACACACAAATAGATGAGAGAAAGCTCGTGACGGAACAGCAAGGGACAGGTGGCCACCGACACACACGCTCTCTGGCGGGGAGAAAAAGCATTAACCAATTTGCATGCGTGACCCTGTTTGCTTCAGCCCCAGTTCACCTGATTTTGTCCGACGAAATGAGTCAGAAATGGGGAAAATACACAGCATATGAATATATGTATGTTTGCATATATACCGTATACATATATGCACGAATAAACATACTTAGAGAAAAAACCCAGATAGAGACGGAGAGAGAGAGAAAGAGAAAGAGAGAGTGTGTGTGAGAGAGAGAGAGAGAGAGAGAGAGAGAGAGAGAGAGAGAGAGAGAGAGAGAGAGAGAGAGAGAGAGAGAGAGAGAGAGAGAGAGAGAGAGAGGGGGGGGGGGGAAGAGAGAGGGAGGGAGGGAGGGAGGGTGAGAGAGAGAGAGAGAGAGAGAGAGTGAGTGAGTGAGTGAGAGAGAGAGAGAGAGAGAGAGAGAGAGAGAGAGAGAGAGAGAGAGAGAGAGAGAGAGAGAGAGAGAGAGAGAGGGGGGGGGGAGGGAGGGAGGGGAGGGAGGGGAGGGAGGGAGGGAGGGAGGGAGGGAGGGAGGGAGGGAGAGGGAGGGAGAGGAGAGAGAGAGAGAGAGAGAGAGAGAGAGAGAGAGAGAGAGAGAGAGAGCGAGAGAGAGAGAGAGAGAAAGAGAGAGAGATAGAGAGAGAGAGAGAGAGAGAGAGACAGAGACAGACAGACAGAGAAAGAGAGAGAGAGAGAGAGAGAGAGAGAGAGAGAGAGAGAGAGAGAGAGAGAGAGAGAGAGAGAGAGAGAGAGAGAGAGAGAGAGACAGACAGAGACGGACATGCAGAAAGATACAATGAGACAGACAAACAAACAGACAGACACCCACTGGAATCAAACAAAAGAAAATAACCAGAGACAGACAGAGACGCAATATAAAAGAGGCAAGACCTAAAGAAAGACGAACAACAGACCCAGCGAAAGAAGGAGAGAGACAATAGAGCCGGAGAGAGACGGAGAGAGAGATAAAAAGCGAACGAGTGACGTAAGACCACCAAAAAGGCCGGAGAAAGGGTAGGGAAACAGAGAAAATCAGAGAAGGATCAGAAATCCAAAGAGAGAAAGATGAATAAAAAAATCGAGACATAGAGAGATAACTAAAGAGCGAAAGAGAGAGATACCATAAAAACAAAACAAAAAAGAGAATGGCAAGCAGCACAGAGAGACCGACCCCCAGAGAGAGGTACCCAGGCGCTCGAGAGACAGAGAGCGAGATCGAGCGAAGGCGAGAGAGGGCGAGAGAGGGCGAGTGAGGACGAGATCTCGAGTGGGTCGTTCGTGCGTCCCTTTAATGAGAGCGGACGGGTCGTTTCCATGCACAGATTGCGTCCTTTTCCTCGCCACACCTTCGGAACCTCGCTCTCTCCGGGCCCCAGGAATGTGGACATTTAAATGCAAATTCGCTTGTCATGGCTTCGAAAAATAGGCTAAATCTTGGAATTTCGAGATTGTGGTTATTCTCGCTCTTATTCTTTGGGTTCCGTTAATGTTTCTCTAACTTATTTAGATGTTTATTACTTTGCATCTTGTATATATTTATTATCGGTTTTGCTATTTTTTATCTTTCATTTAATCCGTGTTTCTGGTGGTTTATGTGTTTTTTTATCCTTTTATAATTAATTTATTTATGTTTGTTATTCACTTATTTTTAAATTTCATTTCTGTTCCTTTTCAGTATTTCTTCTAATTATCTCTTCAGTTTCTTTATCTTTATGTTTTGTTACAAACTTTATTTCGGTCTTCGTTTTCCCCTATTCATTTCACTTCTCTTGCTTTCCCCTCATCCTAATTCCACTCCCTTCTCTTCTCTTGCCTCCCCCTCTC
>NC_061838.1:10485457-10490457 GCF_019202785.1 Penaeus chinensis | reverse complement strand
AACGAGATTTCCCCTCAGCTGACATCTGTCTCGCGCTCACACTGTGCGCCTCGCCTCACTCATGGTTCGCCTAACCTTTCTCTTTGGTACTCTAATTCCTCTGTAGTTCTGTCTACCTATGAGTACTAAATTTGTTTTCATAGTAATCTACGTCGTGATGATTTCCGAATCCACACGATGCTGACTTCCAGTTAATTCATTATGAACTATTTCACAGGGAAATCTTTCCTGCCTTTGTTTGCATTTTTAGAATAATTACCTTTATAGGAAAATCATTCCTGTTTCCTAGCATGCTACTAATCTTAATCAACTCCCTATTAATCCTGCATTTTCGCATGCATCTACTCTCATTTCCCTGAAGGAAATATATTCTATGATCTATCTACCTACATTTTTCATGGGAATCTCTGTTGACCTGTATCCTTGCACATGAATTCTGCATATTATTTCGTGGAGAATCATTTCTACGTTTTACATGGCTTTGTAAACACGCAATTTCTTCGAGATTTTATCCTACAATCTCGATTGTTCGTTACTGCCTTCTATCTCTCAGGTGAATGTTGCAATTAACACCCTATTCCGAATCCCTGACACCGTTGCTTCCAGTTATTTCCTAATCATCACGAGTTCATGTTGATATTGTAACTCCCTGAGATATGGCATTATGTCTTCTGTCGCCAAGACATGGTACTGTTGTTCTTGATTGTTGTCCTCAGAAACAGACGACCCGTGCTGAAGCCCACTGCTGACCTTGACTCTCGGATCACCACGTCGCCGCCCTCGCCGCCGATCCCTGGCGCATCAAGTCTCGCTCGCCCCTTAACGAGCCCATCTCACGGACGTTCTCGCTCACGCATCACCTGCCGACGCCCTTCTGTTCCCTATTGCACGTCGCTGCAACTCCGGTCGTGTCCGCCGCCTCGTCCACTGCCGCCTGACATCCTCGCCGCATCTCGCCGCATCACGTCTCACTCACCACACCTGCTGCCCTGTGCTGGTGAACCTGGCAAGAATGGTCGTACCTTGCCTGTCGAACCCCGTGCTCTTCCTCTCCCGAGATGACGAATCTTTCCCGCCAACGACGTGATCCTGCTCCTTCGAAGACCTCGTTCTCACGATTCTCCGCTCAATCCTCGTCTCCTTGCCATCAACTTGGTCCAGAATCTTCTATACCGGTGTGCGTGTCACTTACGACTGACACGGCGCTTGACAACTTAACTGTGTCTTCCAGCGATCCTGTGGAACGATTGACGAGCTCCGTGACTGATCCCCACTGCTGCTCCCGTCAAGACCACCTGCGCTTCGGAACAGTGACCTGTGCGAACAAGCTCCCTAGGCCGCCAACCTTAGAAGTTACCTGTGCGACCTTCCCTCCTGGTCATCTTCAAGAAACGAGACTCCCTGTGTCGCTTGCTTCCGTCACCTGTCTCCTGTCATCCACCTGCATCGTCTACCCCAGAATCGAAGACGATTCTTTTTCGGTGGCCGAGCGATCTAGTGACCTGTTCTCGTGATCTCTTTCGTCTCACATACCAGAAAAGCCATGCGTTCCTTATCTCACAGTAATTCCACTGTCCTCAGCCGACTCCAACAGGTCTACACCTATTATGATGACAAAGTGACCTTAGAACACGCTAATTCAACCCCTATTGCTCGTGAACAATTTCCATGCTATTATTCTGTTGTCTGTGTGTTATTACAAGTAGACCCTAAGGACTTTTTTCTTCCCCAACTCCTTTCCTCTCCCCACCTCTCTTTCTTCTATGCCTGAACGTAAAACTTCCTCCTGTTTTCCTTTCCCTCCATCTGCTAGACCCGAAAAGACCCCTTGATCCCCTTTCCCTCCCACTGAAAACCCCAATTTCGGTTCCATCCTTCTTCTTATTCTTATCTGAGACCATAAGGACTCCCTCCTTCCTACTTAATTACCCTCATCCTCTGCCCCTCCTCCACTACATCCCCAGCTCCCTTCCTCCCTTTCCCTCCTCAGCAAGATCCCAAGGGCTCCTCCTCCTCCCTTCCCCTTCCTCTGTTAGGCCCTAAACCACCCCTCCTTCCTTTCCCTCCTCTGTTAGACCCCAATACCCCCTTCTGCTCCCCCCCTCCCCTCCTATATAGCAACACCCCCATTTATCCACTCCTCAACACCTCCACCTCCCTCCCCCTCCCCACCCCACCACCTTCTATGACGCAGCAGAACCTCGAGATGTTGAGCGAGAAGTGGAACGGCCATCTGTCTTCATTGGGGAGCGACAGGGCGAGTGCCCCGCTGTCCCCTTTCCCGCTCTTTCTCTTCCTTCGGGCTCTTTCTTTCTCCTCCGATGCTTCTATTTATATTTTTTTTCTTACCTTCCTATCTATATATCAATATATATTTTATAACATATGTATGTGCACACACACACACACACACAAACACAGACACATATATGGTGTGTGTGTGTGAGTGAGTGTGTGTGTGTGTGTGTGTGTGTGTGTGTGTGTGTGTGTGTGTGTGTGTGTGTGTGTGTGTGTGTGTGTGTGTGTGTGTGTGTGTGTGTGTGTGTGTGTGTGTGTGTGTGTGTGTGTGTGTGTGTGTGTGTGTGTGTGTGTGTGTGTGTGGTTGTACACACATACTTGCATATATGCTATTTATATATGTTTGTACGCGAGTGTATGTGTGTGAGTGTTCATCCGTGGCAGCTCCGGGCACCGTCTGGGCACAGATAAAGCCACCATATCTTGGGCATCAGGCATGCCTTAACACAGCGTTTGGATTCTTGCTTAGACCATGGCGAAGTGGGCACGCACAGATATGCGAGAGAGAGAGAGAGAGAGAGAGAGAGAGAGAGAGAGAGAGAGAGAGAGAGAGAGAGAGAGAGAGAGAGAGAGAGAGAGAGAGAGAGAGAGAGAGGAGAGAGAGAGAGAGAGAGAGAGAGAGAGAGAGAGAGAGAGAGAGAGAGAGAGAGAGAGAGAGAGAGAGAGAGAGAGAGAGAGAGAGAGAGAGAGAGAGAGAGAGAGAGAGAGAGAGAGAGAGAGAGAGAAGAGAGAGAGAGAGAGAGAGAGAGAGAGAGAGAGAGAGAGAGAGAGAGAGAGAGAGAGAGAGAGAGAGAGAGAGAGAGAGAGAGAGAGAGAGAGAGAGAGAGAGAGAGAGAGAGGGCAAAACTAATGGCGTTGCATAAAACTCCCGCATCCAGCTTCACTCGCAAACCAACGACCAACTTTTCTCCAACGAACCTCACTTACACATCGAAAAACGCCACAGGCCTCGCTATTCCCAGACTTTCGAAGGCATCAACACCACGACCTCACCACAAGCCTTCTTGGTCTCTACTTCATCACATCTCACCACAGTCATGCCCTAACGACGTACCTCCCCTGACCCCCCCCCCTTGAATCCCCCCACGACCCCCCCTACCCTCACTACCCACAACCTCTCTTGACTGTTCAACGAATTCCCGAAGCTTAAATGGAAATTGTTATTGGATTTAACATATAACTTGATTACAGTACTAGAATGGACGGAATCTTGTAGACTGCGTATATGATTTGTACCAAACTGTGTCTTAATAAATAAGTGTAATTAAATTCGGGTAGGCTCTATTTCTACGTTTTTGTGTCTCTGCTTGTATCTCTATCACTCTGTCTCTTTCTCTCTCTCTCTCTCTCTCTCTCTCTCTCTCTCTCTCTACTCCCGATCCATGCAACCTATATGTATGTTCATTATCAGTAACTACGATCACGTATGGGAGACAGAGATGATGAAAACTGGACGTGGCACCCTCAGGCACTAAGCATTATAAGGACTTCAGATAGAGGCAGACTTTATAACTAGAGGACCATCTCGGGGGCAACAAGATACAATAAACAGACTTTGCATAGGTTATTGGTTCACAGTGCAGTCTTGGTTACAGAGGAAAATTCATACCATCACCGTGAATTGTGCAAGATACCCTAGGCCCATGATCTTGGTTATCACCTATTCTGTTGTATAAAGATTCTCTCTCTCTCTCTCTCTCTCTCTCTCTCTCTCTCTCTCTCTCTCTCTCTCTCTCTCTCTCTCTCTCTCTTCCTCTCTCTCTCTCCCTATCTCTCTCTCTCCCTATCTCTCTCTCTCTCTCTCTCTCTCTCTCTCTCTCCCCCCTTCTCCCTCTACTTTACATATTTCTACCCTCTTTCTCCCTCTTCCCCCTTCACTCCCCCCTTTCTACCTCCTCTCAACACCCCTCCCCCACCCTCCCCACTTACGCCCCCTCTCTTCCCCCCTCCTCCCCCCCCCCCTTCCTTCCCGTCATGAATCGTAATTTTGGAATTCAATTTGAATAACAACGAAAAGATAAACATTCATAAACCTGCAACTCACTCGGCCTACTCGAACGCGCATAGACCATGTAATCTTCTCTTCTCTTCTCTCCCTTATTCCTCTTTCCTCGCGTTCGTTTGTATTTTTATTTCTTTCCTCTCTTCTCTTTTCTCTTTTTCATGCATTTTTTTTTTTAGATTGGTATTGAAATTTTATATTATGTTTATTATTTTCATTGATGTGATTATTTTCAATATCATTATTATCATTATCAACATTGCTGTCATTATCATTGTAATTATCATGATTGTATATCTTTTTCTCTCATTATCACTATTATTATTGTTATCATCGTTATCCTTATTACAATCAGTATTCATTATTTAGTATCATTAAAAAAATCATGATCATTATCATTGCCATTATTATCATCCTTACCATTGTCATCATTACTTTTATCATTAAAACTAATCATTGTATTATTATCATTATCTTAATTATCACATTTTTGATTCTTCCTTTTCTTTTAATCTCTCTTTCCTCCTTTTAATATCTCTTTCCTCTCTTCCACCTTTTGCAAATCAGGCCCCTATTTACCCTATCAGCCCCCCCCCCTCCTTCCAGTCCTCCCCCCCTCCACTATCCCTCCTGTACCCCCTCCACCCCCCCCTTTCCCTGATCAAACTGTACACTTCACATTTCCCCCCCTCCCTCCTCC
>NC_061838.1:10484134-10485357 GCF_019202785.1 Penaeus chinensis | reverse complement strand
ATTATATCTGCTAAATTTCATACACTTTAAAATTACTCTCAGGCAAGTTCACAATTGGAATGTTTTAATGACTGTCACAACCAGGGAAGTTTTAAGCCACAAAACACGGTGTCGTTTATAATCAATTCAACCAACGTTTTATTTCTCATTTGTTTATCAGACCGCGCCGAGGTTAATGGTGCCAATTAATCTTGTGTTCATTTCTGTGATATTATTATTTTTTTCCTTTCGTAATATTTTTTCTTTCTTTCTTTCCGTTTTCCTATTATCTATATCGAAATGCAGCTTCGAAGAAGAAAAATAATAAGAATAAAAATAAGATGGTGAAATATCTAGGATATCTTCTCTTATTCATCTCTAGCTGTTTCCTTTTTTATGTTTTCTATTTTGATTAGGTTTGCAATTTCTTCTTTTGTTTCTATTTTGATATTTGTATTCAATTTTCTCCTCCGACAGTTTCCTAATTTCATTTTTGACTGTTTGGTCTTTTTAGTATGTTTCTATTTTGATGTTATTTTCATATCACAATCAAGGTTTCATTTTTTTCCCCCCAGGAGGCTTCTATTTTCTGTTACTAGTAGGTTATTTGCTTTATAGTTTTGAATCGTTTTTCAAAGCAGGTTTCTATCTTATATACATTTTTAAAAATTATTTTCTCTTTGTTTTCCATTTTTGGCAGTCATGTCTATTCGTAACCAACCCTTTTCCCTACCTCTATAAACGTAGACGCGGCAGCCTCCCTTACAGTACTAAAGGGCGTTACGATCCGGACAACTGGCTACTTAGTACCGCCCTCTCCTCTCTTCGTCGGTTCGGCTTCTCTTTGTCTGTTTCTATGTCTGTCTTTCTCCTCCCCCGCCCCCCGTTTCTTTCTTTCAATTTGTCAAACACACGCATTCAGGCTAAAAAAAAAGCCTCTCCCCTTCCCACCCTCACACATTATCCTTCCCCGAATCCTGCCCCCCTCCCCTCCTCCCATCCCTTTACCCCTACAACCCCACCCTTTTCCTTACCCCTGCCCTCCCCCCCCCATTCACTCCATCCCCCACTACCCAACCACTCCCACAGCCCTCCCTCCCCCCCTTCCTTACCCACAACCTCCCCACCATAACAACAACAATAACCTTCCCTGCAGTAACACACGTGTCTCTGTACTTAACATAGCCAACACACAATCGCCGTTACTATGTCCACTATTTCGCCCGTTGTAATAGTGTTCTTAA
>NC_061838.1:10476634-10479134 GCF_019202785.1 Penaeus chinensis | reverse complement strand
GTGCAGCGGGGGGTAGTTGCAAGCAGGGAGTGCAGCGGGAGTAGTTGCAAGCAGAGTGGACAGCGGGGGGGTAGTTGCAAGCAGAGAGGACGGCGGGGGGTAGTTGCAAGCAGATAGGACAGCGGGAAGTAGTTGCAAGCAGAGAGGACAGCGGGGGGGTATTTGCAAGCAGGAGTGCAGCGGGGGGTTAGCTGCAAGCAGAGAGGACAGCGGGAAGTAGTTGCAAGCAGAGAGGACAGCGGGAAGTAGTTGCAAGCAGAGAGGACAGCGGGAAGTAGTTGCAAGCAGAGAGGACAGCGGGAAGTAGTTGCAAGCAGAAGGGAGACAGCGGAAGTAGTTGCAAGCAGGGAGTGCAGCGGGGGGGTAGTTGCAAGCAGAGTGGACAGCGGGGGGGTAGTTGCAAAGCCAGAGAGGACGGCGGGGGTGTAGTTGCAAGCAGGGAGTGAAGCGGGGGGTAGTTGCCAAGCAGAGTGGACAGCGGGAACTAGTTGCAAGCAGGGAGGACAGCGGGGGGGTAGTTGCAAGCAGAGAGGACGGCGGGGGGTAGTTGCAAGCAGATAGGACAGCGGGAAGTAGTTGCAAGCAGAGAGGACAGCGGGGGTAGTTGCAAGCAGGGAGTGCAGCGGGGGGTAGTTGCAAGCAGAGTGGACAGCGGGAACTAGTTGCAAGCAGGGAGGACAGCGGGGGGTAGTTGCAAGCAGAGAGGACAGCGGAAAGTAGTTTCAAGCAGGAATTGCAGCGGGGGGTAGTTGCAAGCAGGAAGTGCAGCGGGGGGGGTGTAGTTGCAAGCAGAGAGGACAGCGGGGGTAGTTGCAAGCAGGGAGTGCAGCGGGGGGTAGTTGCAAGCAGAGAGGACAGCGGGGGTTAGTTGCAAGCAGAGAGGACAGCGGGGGTAGTTGCAAGCTGGGATTGCAGCGGGGGGTAGTTGCAAGCAGGAAGTGCAGCGGGGGGTTTGTTGCAAGCAGAGTGGACAGCGGGGGTAGTTGTAAGCAGGGAGTGCAGCGGGGGGTAGTTGCAAGCATGGAGGAAAGCGGGAAGTAGTTGCAAGCAGAGTGGACAGCGGGGGGTAGTTGCAAGCAGGGAGTGCAGCGGGGGGTAGTTGCAAGCATGGAGGACAGCGGGAAGTAGTTGCAAGCAGGGAGGACAGCGGGGGTTAGTTGCAAGCAGAGAGGACAGCGGGGGGTAGTTGCAAGCAGGGAGTGCAGCGGGGGGTAGTTGCAAGCAGGGAGTGCAGCGGGGGGTAGTTGCAAGCAGGGAGTGTAGCGGGGGGGTAGTTGCAATCAGGGAGGACAGCGGGGATAGCTGGAAGCAGGTGGGGGAGCGGGGGTAGTTGCAAGCAGGGAGGACAGCAGGGGAAGTTGCAAGCAGGGGGGGCAGCGGGGGTAGTTGCAAGCAGGGAGAACAGGGGGGTAGTTGCAAGCAGGGAGGACAGCAGGGGTAGTTGCAAGCAGGGAGGACAGTGGGGTAGTTGCAAGCAGAGAGGACAGTGGGGGATAGTTGCAAGCAGGGAGGACACTGGGGTAGTTGCAAGCAGGGAGGACAGTGGGGTAGTTGCAAGCAGGGAGGACAGTGGGGTAGTTGCAAGCAGGGAGGACAGCAGGGGTAGTTGCAAGCAGGGAGGACAGTGGGGTAGTTGCAAGCAGGGGGGACAGCGGGGGTAATTGCAAGCAAGAAGGACAATTGGGGTAGTTGCAAGCAGAGAGGACAGCGGGAAGTAGTTGCAAGCAGATAAGACAATGTGGAGTAGTTGCAAGCAGAGAGGACAGCGAGGATAGTTGCAAGTAAGGAGGACAGTGGGGGGTAATTGCAAGCAGATAGGACAATGGGGGGGTAGTTACAAGCAGAGAGGACAGCGGGAAGTAGTTGCAAGCAGGGAGGACAGTGGGGGGTAATTGCAAGCAGATAGGACAATGGGGGGGTAGTTGCAAGCAGAGAGGAGAGCGGGAAGTAGTTGCAAGCAGGGAGGACAGTGGGGGGTAATTGCAAGCAGA
The DNA here is from genome assembly GCF_019202785.1 of Penaeus chinensis. Lineage (NCBI taxonomy): Eukaryota > Metazoa > Arthropoda > Malacostraca > Decapoda > Penaeidae > Penaeus > Penaeus chinensis. Next base: position 10,477,143 of record NC_061838.1, on the reverse strand, counting down.
TAGGACAATGGGGGGGTAGTTGCAAGCAGAGAGGACAGCGGGAAGTAGTTGCAAGCAAGGGGTGCAGCGAGGATAGTTGCAAGCAAGGAGGACAGTGGGGATGATTGCAAGCAGGGAGCACAACGGGAAGGGATATGGGGCATGACAAGCGGGCAAGCACTAACAGGAAACAAAGGCACGTGGCTCTTTATCACTGATTCGCCGCCACAGTAGCAACAGCTGGCAGCTTTCTGATCAGATGCCCAACCTGTTTACCCCCCCCTCCTCACCCTGTCCCTTTACCCCCTGTCGTACCCCCTCCCACCCGCCCTTTCCTCTTCTCTCATGCCCACTATTTCCTCTTCTCCCATTCCTCCTTTCAACCCCTTTCCTCCTCCCTACCCCCCCCCCTCTCCATCTAAACCCCCTCCTCCCTCCACTCCCCCTCCCTTACCTTCTGCTTACCTCCCTCCCCTCCTCCCCCTCCCCAATCCCTCGTCCATTACACTCCTTCTACCATGTCACCCCCC
>NC_061838.1:10470783-10473283 GCF_019202785.1 Penaeus chinensis | reverse complement strand
GTTCATCTTGAGTTCCTCCTCCAAGACGTTTCCTCTCCACGACGCCCGAAAGCCACTGAATTTACCTTTGTCTCACGAGGAAGGAAGGTTGAAAATGGTTTCACTTTGCTTGAGTTACGCCCACGCTCGCTCATTTCCCGTTTTCTTTGAAACTATGGCCGGCTGTGCAGTGCGATATACAGGAGGAAATATTAGGGAGAGAGACGGAGTTGATAAAGAGGGAAGACAGAAAGGAAGGATGGAGAGGAGAGAGTGTGAGGGAGAGCGAGTGAGTGAGTAAGAGATAGAGAAAGAAAATGGGAACGGAGAAAGGGAGAGAGGGAAAGAAGTAAAGAGAGAGAGAGAGAGAGAGAGAGAGAGAGAGAGAGAGAGAGAGAGAGAGAGAGAGAGAGAGAGAGAGAGAGAGAGAGAGAGAGAAAATCATTATATATATGTTATTTTTATACATATATCATATCAAAATACATGTTATATAATCCATTCCACGTGGATCAACCCGGTTTCCCTATCCAGGTCTCAATATCTCCGACCTTTCTCCCTATCTCCCTTAATTCCTTGTAAACCACCCTCCTCCCCTCTCCCTACCCCCCCTTTCCCCTCCTAACTCTATCCCACCTCCAAACTTCACTCTCCCTCCCTTTTTAATCCTTCACCCCCACCTTCCCTTCCCCATTATCCAACCTCTCCCTTTAACCCCCATTTCCCATTCCCCCTTTCCATTTTCCCCTCCCCCCCCCCCCCAGTAACTCCACAACCTCCCCTCTTACGAACCCCCACCATTCCCTCCCCTCCTCAACCCTCCTCCCTTACCCCCTCCCCCTCCCATACCCCCTCCCCCCTCTCATACCCCTCCCCCCTCCCCTCCCCCCCTCCCCCCCGCCCCCCCCCCCCTTTCCCGGCCAGCCTCCACATCTCCGGTTTTGGATATTCCAGAATCGCCCCTCGCGTGTCTCCTGGAATATTCCTGCTGCAGTTCATTCCAACAAACGGAGGGGATTCCTGTTGCTATCGTTGGCTCTCCGGCCCTGTTGTGCGTCCCTTTCCCCTCCCCTCCCTCCCCCCCCTTCCTTCTCTGTGTCTACCCCTCACCCTCTCGCTCTTCAGCTCCCTCCTCTTGTCGCTACTTTTCCTCTTCTCACGTTTACCTCGGTTTTCTCTCCCTCACTCCCTCTCACTCCCTCTCACTCCCTCACGCCTACCTCTACCTTAACTCCCTCATCCCTCACTTTTTTTTTTCTTTGTCTCTGTCTACCTTTTCCCTTCTGTCTCCTTCCCCTCACCCGATCTACCCTCCCTCTGCCTCCCTCTCCCTCTTTCTCTCTTCTCCTCTCTGTCTCTGTTTCCACCTACCTCTTCCTCTCTCCCTCTTTCCTCCCTCCTCCCTTCACCTCCCCCCACCCCCCTCCCTTTCCCTACATTGCGTAGTGTCCTTCTTGTCCGGAACCCGATCCATCTCTTTGTCTCTCCTCGTCTTCATTTTCTCTTTCTTTTTTGTTTTCTATATTTCGTTATGTTTTATTTTCTTTCATTATTTCTCGCTCTTCCCTTTCTCTTCCTTTTTATCCCTTTCTCTTATCTCCTTTGTTTTATCTTCTTCGTCTGTTCTTGTTTATCGCTATTTCTTTCAATTTCTTTCTATTTATCTAGTTTTTATTTTTTTGCTTTGTTTCTTCCCTTCTCTTGCTCATAATAATTTGTCATCACATCTTTCTGTGTTTGATTCACCTTTTTATTATAATTTTTTAAAATCTTAATGTAATCTGCATCATCATAATTTTTCTCTACCATAAACGTCAGTAATATTTCTCTTTTCTTTTCTTTCCTTCTTTTTCTTTTTCCTTTTCCTCTTCCTCATCCTACTCATCTTTCTTTCTCCCTTCCCCCTCTCCCTTTTACTACAATTCTCTTTCCCTCGTCGTTCGTATCAGTCTCCTAATTCTCACTTCTACTACGCCTTCTCTTCTTCTTCTTCTCTCTTATTCTATCGCTTTCTCTGTCTGTCTGTCTGTCTGTCTGTCTGTCTGTCTGTCTGTCTGTCTGTCTGTCTGTCTGTCTGTCTGTCTGTCTGTCTCTCTGTCTGTCTGATTGTCTGTCTGTCTGTCTGTCTGTCTGTCTGTCTGTCTGTCTGTCTGTCTCTCCCTCTCTCTCCCTATCACCCCCCCTCTCTCTCTCTCTCTCTCTCTCTCTCTCTCTCTCTCTCTCTATATATATATATATATATATATATATATATTATATATATATATATATATATATATATATATAGTCTCTTACTCTCCCCTCTCTCTCTATCCCCATCTCCTTCCTCGAGCGACATTCTCAAAGGCTAAATTTCCCCTCCTTCTCCCCTCTCCTCCTCCCCCTCGGCTTAAATTGGGGTCTACCACACCTGCGTTGGGGATCGATGGATGCTCATGTAGCGGGGGAGGCGGACGGCGGTCAACGGAGGCGGAAGGAGAGGCTGAAGGAGGCGAAGGAGTGGGGGGAGGAGAGGGGTGCG
>NC_061838.1:10469379-10470683 GCF_019202785.1 Penaeus chinensis | reverse complement strand
TTTGTGTGAGTGTGCATGTTGTTTTTATATACCTGTGTATTCATACATGTTTTGTTTTAATGCACTTTATCTGTTTATATTGACGTGTATGTTTACACAGTATTAAGGATGATAAACAGAGGTGGTTTCTCGTTTCCCTTCTCGGGGCAAATAAAGGCTAACCTGCTTTCGTTCCATCCATCTCCTACAACATCACGCGCATGTGTGTTGTGTGTGCCTGTGTGTGGGCTGCGCGCCTGTGTGTCCCCTGTGTGTGTGTGTGCCTTGTAATATATATAATATATTTATATAAATATATATATATATAATTATATATATATATATTCACACTTATACATGCAAATATATATACTTGTGCGCGCACACGCATGTGTATCTGTGAATGCACACACAAACATGCACACAAATATTGGGTTAGTTTTACCTCGATACGATAGTGGTGGCCGACTGCTGCCTTGTAGTTCAGTCCGCTATGGGAGACCACTGTATACAAAACAATCCACTGCCTTGTGGTATCTACAAGATGAAAAAGGCTTCGAGAGTCAACCCTGAGAAGAAATCCGAAGCAGGAGTCCCAAAGGCAGTTCGTTGTCGCCTGCGATCTCGTTCTGGCAACGCCGCCGGGGCCAAACTGTATCGGTCTTTGGATCCATCAGCTGCGTGGGGAGAGGGAGCCTGCTGCAGGGCAACAATTTGCTCCTCACATTCTTTCGCCCAGCATTGACTCTACCTATACGGGAGTGGGTAGAGGACTATAATGCCGCTTAGTCCGACATTGAATAGTGGCCTTTTACACACTCACACACACACACAACACCCCACACGCACACACACCCACACACCACAATATTATATATATATATATTATATATATATATATATTATATTATATATATATATGACACAAAGACTAAACACAAGTAACGTGTTACAAAGATGAAAAGGAAACCAGCGGTTTTGCTTTCATATTATAATATATATATATATATATATTTATACTATTATATATATTTATGTTTAGATATATATATTTGTTTACTATGTGTATATATATGTGTGTATGTATAGTTATATATATAATATGTGTATATATATGTATAGATTAAGTGTGTTTGTAGATATTTCTATTTAGAGTCTATCATATATATATATATATTATATATATATATATATCATGTTTTTTTATACTCATGTTATAGATATATTATATTATATTAAAACACATATAATAGAATATAATAGATAAACTTGCTACAAGGTCTAGTCCCTTGCGATCACCATCTACTCTGCGCTTCTATCACTGA
>NC_061838.1:10459379-10461879 GCF_019202785.1 Penaeus chinensis | reverse complement strand
AAGTCGATCTCTCCATCTAGGTACTGGGTGTCACAGATGCAGGGGGCTCGGAGGAACAGCGAGCTGGCAACGCTTCTCTTTACATGGAGAGAATGGTATGAGAAGTGTATGTACATACCACTATGCATAAGCTTCCTGTATATGGAGAAGAAGTGGTCAGCAGAACGAGGAACTAGGGTGTCCAAGAAAGGGAGCTTGTTGCCAACCTCCCACTCCACCTTGAAACGGGAGGAAGGAGCGAGAGAGTTCAGCTGCGTCAGGAAATCCGAGAACAGGGCATAGTCATGAGGCCAGAAAGCAAACACGTCGTCGACGTACCTCAGCCAAACCGACGGACGAAGGGAGATGGAAGGGAGAAGCTCAGACTCGAAGAATTCCATGAACAGGTTTGCCAGGAATGGAGAGAGGAGAGAGCCCGTGGCAACACCGAATGTTTGAGAGTCGAAGCGGAAAGGAATTAGACACCACACACAGACGAATCAGCTGGGGGAAGACGTCGGTGGGCAGAGGGAGAGGATGATCCTCTGCAGGTAGCCTCCTTTGAAGGAGGAAAGCGAGGACGTCATCAAGCGGGACCTTGGTGAAGCTCATAATGATCATCGGCGAGACACCATGAACACGGGAGATGAAGTCCTGAGAGTGGCGGAGATGAGTAGGAGAGAAGGTGCCAAGAAGGGAGGTGAGAGACTTCGCCAGCCGGGCCGCAAAAGGGTGCGTCACAGATCCCCGGGAGGAGACGATGGGACGCAGAGGCACGGCCGGCTTATAGGTTTTAGGTAGCCTATAGAAATGAGGGAGACGAGGGTTGCTATCTCTTTCAGGCGACGGTTGAAGGTAGCAGCAATGCGTTCACGAGGGTCGCCGGTTAGGGGTACATAGGTAGAGGCGTCACCCAACAGGTCCCTGGCAGGGTCTAGGACCACCACCGAGTTGCACTTCTCAGAAGGCAAAATGGTGACATCCTCCCTGCGCAGGCTTTCAAGAGCCTCACGGTAACGCCTGGGAATGGAAAGTGGAGGAGAGATTCGAGGGCCGGGATGAAAGCGCCACGAAGAAGAGATACATCAGGCAAGGAGTTCCTTTGAGAAAAGATGAAACGGTCAAAGGATGAAATAATGTCGATTGAGGTGAGGGGGTGAGGGCGGAGAGCAAAGGAAAGATCGAAGCCATGGAGTTGTTGCTGGTAGGCGGTCTAGGGCAGGGAAGATAGGTTGGTGACAGCGTCGGGGACTGCGGGCGGTGAGGATGGAGAGTTTCTGGGAGAGAGCGGCCATGGTTGGTGGAGTGGGACCGGGAAGAATCATGAGTAACGTCGCCTATGAGCTGGAAGACATGTCTGGGGAGCCGCTCCTTCAGGAAGTCCGAACGTGAACGATAGAAAGCATGCTCGACATCCCTCCTACCAGCGCGAATATGTTCAAGGAGGAGAGAACGTGCATAGTCCGAAAAGGGAGATCCTTCCTCTGAATGTCTCATTATATTACAGATAGAGGAAGGGAGCATCTGCACCTCGAGGCAGTCACAGAGGAAACAAAGTTGGCTCTTCGTCGGGCCGTGGCGAATCCAGGTGTATTTTGAAACTGTAGTCTCATTTTCATAAACCTAGTATTTTGCATTGTGTTTTTTTCCTACCATGTGGATATGTATGTATGTATGTATGAATGTATGTATCTATATCTATCTGTTTATCTCTATCTATCTGTTTAATTATATCGATCTGTTTATCTATCTATATATATATATATATATCTGTTTATCTATATCTATCTGTTTATCTATATCTATCTGTTTATCTATATCTATCTGTTTATCTATATCTATCTATCTATATATCTATCTTTCTACCAAACTATCTATCTATCTATATATATGTATGTGTGTGTGTGTGTGTGTGTGTGTGTGTGTGTGTGTGTGTGTGTGTGTGTGTGTGTGTGTGTGTGTGTGTGTTTGTGTTTGTGTGTGTGTGTGTGTGTGTGTGTGTGTGTGTGTGTGTGTGTGTGTGTGAGTGTGTGTGAATGTGTGAGTGTGTGTGTGTGTATGTGCGTGAGTGTGTGTTTGTGTGTTTGTGTGTGTGTGTGTGTGTGTGTGTGTGTGTGTGTGTGTGTGTGTGTGTGTTTGCGTGTGTTTTCATGATTGTATGCCCTCAGAAACGCGGGAACCTTCTACGACATCCTTAAACCTTAGGACTAAACATCCATTTCAGACTTAAATACTTATCACACTTTTGTTACCACTGTATCAATTCTGAAAGGATAATAGGCCTATCTCTTTTTCTAAAAGCGTTAAATTCCAGCACGGTGATAAGTTGGCAAATGTTAAACACGAGGCTTATCTATAAGGGGAAAAACACGCCAGATTAACTCTCTTATATCAGCCAGACTTGAATCTATGATCAGAGTGAATACGCATAGGATAATAGCGTCTGTGTCTGAAACGTTTCCCTTTTCACTGGCAGATTAGGATTTAATCGCTTAAGTCCTACAGTGTCTTCATAGAGGAT
>NC_061838.1:10451879-10454379 GCF_019202785.1 Penaeus chinensis | reverse complement strand
TAGTATTAATAATAATGATGATGATGATAATAATAATAATGATAATGATAATAGTAATAATAATAATGATAATAATAATAATAATAATAGTAACAATAATAATAATAATAATAATAGTAATAATAATGATAATAATAATAATAATAAAAGAGATAGATAGAGATAGAGTGGGTAAGTGGAGAGATGGGTAGGGAAATGGAGTAAAGATTGGGGTTAAGGAGTATTTGGGGAGGAGAAGGGAGAAGATGCATAGAAAGGAAGAGAGAGAGAAAGATAATAAATGTTAGTGAGCTATGGAGTGAGTGAGAGAGGGCGTGTCTGAGGGAGAGAGAAGAAAAAAACACACGCAATCCACACCACACACATAACTGTTAAAAAAAAATAATAATAAAATAAAATAAAATATCAAACACTCTTTCTCTCGTATTCACTTTATCATTCAAAATAAAAGATTACTCGAAGCAAACAAAAAAATAAAAATAAATAAATAAATAAATAAAATAAATACAAATAATAATACCGTCTAAAATACCAAAGATTTATACCAAAAATGAACACGCAAAATAACCGAAGCATTAATTAAAGCCTAGTGTTTCCTGATTCACCTTATCTCACCACACACGTACAGCCTTATCTCTCAAACACCGACAATTTTCCCTATCTAGACGTTTAATTAATGTATATTTATGCATTTTGATTACATATCTAGTTCGGTGCATCTTTGATATCGAAATATCATTATCATATCAAGTGTTACTTATGATAATGGCAGTAAAAACAATAATAACATCAACAGTGACGATGATGAGGATGATAGTGATGATGATAATAATAGAGGTAGCAGTAATAGTAGTAGTGGAAGAAGCAATAGTAGTAGTAGTGATGATAATGATAATAATAATAATAATAATAATAATAATAATAATAATAATAATAATAATAATAATAATTATAATAATAATGATGATAATAATATCTATAATGATATCAATAATAATAATGGTAATAATAATATCAATTGTCATAATAATGATAATGATAATAATAATGAATATAATAATAATGATAATAATAATAATGATAATGAATATAATAATAATAATGATAATAATGATAATAACAATAATGAAAATAATAATAATAATGATAATGATAATGATAATATCAATAACGATAATAATAGTTATTATCATAAGGATAATGATAATGATAACAACAACGACAGCAGCAGCAACAACAGTAATAATAATGATAATCATGATAATAACAATTATAAAGATAATGATTATGATGATGCTAATAGTAATAATAATATTATTAATAATGATAATGATAATTATATTATTAGTAATAATAATAATGAAAAAAATATAATGATGACGCTGATAATAATAATAATAATAATAATAATAATAATAATAATAATGATACTAATAAGTGTTTAGAATAATAAAATGATAATGATAATAATAATGATAACAATACCATTAACAATACAAATAATAAGAACAAAACAATAATGATAACAGTACTAACAACAGCACAAATGACCACGAACGAACAGAACCTACCTGTCAACGGCCCGCCAGAGCATCGTCGTGATTATGAGGGCGTACACGGGAACGGCCACTCGCAAGGGCGTCGGCAACCCGGGCAGGATCATCACAAGAACGATTAAGCTCAGGCCGTACAGAGGGATGGCGCCTAGGCCTATGCTGACTTCACGAAATCCGAAGGCCTTTATGTAGAGAATTTGTGCGACGGCGAAGAACAGGATGCCTTGGATGAAGAACTGGTCTGGCCATACCTGGAGGGGGGGATGGAAGAGAGGGGGGGATGGAGGGAGGGGGAAGGAAGAGAGAGAGGGGGAGGGAGGATGGGGGGGAGGGAGGGAGGGAGAGAGAGAGAGAGAGAGAGAGAGAGAGAGAGAGAGAGAGAGAGAGAGAGAGAGAGAGAGAGAGAGAGAGAGAGAGAGAGAGAAAGAGAGAGATAAGGAGAGAGAGAAAGATAGAGTTAAAGGGAGAGAGAGAGAGAGAGAGAGAGAGAGAGAGAGAGAGAGAGAGAGAGAGAGAGAGAGAGAGAGAGAGAGAGAGAGAGAGAGAAAGAGAGAGATAAGGAGAGAGAGAAAGATAGAGAGAAAGGGAGAGAGAGAGAGAGAGAGAGAGAAAGAAAGTAAGAGAGAGAGAGAGAGAGAGAGAGAGAGAAAGAGAAAGAAAGAGAGAAAGAGAGGGTGGATAAAAAAAATACAGAATGTATGCATGGTATAGATATGTAAACAAATACAGATAAATCATAATTAAACAGTTCAATGAATTTTATTGACAGAACTATTTCAACAAGGATTAAGTAATTAGGCAAATGTATGTATATGTAAACACCATAAAAAACATGAGTGAAAAGGACACCAAACATATTCTGGAAAACGTGTATCAATATGCACGTACATTTATTCATCCACACCAAACTTCCACATTCGTCCATCTATCCATCGATATTTCCC
>NC_061838.1:10429379-10439379 GCF_019202785.1 Penaeus chinensis | reverse complement strand
GTTACGATTTTCTCCAAGGCTTTGAATAAATTTCGAAAATGATATCGTAGATCAGAAATGAATAGCCGTCTATATATCTGCTTTCATGTCTCTCTTACTCACTCTCTCTCTCTCTCTCTCTCTCTCTCTCTCTCTCTCTCTCTCTCTCTCTCTCTCTCTCTCTCTCTCTCTCTTCACTCTCTCTCTCTCTCTTCTCTCTCTCTCTCTCTCTCTCTCTCTCTCTCTCTCTCTCTCTCTCTCTCTCTCTCTCTCTCTCTCTCTCTCTCTCTCTCTCTCTCTCTCTCTCTCTCTCTCTCTCTCTCTCTCTCTTTCACTCTCTCTCTCTCTCTTCCATTATCTCTCTCTCTCTCTCTCTCTCTCTCTCTCTCTCTCTCTCTCTCTCTCTCTTTCTCTCTCTCTCTCTCTCTCTCTCTCTCTCTCTCTCTCTCTCTCTCTCTCTCTCTCTCTCTCTCTCTCTCTCTCATAAATGCATCATCACCATTCCTCCCTCGCCATAACTTTCCCAAACCGAAAGAATGTGCTTGCAACATGACAAAGAAAACGGAACTTCTATGCAATGAAAACGCGGTAAGCATTAAGTTTATATTTCTTTTATTTGTTTGCTATAACGATAATGATAATGATAATAAAGAAGTAATAATAATAGTAGGAGTAATAATAATAATAATTATCATTATAATAATAACATTGATGGTAATAATAATAATAATAGTAATAAAAATAACAATGATAATGATAAAGGTAATAATTTAGTTAAAGGGTTGCGTGAATAAAAGGATGACATTGCATGGAGAAACTCGTGTAAGCTTTTTCGTGCATGGCACCTGAGCTCTCCTGACCTAAGACTTCCTCTTGGGCAAACTTTCTGCGACTCCGGACACTTCGAATACAAGCACTCAAGGCTGACTCATGTGGGAGAATTCCTTGACTGCTCTTGAAGGACACGACGACACAAAGGAACCCCATGTCCTCTTATAACCTGAGATTTTTTCCGTCAAGAACTTTCACCGGAACTCAAAGGTGATTTTCGGATATAAGCGGCCGAAGTTGGTCTGTTGGTCTGCGGACTCTTTGATCTTTCTCCAAGTCGCCAACGAGACGCTTTCCCTCCTTTGAAGGTTCCTCCCCCTTCCCTTCCCCTCGTCATGTCGCTACGCAACGATGATAACTGCATTACTCTGCTTTATCTACTTAATTATCTGTTTATTTGTTTTTACTTATTCATCTATCTTTTAGCGTGTCACTAGTCACCAATGCTCACAAGGGACGACACTTCTGCGCTTGTTAATTACATTTGACAATAGAAGCCAACCTCACCTAGCATCGCCCCAGGACAAAGACTTGCCGCTTGACCCAATGCCGCCGGGGAAAATGAATAAAAAATGGGGAAAATGCTGTGCTCATTTTTATAATTTTTTGTAAAATGTCTGTGCACATAGATGGTTCTGCTGGTGCTAAGCCACAAAGGAGTCAATTATTAGACCTTGTGACCTTACGTGATTTGAATTGGCGGGCAAAAATGTATTTTTTACTACTGCTATGAATACCGATGGTGTTATTTTTATTATAAACATTATAATTACTATAATATCATAAACATTAGTGATAGCAAAATAAGATAGCGTAAAATATTTTCGTAAAACAAAGAAAAGGGTAAACGGGCGAGACAGACAGTGAATTAGTATAAGTGTAACCATCTATGTGTAAAAACAATCAAACAATTAAACTCACAGTGGGCATGGCATACACGTACACGTCCTTCCTGTCGGCATTGGGTCAAGAGTCCTTTCTTTCTTGATCTTCTTCCCTTGACTCGCTGACTCCATGCTATGATTCTTGCAACAAAAAAGAAAAAAAAAAAAAATAGAGTAAGAGGAAGAAAAAAATTGGATCAACCGAGCCAATATTTCCTTTTCATTATATCAGACTTCTAACACAACCTTCATCTTCATTTTATCTTATTCAATTTCACTCATCATCAAATGCAAGATTATGCATAAAGTTCATTGTTACGTATTTTAAAGTCAAGGACTAACAAACAGCGCTCACATGTTACACAAAAAGAGAGAAAAAAATCGGTATAAGGAATTTGTGATTTTCAACTTTCGTCATCAATGCACTTCGTTAGTTATCTAAAATTATCACTTCACGTTCCAGTCTTGAGTTATGATTTAGTAATAAAGATTAACATATATAGAGGGAGAAAGAAAGAGAGAGAGAGAGAGAGAGAGAGAGAGAGAGAGAGAGAGAGAGAGAGAGAGAGAGAGAGAGAGAGAGAGAGAGAGAGAGAGAGAGAGAGAGAGAGAGAGAGAGAGAGAGAGAGAGAGAGAGAGAGAGAGAGACAACAAGGTGCATCGGCGTAATAAAGAGGTAGAAAGAAATACAAAAATAATGGTCTCATCCCATCTCGGCGGAAGAGATGACAGCTTCGTAAGTATCGAACTATTTAAGATTTTACTTTTTTCATTGGTCTAAATAATCTAAAACTAAGACTCTTTCACTCCACACAAGCTTCATTTTCTCTCTCTCTCATTAGTTATGTTTTTTTATTAAGATATTTATCATTTTATATATTTATTTTTTTCCTTGATTATATTTCCAATTCATCTATTGATATGTTAATCTTACTCATGGGAAAATTGTGTGTGTGTGTGTGTGTTTGTGTGTGTGTGTTTAGCGGGATATTGTATTGTATATTTGTGTGTGGGGAAGGGTGGTTTTGTATTAGTGTGTGGGGAAGGGTGGCTTTGTATTAGTGTGTGTTGTGTATGTATACAACGAAACGGATGTTACGAATGAATCATAAAATATTACTTTATAATTTTCTTCTTCCCTCTTCTTCCCACCTTTTTTCTTCCTTTTCGCTTCTTCCTCTCACTTAAAAATCTGTTTCTTTCCTTAGTTCTTCATATATACACATCTGTTTACTTATCTATTCCCACGGTATTCATGCATATAAGTAAATTGTTTAGATCTAGATTATTTTTACTTATAAATTCCCGTTTTCTTTCCCCCGAACCACGTAGGGACTGAGGTTAGCAACACCGTGTTTACAAGAGAGAAATATTGCACTTGTTTATTCTCACCGAGTATCACTATCTTGATTATCAAGCTGTTGTTCTTATCGACATCAATCATGAGTAATTCCGACAGCCATGAGTGACAGGGAGAGCCATAGTTTCCTGTTTATTGACTTTGACAAAAAGCTTATAAACAAATTGAACAGAACATCTCATACCCCCCCCCCCCCCACACACACACACTTACACAAATTTATTGGCACATACAGACATGCATAAATACATACATACATGAATACATACATACATACATACATGCATACATACATACATACATACATACATACATACATACATACATACATACATACATACATGCATACATGCATATATACATGCATACATATATACATGTATATATACATGTATATATGTATATATACATGTATATATACATGTATATATACATGGAGAGAGAGAGAGAGAGAGAGAGAGATAGAGAGAGAGAGAGAGAGAGAGAGAGAGAGAGAGAGAGAGAGAGAGAGAGAGAGAGAGAGAGAGAGAGAGAGAGAAACAACAAGGTGCATCGGCGTAAACTCCCCCTGATAAATGCCTTCTCTCGTCGCCATTGTCTCCAACCACCTTATCACAGTTCTTTATGAGCTTGATGGAAGACCGTAATTACCACTTAATGATCGTCGTGTTGCAGAGCCGCTACTCCATTACGTGATGCCCTCATTACGCCCGGCCTTCTCTCTGCTTAATGAATTCCAGGGGGTAAAAAACAGCAGGGTTAATGTGCCCACAGTTTGCCAAAATTCTTCCAACGAGGCGAAATATAGGAGTCCCCCCTGACGACTGTCGCGAAAGAAAACGGTGATCACGGTGAGGAGTGTTGCCGACTGGGTGAGTATTTAGGTAAGTTATCTCTACATTACCCTGAGGTTATCTGTTATCATAGTTTTGATAAGGGTTTACATGAAATCGTAAAATGAGTTATGTGTGAAGATATGTCTGAAATACAGGTTCTTGATTCAGTGCGTTTCATATGAATGTCTAATTCCTTTATACATACAGCGAAAGTTAATAATGTATTTCTACAACTAAATCTAATCTTTACATTATCTTTATATCATACACCTGGAAAATGTATAAACAAAAGATAACGGTGTACATAAAACTAGATTAGAATGCAGATTAACTGATAAATTGATAAGTGAAGATTACTATCTGTGTGATATAAATATGTAAATCTGTGTATCAGCATTATAGAGTTTTGTACTGGGAATGTGTATTATGTTATATCAACAGCAACAGCAAAAACAGCAGAACATATAAAATACGAATCGTTTAAAGGAAACTGATATGATTCAACGTAATTATAAGCTCAAAATGATTGATATAAATAATCAAAATGAAAATCCACGCTACAAGAACTACTCATCGAAAATCCTTTTTACCCCCCCCCCCCCCCCCCCGGCACGTGAAAGGGTATACCAGAAAAAGGACAAAGTATTTTTTTCTTATTATATTCCTGTGTACGTGATAGTCGTACTTTTTTCCGTCCTTTGATCTAATGTTAACGTTTTTCTCTCTTCCTTTCGTGTATTTTTTTTTTTTTTTTTTTTTTTTTTACACTTGTTTGATTTTCAGGTAAAATGTCATGCTTTCAGTCACTTGAATCTAAAAAGCAGAACGCTGTCATTTCCTGGTGTATCGTGTACAAACGAGAATAATGATAATGGTAACGATGATAATACTAATAATGATGATAATAGTAACAATGATAATGCTAATAATGATGATGATATTAACGATAATAACAATGCTATTCATAAACGTGGTAATAATAAAGATGATAATAATAACGATCTAAATTATTGCATAAATAATGATAATGAATATTGTAATAATGATAACAATAATGATAATATGAAACTAAAAACAACAATAATAATTACGAAAATAATGATAATGATATTAATGCAAACAGTGATAATAATACCGATAATGATATTACTACTAATGACAATAATGGTAATGATAATAATAATAAAAATATTAACAACAATCATACTAATATAAATGAGGATGAGGATGATAGTATCAATAATAATGACAATAATAATAGTGATAATGATAAAAATATTACTACTACCAGTAATAATAACAATGATAAGAATGCCAACAACAAAACATAAAATAATAATGATAATGATAATAAAGATAATAACAACAATAACAATGATAATGATAACAGTAATAATAATAATGATAATAATAATAATAATAATAATAAGGATAATAATGATAATAATAATAATAATAATAATAATAAGGATAATAGTGATAATAATAATAATAATAATAGTAATATCAATAACAATAACAATATTTATGATAATAATTTTATTACTAACAATAATGATGATATCAATGATAATGATAAAAGTAATGATAATGATGATCATGATAATAATAATAATAATAATAGTAATAATAATAATAATGGTACAATTAGTAATAATGATAAGTACTATAATATTAATAAGGATAATAATAATAAAAAACAATGATAATAATAACAATAATAGTTTAAAAAAAGTAAAATAATAACAGTGATAATGTTCAAAATACTAATACCACTAATTATGACCATAATAATAACATTGTCAATAATAGTAGTAGTAATGACAATAATAATAATAATAATAATAATAATAATAATAACAATAATAATAATAATGATAATAATCAAAATTATAATAATAATAATAGTAACAATGAAAACAACAATAACAATATTGACAATTGTAATTATAATAATGATAATAAGAATAATAAGAATAATAATAATGACAATAATGATAATAATAGTAAAAAATGTAAAATAATATTATTACTATTATTATTGTTATTACTACTATTACTATGATCATGATAATAATAATTAAAATAATAGTAATGATAATAATGATAATGATAACAACAGTAATAATGACAATAAAAATATGATAATGATAAAAATGATATAAATAACAATAATAATGATAATGAAGAGAAGAACAACAACAAAAATAACAACAACAATTATAATAACATTAATGATAATAATAATAATGATAATAATAATAATAATAATAATAACAATAATAATAATCATCATCATAATAATAATGATAATAGTATTAATAGTAATAATGACAGTACTGCTGCTGATGATGAAGATGATAAAAATATGAATGATAACATTACAATTATGAAAATAATAACCATAATAATAAAAATAATAATCTTTATAATGATAATGATGAAAATAGTAATAATGATAAGATAATAATAATAATAATAAAATGATGATGATAATGATAATAATAATAATAATAATAATAATAATAATAATAATAATAATAATAATAATAATAATAATAACAATGATAATAAGAAGAAATATTAATAATAATAATAACAATAATAATAATAATTCTAATAGTAATGATAACCACATTAAAAATAGATGTGTTAATAAGAGTAATAATGGGGATATTGGTAATGCTGATAGTACTACTAATATTAATAACAACAACAGCAATAATAATGACAAAAATAATAATAAAAATAATAATAAAAATATTAATAATAATGAAGATGAAGATGATGATGATAATAATGATAAGAAGAAGAACAATAAGTATAATAACAATAATGATAATCACAATAATAATAATAATAAAAATAATAATAATAATAATAATAATAATAATAATAATAAAAACAATATTAATATTAATAGTAATAATAATAATAATAATGATAATAAAAATACTGATAATAATGATTATAATAATAATAATAATAACAATAATAATAACGATCTCAATAATGTTAGAAAATACAACGATATTATTAACCACAATAATAATGCTAAAAATGCAAACATTGATTATAATAGGAATGACAATGATCATAACGTAATAATGATCTGTATTATGATATTAATAACAATGATGATATAAAGAGTGATAACAGCAATAACAACAATAATAATGAAAATAATAAATAACAGTGATAAATATAACAATAATAATAATAATAATAATAATAATAATAATAATAATAATAAATATGATAATAATAATAATATGATAATAATAGTAATAACAGCATTATAACAATAATGATAATAATATTAAAAATATTGGTAATAACAATTATAACAATGTTAATGATAATCATAATAATAATAATGGTAATTATTATTGTCATTATTATTATTATTGTTATTATTATTATCATTATTATCATTATTGTTATTATTATTATCAGTTATTATTATTATTGTTATTATCATTATCATTATTATTATTGTTATTATCATTATTATTATAAAAATAATAATAATGATAACGACAACAACAATAATAATGATGATACTAAAAATAATGATAATAATGATAATATCAGCGATTAAAATATTAACAATAATAAGAGTAATAACAATAATAATATAAATAATGATAACAATGATAATAAGAATAACAATAATAATAATAATAATAATAATAATAACAGCAACTACTATCATTATTATCATTATCATTATTATTATTATTATAATCATTATTACTATCATTATTTATTTTTTACTATTATTCATATAATTACTATTATAATCATACATAAGAAATAGCAATAATAATAACAATGAGAACAACAACACAACATCAAAAACAATAATATTAATAATAAAATAATAATGATAATAATAAATATAATAATGATAATGATGATGATATTGATAATGATAACATTGACAACAACAACAACAACAATAATATTAAAAGTAATAATAATGATAATATTATTATCAATAATGAAAACAACAATAATAATAATAATAATAATAATAATAATAATGGTAATATTTATAACAATAATAATAAGAATAATATAGTGATAATAATGACAAAGATAATAACGATAATAACGATAATAGTAACAATGTTTACAACAACAATAATAATGAGGATAATAATAATAACAATAATAATAATGGGAATGATATTATTATTGCTATCAATAATATTGATAATAATAGTTATGATAGCAATAACCATTACACTAATGATGATAATAATAATAATTACAACAATAACAATAACAATTATGATAATAATGACTATAATGATAATAATAATAATAATTATTATTATTATTATTATTATTATACTTATTATTGTTATTATTATTAATATGAGGGATAAACGTTGATCGGGAGTTTTTGTATGTTTGTTTGTTTTAATTGTTTTCTATTGTTTGGTTCATGCTGTAATTCACGTGTTTACGGCGGGGTTCATTCATTCGTTTCGTTCCCAAACGTAGAGTCGAATCTCCCGTGACTGAATCATTTCTATGGTTGTTGTTTTTTCTATTTTCCACATTCTTTATTATCTAAAATACGATTCTTGGCTCGGGTTTTGAATTTCCCACTTTCTTTTACTATTGAAATTACGATTTCGCCCGTGTTCGCTCACCCAAAACCCCCACTTGTTTACCTGAGTTCAAGGCATGGTCTCCGACGGCTGCGGTTCCACTGTAGACCTAACATCATTATCACAATTATCTTTATCATATTTATCGTAAAGACTATTATTTTCATCGTTACTTGCACCGTTATGACAGCATCCCTATTATCGTTGTTTCAATACTGTAAAGCTAACGTTAAAAATCACAGGGAAACAATAATTGTAATTATGATATTAAACTGGTTAAAAAATGATGTACTTTTAATCACATCCACTTATCACATTAGCTGGGTAGATTCACACCCTTATCTATAGCCTGTTATCACACTTTATCATAATATTCACCGATAACATAGTGTAATCTTGTCACTCATGCAGTAAATAACATTACGTACAGGTCAAACTTCAAAGGTGAACGAAGAGAGTGGAATATGTTTCGTGAATAATATTTACCTGTGTTAATTTATTTTCCTGAGGAATCAGTTTGATTCAAGTTAATGATACGAACATAATAATCCGCAAAAGAGACAGAACCAAAAAAATGCTTATAAAAGAACAAAAACAAATACAACTGCAATAATATACTTAATATACTTATTTCATAAAAGATAATTAATTACATACG
Organism: Penaeus chinensis; assembly: GCF_019202785.1. Classification (NCBI taxonomy): domain Eukaryota; kingdom Metazoa; phylum Arthropoda; class Malacostraca; order Decapoda; family Penaeidae; genus Penaeus; species Penaeus chinensis. The sequence continues at coordinate 10,430,209 of NC_061838.1, read as the reverse complement.
TCCCCCCTACGAAGAACTCTGACACTCAACCGAAAGAAAACGAGAAGAAGGCGAGATTGTTCGGAGCTAATCTTATCAAAACAGAGTCAGTTCGGGCTGTCATTTGTGTAGTCATCGACGACTCTTATAGATTGCAAGAAGTCACAACTCGCTTGACACTTTTGGACATTTTATTATTGACAGTTTTAGTCTCTTGTTGCATTACGTACAGTGACATTGATTCGTGTGAAAGTGAGAATACGAACTGCTTCTCTTTTGTATATATTCCGTGTGTTTTGTTTTCGACCACAAGAAACACAAACTGACGAAAAGAATTTAGGTAAGTCTGCTTTCTTTTTTGGGGAGTGAGGGGGGGGGGGCAAAATTAATGTCAGAGTTACATGTTCTTGGTTGATGTTGTTTTGATTTTGATAATGATAATAGTAATTATTGTTGTAGTTGTTGTTGTTGTTGTTATTATTTTTTTTTTACTATTATTGTTTTTATTATTATTGTTATTGTTGTTGTTGTTATTATTATTATTATTATTATTATTATTATTGTTATTATTATCATCATCATCATTAATATCATTGATGTTTTTATTATAATTATTGTTATTGTTATTATCATTATTATTATTATTATTATTATTATTATTATTATTGTTGTTGTTGTTGTTGCTGTTTATATTTTCATTATCATTTTCATTATTATTTTTTTTTTTTGCCAGTATTATTATCATTATCATTGTCATTATTATCATCATTATTATTACCAGTTTCACTTTTATCACATTTATTTCAATTATTTCCATTATTACTATCATTATTATTATTATTATTGTTGCT
>NC_061838.1:10406879-10414379 GCF_019202785.1 Penaeus chinensis | reverse complement strand
TATTATTATTATCATTATTATTATTATTATTATTATTATTACTATTATTGTTATTATTATTATATTATTATTATTATCATTATTATTATTATTATTATTATTATTATTATTATTATTACTACTACTACTACTACTACTATTACTATTATAATCATTATTGCTATCATTTTAATTATTATTGATATTGATTGTAGTAGCAGTAGCAGGAGCAGGAGCACTTGTAGATGTGGTACCAGTAGTAACAGTAGATTGAGATATTATCATTATTCTTATTACTATTAGTCGTAGTAGTAACAGTATAGTGTAGTATACATGTTTGAGTTAATTTCTGGATTAAATAATAATTAGGCAAAACTATCTTAATAGTAGTTATGGTAGTATTAGTAATAATTATAGTTATTCCATCAGTGGTAAAAGAAGTAATTTAAGTACTAATGCCAACCAAAGCCAGTTACAATATATAAATACCTAAACTACGATCCTTAGTGATACAGAACAACACAGTGTAACCTGCTACGACAAAAGGACCGCCGTGGGTGTTCAACCTACATACTAATGGCTGGGTTATTGCTAGGTCCCAGGGCTGAGGTGCATCTCAAGTACGTTGGTGCACACGGCTTGGGTAATGAAGGGTTGATAGTGGGTTCTGGGAGGTGAGGAGGGGAGAAGGAGGGAAGTGCAGGGTGGGAGGTGTATGGAAAGAGGAGAAAAAGGGAGGAGGGGGAGAGAAGGGGGTGATAATGGAGGGGGAATGAAGATGGAAAGGTGGAGAGAAGGAAGGAAGGGAGATGAAAAACGAATGGGGAAATATATACACGCTCGTGCACGCATGCGCGTACACACACACGCACACACATACAAACACACACACACACACACACACACACACACACACACAGATAAAGAAAGAGAGAGAGAAAGAAAGAAAGGGGGAGAGAGAGAGAAGCAAAAAAAAAAGAGAGAAAAGACAGCAAGAAAGGAAAAGGGGAAACGGGAGTCGGCTTAAGCGCAGAGAGGTTGCTCTATCAGGCGAAGGGGAAGGTGACAGGGTTATATGTTGGAGATAGGGGAAGGGGAGAGAGGGGTGGGGGAGGGTTAGGAAGAGGGGAGAGAGGGGTAGGTGGAGAGTGGTAGATGCGGGTTAGGAGGAGAGGGAGAGAGAGTTCAGAGGAGAGGAGGAGAGAGGGAGAGGGTTCGGGGGAAGAGAGAGAGGTGGAGATGAGGAGAGGGAGAGAGGGTTAAGAGGGAGGGTTAGGAGAGGGATACATGAGGAGAGAGAGAGAGAAAGTTCAGAGTTGGAGGGGCGGGCGGGGGAGGGTGACAGGGAGGGGGGAAAGGGTTAAGGGGGAAGGGAGAGAGGATTGAGGGGGAGTGGTGTAGATGGGGAAAGGGACAGAAGGTTAAGGGAAGGGGAGAAAGAGTTGTAGGAGAAAGGGGCAAATGAGGAGGAGGAGGGATCATGGTAAAGAGGGAGAGAGGCGGGGGGGAGGGGGAAGAAAATGGATAAGGAGAGAAAGAGAGAAGAGAAAGAAGAGGAGAAAGAAACATAAGATACTAGAGAGGTAATGACAGGAGGAAAGGGGGGAGGGGGAAGGAAGTGAAAATGGTAGAGCGCGACAGAATAGACAGGAACAAATTCGGAAGAGAAGAGATGGGGTGGAAGAGGAGGAAAGGAGGAGAGGGAGAGAGGAGGGGCGGCGGAGAGCGTAGGGGGTGACAGTGTTTGAGCTCCGGGCCTGGTGCGTCCTGATAGTTCCGGTAGCTAGAATCGTTTTAAAAGTTGCCAAACCAATATTAGCCGTAAGCTGGTAAGAGGGGGTGAGGGGACGGGAGGGAGGTGGGGAGGGAGGGGAGGAGGGGAGGAGGAGAAGGCAGGAAGGAGGGGAAGAGGGCATGAGGGAAGAGGTGGGAGGGGGGGGAAGGGGGAGTAGAAGAAGGTAGGAAGGAGGAGAAGAGGGGGTGAGGGAAGGGGAAGGAGAAGGGGGAGAGAGAAGGAGAAGGCAGGAAGGAGGGGAAGAGAAGGCGAGGGAAGGGGAAGGAGGGGGGAAGAGGGGAAGAGAAGGCAGGAAGGAGGGGAAGAGGAGGCGAGGGAAGGGGAAGGAGGGGGGAAGAGGGGAGGAGAAGACAGGAAGGAAGGGGAGAGGGTTGAGGGGGGGGGTGAGGTGAGCGGGGAAAAGGAGGGGAGGAGGCCAGAGCAGGGAGGGGGAGTAGGGGAAGGGGGGGGGGGAGGTGAAGGGAGAAGGGAGGAAGAAGGAAAGGAGGAGATTAGAGAGGGATATGCGGGCCGGTGTTTGTCTTTTTGTGTAGAGAGATGGGGAAGGGTGTGTGGGTGTAGCTTGGAGGAAGTGTAGTGCGGTGTAGTCTTCCGGGAGGTGGACTTTCTCTATCTATCTATCTCTATTTCTGTCTATCTATCTATTTATCCTTCTCTCAGTTTCTTTGGGTCTCTCTCTCTCCCTCTCTCTCTCTCTCTCTCTCTCTCTCTCTCTCTCTCTCTCTCTCTCTCTCTCTCTCTCTCTCTCTCTCTCTCTCTCTCTCTCTCTCTCTCTCTCTCTCTCTCTCTCTCTCTCTCTCTCTCCTTCTCTCTCTCTCTCTCTCTCTCTCTCTCTCTCTCTCTCTCTCTCTCTCTCTCTCTCTCTCTCTCTCTCTCTCTCTCTCTCTCTCTCTCTCTGTCTGTCTGTCTGTCTATCTATCTATCTCATTTCTGGAACAATATTCAAACATGAAAGCTGAAATATATCCCAACCTGATTTGTTCACAGTCTTCTAATCTCGCCCCAAATTTACTTATTACAGTATACAATCCCCCCCCCCCCCCTTCCGTACCTTGAATGCATAATTTTTTTTTTTTTTCCTTCATTCGTTTTTTTTTCTTTCTTTCTTTTACAGGAATGTCTATCCGCTGACATGAAATTTGTCCGCATAATTAGCATAACGTTGATAGAGGAATTCTTATCAAACTGTATCCAACAATTTACGAAGAATCTCATTATTAAGGGGAGGGGGGAATATTCTGAATATTGATTTAGGTGGAATTGATGTTCTCGTGATCATAAGTTAAAAAAAAAAATATGCTGATATTTTATAAGAAAGTTTGAAAGTCGAGTCTACAATTTTGTTACTTCATAGATGCATAAATGATAATTATTTGGTAGCAATATAGAGATTTTAATTATTTTAGTTCCAAGAAAGGTGCAACGAAATGTTAAAAGAGGAATAATGATTTTATTTCTAAATGTTGCACTGCCTTTTGTAATCTACGGTACCGGACTGCCATGTTTCAATATCGAGTTATGTTTGGCCTTGTTATCTTTATTGTTATAACTATTTATTTTTGCCTCATTTGTTAAGCTTGATTTCTGTTTGTTGATATTGCACGTCGTTCATTTATTTCCTGTTGCAATATTGCGCTATTTGGTTTGTTTATGAGTTTGCGTTTTAACATATCAGTTTCCTTTGTAGGTAGGGGACGAGTGGGAGAGATGCAGGGAGAGAAAGAGGAGATATATATATATATATATATATATATATATATATATATATATGTATATTTATATATGTGTGTGTGTGTGTGTGTGTGTGTGTGTATGTGTGTGTGTGTGTGTGTGTGTGTGTGTGTGTGTGTGTGTATGTGTGTGTGTGTGTATGTGTGTGTGTGTGTGTGTGTGTGTGTGTCTGTGCGTGCATGTGTGTGTGTGTGTGTGTGTGTGTGTGTGTGTGTGTGTGTGTGTGTAGATAGAGAGATATGTAGATAGATATATATGTGTGTGAAGATAAAGACGAGCGATAAAGAGAGAGAAAAGAGAGGCAGAGAAGAGGGAAAAAGAGACAGCCAAATCCCTCAAGCGAGGGGGAGATAGACAGACAGATAGAGCAGAGACAGATGAGACAGAACAAGAGACACAGACATATAAAAACTCGAAACGAAAATCACAAGTTACAAATTCCCCCAAACCGACTGACCAGAGGGAAGCGCGACCCTCCCCTACCAGCCCCCTCCCTCGCCCAACCAGCAACCACACAACCACCGCCAGGCAACCACCAGGATCCGAAAGCCCTAATGTGTAACCAGGGAGGCAGTTTTCCCCCTGGGCTAAGACCTCTGGCCAGGAGCTGTGTTTGCTCAGGTCCATCAGGGAGGGGGAAAAGAGGGGGAAAAAATGGAATAAAAACGAAGTCAAGGGTTGGTTGTGTTTACCCTAAGCCAGGGAGGGTCAGCGTGTGCCAAGGCCGTCGGGAGTAAGTTGATGTGATGTGTTTTGTCCATTAGAATAACGGCCGGGGTATCGTAATGATATGTGCCTTCTGAATTAGTGATAGGTTGGCGATTTCTGTTTTTATCTTCTTTTTTTTCTTACCAGGTCTTGGGCAAAGGGGGAAGGGGAAGGAATATTAAATGTATATTTGGATATGCAGTGCAAATGAGAAGATACTTTGAGGTTATAAAAAAAAGGGTTAAATATATATGAAGATATGTTCCGCACGTGGCACTGGTCAGTATCGTACGAAAATATCTTGCGCCTTGTTAGATCCCCATTCACCTTCCCCTCTCTTATACATATTACTAACCCTCTCCCCCCTCCCCCTTCCCCCTTTCCTTTACCTCCGCTCACATTTCCTTGTGTTAATATTTAATCTTCTTCATTACAATCTGACCGACCTCATGTGTTATTCATCGAGAGATAATAATCATTACTAATTTAACCAAGTTTACCAATTTATTCCTTATTCATATAATACACAAACAACAAACACGCATCATCACAATATAATATAACACAAACCAAATACATAATCACCAAATGAATCAATCAAATGCATTAGCAATATCCCCTCCTTCAGTATTTTATCGACATACCTAATCGTTATCAGCTGACTAAATTTAACACATTAACAATATCACTCCTTCAGGAAATACAGTCACAGGTGTTCTGCGACGTCGAAAGAGAACAGGTGAAGTGGAATGTAATCGTACCTTTGAGAGTGTTCTAGAAAGACAATAACGGAAGGGGAGGAGAGGGGAGGAGAGGAGAGGAGGAGAGGGGGGAGAAGGGGAGCGGAGAAGGGAGAAGAGGAGATGAGAGGGGAGGGAGGAGATGAGAGGGGAGAAGAGGACAGGGGAGGAGGGGAGAGGAGAAGAGGAGAGTGGGGAGGGGAGGAGAGAAGAAGGTAGAAGAGGAGATGAGAGGGGAGGGAAGAGATGAGAGGGGAGAAGAGGAGAGGAGGGGAGTGGGGATGGGAGGAGAGGAGAAGGGAGAAGAGGAGATGAGAGGGGAGGGAAGAGATGAGAGGGGAGAAGAGGAGAGGGGAGGGGGGAGATGGGAAGGGAGAAGAGGAGTGGTGGGGAGTGGGAAGGGGAGGAGAGGAGAGGAGATGAGAGGGAGGAGAGGAGAAGGGAGAAGAGGAGAGGGAAGGAGAAAGTGGAGAGGAGAGGGGAGGAGAAAGAGGAGAGGAGAGGGAAGGAGAAAGAAGGGAAGAGAGGAGCGGAAAGTAGTGGGGAGGAGAGGAGAGGGGAAGGGAGAAGAAGGGAGGGAAGTAGAGGAAAGGAGCGGAGAGGGGAGAGGAGAGGAAAAGGGAGCAGAGGAGAGGGAAGGAGAGGAGGGGAGAGGAAAGGAAAGGGGAGGAGAGGGAGTGGAGGGAAGGAAAGGGGGAAGAGGAGAAGGGAGAAGAGAAGAGAAGAGGGGAGGGTAGGAAGGAAACGGGAGGAGAGGAGAGGGGAGAAGAGGGGAGGGTAGTAACAGGGGAAGGGAAAAGAAGATGAGGACGAGGTTCATTCTCTCTGAAGGAATATGTAGTTGTGGAGAGAGGGAGGGAGAAGGAGGGGAAGGGGAAGGGAGAGGGAGAGGATAGGGAGAGGGAGAGGGAGAGAGAGAGAGAAACAGACAGACAGACAGAAGACAGACAGACAGACAAACAGACAGACAGACAGGCAGAGAAGAAGAATGAAAAAAAAAAAGTAGGGTAAAATAAGGGATAAGCAGAGAGAGAGAGAAAGTGGGAGATGGCGAGAGAGGGGAGCATAAAGTGGAGACACACGACACCTCCAATATCCTGGGTAAATCTGGGATGTTGACTCCTGACTCAACATTCGGGATTAGGAGAGGGGGAGGGAGGGAGGGAGGGAGGGAAGACGCGGGAATGAGGGAAAGAAAGGGAGAGAGAGAGGGAGGAAAGGAGGAAGAGAGAGAGAGAGAGAGAGAGGGAGGGAAGGCGAGGAAGTGAGAGGAGAGGAAGGGAGAGAGAGAGAGTGAGAAAAGGAGGAAGAGAGAGAGAGGGAGGGAAGGCGAGGAAGTGAGAGGAGAGGAAGGGAGAGAGAGAGAGTGAGAAAAGGAGGAAGAGAGAGAGAGGGAGGGAAGGCGAGGAAGTGAGAGGAGAGAAAGGGAGAGAGAGAGAGGGAGAGGGAGGAAGAGGAAGTGAGGGAGAGAAAGGAAGAGAGAGGGAGGGAGGGAGGGAAGAAGAGGAAGTGAGGGAGAGAAAGGGAGAGAGAGAGGGAGGAAAGGAGGAAGAGGAAGAGAGAGAGTGAGAGAGGGGGAGGGAAGGCGAGGAAGTGAGAGGAGAGTAAGGGAGAGAGAGAGAGGGAGAGGGAAAAAGAGGATGTGAGGGAGAGAAAAGAAGAGAGAGGGAGGGAGGGAGGGAAGAAGAGGAAGTGAGGGAGAGAAAGGGAGAGAGTGGAGAAAGGGAAGAAGAGGAAGTGAGGGCGAGAAAGGGAGAGAGAGGGAGGGAATACGAAGGAGAGAAAGGAAGAGAGAGGGAGGGACGGAGAAAAGAAGAGGAAGTGAGGGAGAGAAAGGGAGAGAGAGGAGGAAGGAAAGAAGAGGAAGGGGGGGCGAGAAAGGGAGAAAGAGGGAGGGAAGGAGGAAAGAGGAGAGAAGGAGAGACAAGGAGAGAGAGGGAGGGAGAGAGGGAGGGAAATAGAGGAAGAGAGTTAGAGAAAAGAGAGAGAGAGGGGAGAGAAGAAGAAGAGAGGGAGAGAAAAGGAGAGATAGAGGAAGGGAGGGAGGGAGGAAAGAAGAGGAAGAGAGGGAAAGAAAGAGATAGATAGCTAGATAGATAGATAGAGAGAGAGCGAGAGATCAAGAGAGAGAGAGAGAGAGAGAGAGAGAGAGAGAGAGAGAGAGAGAGAGAGAGAGAGAGAGAGAGAGAGAGAGAGAGAGAGAGAGAGAGAGAGAGAGAGAGAGAGAGAGAGAGAGAGAGAGAGAGAGAGAGAGAGAGAGAGAGACAACTACACCGAAGAGAGAAAAGAGAAGGGGGGCGAGGGAAGTATGGAGTTGTAAGTCTTATGCATAAAGGTTTAACAAACACTTCCTGGTGTCTTTATAAGCCTGCGGGGTATTAGCCTTCAGGTGTAACTGCTAGTATCTTTAGAGGGAAAGGGAGGAAGAGGGGAGCGAGGGCAGAGAGAGGGGGGGGGGAAGGGAGGGAGGGGATTAGGGAGCGAGGGGATGGAGAGGGAGAGGAAGGGAGAAAGGGAAAGGGGAGTGAGGGAGGAGATGGGAGGGAA
>NC_061838.1:10349406-10356906 GCF_019202785.1 Penaeus chinensis | reverse complement strand
CTACCCGCCTCCCCCTCTCCCTCCCCCCCCTTCTCAAAAATTTCCATAAGGAGATGCTGCGATCTGGGAAATGTAACGTCATTCGTCTTGTCCACGAAGATGCTCGTTTTAACGCCGGAAGTTTGGTGGGGAAGGAGGGAGGGATGGAAGAGGGGGGGGGGGGTATGAGTTACAGGATGGGAATGGAAGGGTGAGGGAGGGAGTTGGGGGTAAGGGATGGGGGGGGGGTAATATAGGAAGAAGCTTGGGGATGTTATTTTCCATTACGAGTAAAATTGTTATTGTTGTGCTTGTTCTTTGTTATCGTAGGACTTGTCGTTATTTTTATCACAGTTTTAATACAGCGATGATTTAGTTATTATTTTTTTTTACTGTATCTACGACTGTTACTACACCGTTGCTTATTAGTGATATTACTATAATTTATTTCGTTATGATTATTCATATCGTTATCTTTATTATAATCATCAGCACCACCAATATTATCATTGATATTAAAATCTATTATCATAAATATCTCCAGACTAAAACTAATACATAAAAAGAAAAACAGATATACACAAAAACTACCAATTTTAAACATAAAAGCCATTCCAATATCCAGCATAGAATATTAAACAAATTTCCTAACACAGGAGTACTAACACCCATTATCTAAGTTGACAAGTAAGCCCATTGAGCAACACAGCTGTAAGAAATTAGGACATAAATCCCGTACAAATAGTAGTTGGTTGATACTACCGTGGATTAAACAACTTCTCTCACGCCTTAGAGTTTAGGAGTAGATGCCATATACAAAACAAGAAATCGCTAGTCAAGACTTTAATTGCACTAATAATAGTTGTAAGTTATTAGGAATATGACTTCTGAGAGAAAAAAAATCTAGTCCATAGTAAGTTGCATATACGTTGCAACCTGAATATTATATTAATCTCCGCAACATATAAGGTAGTGGTGAGAGATTCAACCGGAATATTGCAAGGCATAAACACAAGACTGCAGTAACGATAATAAAAAATACAATCAAACTGATCAATCTATCAGACACAACTTAATCATCATAAAAAATAGATCCGCCCATAAAAAATCCAGATATATTATACACATCACAATAACTTTTATGACACACTGGTTGCGAAGAGAATTGAACTTGAATTGCACCAATAAGCAATCGTCTTTGCAACATACACATCATCAAGTATTCCATCTTCATGCACCTAATGTAAAAAAAAAAAAAAAAAAACGAACAGCCATGTGTTTGTGCAGATGCTAGGAGACGTCAAAAAAATGGTGTTTGTTGACCGTGCACACTTGCAAATAATCCGCCATCTGCAGCGTTCTGCAACTAAGCGCGAAAAGTAAATACAGCTCAATGAAACATTATGCTTCGTACAATTATCCTTAAAAAAAAGAAGAAAAAATTGAGTGAATACATAGATAAAACAAAATATCCAGTGAGATCAAAGGCGATGGATTTAAAACATAGAAAAGAACAACTCGATAGAAAATAGGAAATCCATTATCCCGAAGAAAAACCGTAAGTGTTCATCGATAATGCCACCTGTTTTCCGCCGCCTGAAAACGAAAATAAAATGATATTAGAAATTTAGTCATAATCACAATATAGTCTTCATTGTATAGTTTTCATTGTTACCGTAACAATCATTACAAAAATATTACCATCAGTATTATTATTGTTATAAGCATTATCATCACTACCATCCTTATCTTCAAACGGGCTACGGAGATAAATCAATCAGATTAATAATAAACAAGATACATGACCCCTGAGTTCGAGAGATGAACATTGATGATGGTTTTAAGCGATTCAAATACCACAGACGCTAATCTTACTTCCCCAACAGGACATTTACTTGAACAACATTATTCCTAAGAAATATGAACCCAACTTATCTATTTACCTTTGTCCTTTTTTTTAGACCACGTACTCACGTCCACAGAACACGACTGCGCCCGCTCCCGCCGGTGAAATATTCAGATCTCCGCAGCACTTAAGAATGAGAGAAGGAAATTCAAGGAAATGAAAAAAAGAAAGAAAAAAAAATATATGTAGGGAGACGAGCTGCGGAAGAACGTGGGAGTGAAAAAAAAGGAGGAAGAAAATGGGATAATATGACGGAGAAGAAATTGTGATGAAAAATGTAACAAGCGGAAGGGGAGGAGGAGAAAAGGGAGATTAGATAAGAGGTGGAGGAGAAGGAGGAAGAGGAGGCGGAAGAGGATATATATGAGGAGAAGGAAGAAGAGGAGGTGGAGGAGGATATATAGGCAGAGACGCAGGAGACCAAGAGAACAAAGAGGAAAGAACTGGAGGAGGAAGACGAAGAGTAGGAGAATAAAAAAATAAAAAAAAGGAAGAGGAATAAATAAAAAAAAGAAGAGAAAACTAAGAAGAATCAACAGGGAAAACAAAAACTGAACTATTGAATTCAATAAGCAACTTCTTCTTGATATTCCCCCAAAACTTGAACTTTCCCGAGGTCCTTGACCGATCTAAGAAGGAGGAGGCGCCGCCTTCTTTGTCTTCCAAGAGAACGGAAAGAAGACAGGAACTTAAGCAACGGTATAAGTTTGGAATCGGGAATGTACTGAGGATTCAAAAGGCGGGATTGCCGTTTGGAATTCAGGGAATTTTAATTTGGTTTTGTGCAGCTGGCCGAGAGGAGGAAGAATGCGACACGGAAACACACACACACATACACATGTGTGTGCGCGCGCGCGCGCGCGCGCGTGTGTGTGTGTGTGTGTGTGAGAGAGAGAGAGAGACATAGATAGAATTTTTAGATAGATAGGAATATATACAGATAGACAGACAGATATATATATATATAGTTAGTTAGTTAGTTAGTTAGACAGACAGACAGACAAACAAACAGATAAATAGACAGAGAGACAGACAGACAAATAGATAGATAAAGAAAGAAAAAAAATAGGACCTCGTTTTCCTTGTCCAGTCAAATGATTTAACCTTAATTTTTATATAGAGATTTCCGATAAATTCTTGCCATTCTGGAATAAGTTTCCAATCAACACACTTTCTTTTAGCCAACATATTGTGGATTAGCAAATCAGTGTAGTGAAGGATTTGGGACAGACTCAGAAAACGACGATTCAGGAAGGGTAATCTAGCCTAATTTAAATCACTAGTTCCTTCCTACGTCACAGATTCTTCATTAATTCAAAACATGGCTGGAATATCATGAATTTCAATCTCTCAGTACTCAACAATTTAAAGATGATGGATAAGTAAATAGATAGATGAGCAAACGAATAAATAGATTAAATTATAAAATGATTAATAGATATAAAAAAATCATAGATTACACCCCCTCCCCGTAATAATAATAATAATAATAAAATAATAATGATAACATCATAATAATAATAATTCAAAAAGAAGACACGACACGAACTGAACCTCCCCCTCCCTTCTCCCTCCCCACTTATCAACTTCCCCCTCCCTCCCACTTTAAACCCCCTTTTGGAAAGCTTTTAAAAAAAATCCCCCTCTCCCCTTCCCTCCCCTACAGCTCCCCCTTCCTCTCCCCCCACGTCTCCTCCCCCTCCTGACTCAATGAAGGTGAGTGAAGGCCCATAAGATCGCTATTAAAACACCTAACTCTTCTCTATGTGTAAACTTTAGGCGTTTCCCTAACTCACTCTCTGAACTCATTATACCTGAGAAGCTTCGTGTTGTTAGTGGACATTATTCTCGATTTTTTTTTTTTTTTTTTTTTTTTTTTGACTGGGGTGGGGGTGTGGGGGATTTATGGTTTTTTTTGTGATTATTTGTTTTTATGGGGTGGATATTTCCCTTGTTTAATAAAAAAAAAAAAGGTGTGGTGTGTGGGGATAAAAATATGCATATATTATGTAATTAATAAATATATTTTTTATTGTGTGTTTGGTGTGTGTTGTGGGGGGTGGGGGGTTTGGTTGTTGTGTGTGCGTGTGTTGTGTGTGTTGTGGGGGTTGTTTAGGGGGAAACTGGAAAAAATTTTAAAAAAAAAAATAATATAAAATAAAAAAAAAATATTTAGTTGTTTAAAAAAGGGGGGGGGGGGGGGGGGGGGGGGGGGGGTTTTTTGGGGTTTTGTTAGGTTTTTTGAAAAAGAAGAAGACCCAAAAAAAAAAACGGGCCCCGAAACAAAAGGATTAAAAAAAGGGAAAAAAAAAACCCTTTTTTTTTTTCCAAAGTAAATAAAAAACCTTAAAAATAAGAAAAAGAAAAAAAAGCTTTGGAAAAAAGGGGAAAAAAAAAAAATTTTTTTAGAAAACTTTTTGGGGGGGGAAATCGGGGGGAAAAAGGGGGGGGTTTTGGGACGGGGGGGGGGTTTTAAAAGGGGGGGGTTTTAAAATTGCCCCTTTTTTAGTTTTTCCTTTTTCGGTTTTAAAAAATTTTTTTTGGTATTTTTTCCCAATTCAGATAAAGTTTTTAAAAAGAAAGAAAGAAAAGAAAAGGAGAAAGAAAAAAAAAAAAAAATGGGGGGAAAAAAAATAAAAAAACCAAAAAAAGGGGGGGAAAAAAAAAAAAAAAAAAAAAAAAAAAAAATAATAAAATTCAAAAAGGGGGAAGCCGGAAGGGGGGGCCCCCCCGTGTGGTGTGTTGTGGTGGTTTTTGTTGTGTGTGTTGTGTGTTTGGGTTTGGTGTGTGTGTTTTTGTGCCTGTTATGATGTGTTTGAAATGCGTGAGTGTATATATGTAAACAGTACAAAAACTCACATAAACACGAACATACACGTACATCCAACACTGACTTCACAAAGGCCGAAAGCACATAAACCAATTTTCCTCTTATTCTGCTGAAAGCGTCCAAATATGTTACAATATCATTACCTAAAAAGCTATACAGAATATTACATCAGCGCTCCATCACGGCCGCTCAGATATCAAAAGCAGAAATTATAGAAAAAATGTAGGGAAGATAGGAGAAGAGGAGGGTCTGGGGAAGGAGCGTGGGGGGAGGTGAGGAGGGGGGGGGGGGGAGAGTGGACAGGGAAAAGGGAAAGAAGACGGGAGTTGGGGGGGGGGGGTAGTGAGAGGGAGCAGGGAAAGGAAAGGAAGGGGAAGGGAAGGGGAGGGGGGGTAAAAGGGGGGGGGGGTTTAAGAGAGATGGGGAGGAGGGAAGTAGATCTAAAAGCTAGAATATTCTATTTGTTTTGATCTCTGAGCTTTCGAAGATATTCAAACAGATATATGTGTACGCATATGGTCGTGTTTATACCCATATCACGTATAAATGTGTATAGAAAGGGAAACAGAGAGAGAAAAAAAGAGAGAGAGAGAGGGAGAGAGGGGAAGGGGAGGAAGAGGGAGGAGAGAGGGGAGAGAGAGAAGGGGAGGAGAGAGGAGAGGAGAGAGAGCGAGGGGGGGAGAGGAGGGGAGAGAGAGAGAGAAGAAGAGAGAGGGAGAGAGAGAGGGGGAGGGGGAGAGGGGGAAGAGAGAGAGATAGAGAGAGAGAGGAGGGGGGAGGGGGACGAAGGGGAGAGGGGGAGGAGAGAGAGGGGAGAGAAGAAGGGGGTGAGAAAGAGGAAAAAGGGGAAAGAGATGAGAAAGAGAAAGGGAAAGAGGAGGAGGGGAAGAGGGAGAGAGAGCGAGGGGGAGGGGAGAGGAGCGAGGGGAGGGGAGGAGAAGGAGGAGAGAGGGAGAGAGAGAGAGAAAAGGGAAAAATGGGAAAGGAGAGGAGGAGAGAGAGAGAGAGGGGAGAGAGGGAGAAAGGAAAGGGAAAAGAGAGGAGGAGAGAGAGAGAGAGAGAGAGGGAGAGGGGAGGAGGAGAGCGGAGAAGAGAGAAAAAAAAGAGGAGAGGGGAAGAGGGGGAGGAGGGAGAGAGGAGAGGAGAGGAGGGGAGAGCGGGAGAGGGAGAAAGGAGGAAAAGAGAAAGAGAGAGAGAGAGGAGAAGAGCGAGAGAGAGAGGAAAGGGGAGGGGAAGAGAAAGGGGAAAAAGGGAAAAGGGGGGAGGAGGGAGGAAGAGAGGAGAGGGAGAGAGAGAGAGAGAGAAAGAAGAGAGGAGGAGGAGAAGAGGGGGAGGAGAAAGAGAGAAAAGGGGAAAAGAGAGGGAAAAGGAGGGGGAGAGAGAGAGAGAGAGAGAAAGAGAGGGGGGGGAAAGAGGGGGGGAGAGGAGGGGAGAAGAGAGGGGAGAGAGAGAGAGAGAGAAAGGGGGTGAGGGGAGAGAGGAGAGAGAGAGGAGGGGAAAGAGAGAGAGAGAGGGGAGAGGAGAGGGGAGAGGGGAAGAGAGAAGAAGAAAAAGAGAGAGAGGGGGGAGAGAGGGAGGAGAGGGAAAGGGGAAAAGAGAGGAAAAGAAAGAAAAGAAAGAAAGAAAGAGAGGGGAGAGAGAAGGGAGGAAGGAGAGAGGAGGAGAAGGGAAAGGAAGAAGAGAAAAGAGAAGAAAGGGGAAAAAAGGGGAGAGGGGCAAGGGTGGGAAATTTTGCCCCCTCCCCCGCCCCAAACGGGGTTAAAAGGAAAAACAAAGAGGAAAGAAAACCGAGCGGAAGGATGGGAGGGGAGAGGAAGAGGAGGATTTGGGGGGGAGGAGGGGAGGGGGGGAGGAGGAGAAAAGGGGAGGGGAGGGGAGGGGGAGGAAAAAAGGAGGAGGGGGGGGGAAAAGGGGGGGGGGGAGGGGGGGAGGAGGGGGGGAGGGGGGGGGGAGGAGGAGGAAAAAAGGGGGGAGGAGGGAAAAGGAGGGGAAAGGAGGGGGAGGAGGAGGAGGGGGGGAGGAGGAGGAAAGGAAAGAGGGGGGGGAGGAAGGGGGAGGGAAAAGAGAAAGGAAAGAAGGAAAAGGAGGAGGGAGACCTCTTTTCCCCTCCCTTCTTTTGTTCGTCCCTTCTCCTCCCCTTGTTCCTCCTTCCACCTCTTTTACCTCCAATTCTTCCTTCCTCCTCCTTATCTTCCTCCTGTTTTCCTATGTCCCACCATACGCCCCCCCCCCCCCTTCCCTCCCCCACCCCCCTTTCTCTTTTTGCCCCCCACCTCTTCACTCTATTTTCTAACTCTCTCTATTCCCCTTCCCTCTTTTAAACTCCACTTTTTCACCACTATCCTTCCTCCCCTCCTTTTTTTTTCTCTTTTTTTTTCACAATCCTCCTCCACCTCCTTTTCCCCTCCACTTTTTTTTTTCCTCCACTTCTTTCCTTCCTCCATTTTCCTCTCCTTTTCCCCTCCTCCTCTTTGTCCCTCTCGTCCTCCACCTCCTTCTCCCTTTCATTCGCTTTTCTTTTTCCCCTCCACCTCGTTCTCCTCCTCTTCCATTACCTCTTTCTTTTTCTCTTCCACATTCATCCCCTTTTTCCCCTCTTCCTTTCCTTCTTCCTCTCTCGTCCCTTCTAGTTACCCCCTCCCTCTTCCCCACCAGGTTCTCTTCCCACCCCACTCAACCCCACAATATCCCTTCCCCCTCTCCCTCTCCTAACCCCACCATTTGCCTTTCCCTCTTCTCCCTCTCCCCACCCCGTCTTTCCTCCTCCCCCGCTTCCTCTCCCCAC
>NC_061838.1:10339445-10344306 GCF_019202785.1 Penaeus chinensis | reverse complement strand
TTAATTGAGGATATCAGTTTGGGAAATTTATTTGACACACTTAGGTGCTCGATTTAATCATCATTTATTACCATTAATTATTGATAACGAGCCTAATTACGGCTCTGTTTTTCTCTTTCTCGCAATCTGGCACATAACACGGTTTAATTGGTGCTTTATTCCTTTTATTACAGCGAATGTGATGATATTAATGACGATCGTAATGATATTGGTGATGTCGCTGTGTGATGACGAGGAAGATGTGAAGAGCGAACCAAATTGAGATAAAAGGCTCGACAGAATGACAGCTGTTGAGACCGAGAAAGTAATTGTCTGTCTGTTTGTCTGTCTGTCTGTCTGTCTATCTGTCTCTCTCTCCTCTCTCTCTCTCTCTCTCTCTCTCTCTCTCTATCTATCTCTCTCTCTTGCTTTCTCTTTCTCTCTCTCTCTATAAATATATATATATATATAAATATATAAAGATACATGTACATGTCTATCTATCTATCTATCTATCTATATATACACATATTTCTTTATTTCTTTATTAATTTCCCTCTCATTCTTTTTATATGTTTATCTATCTATTTATCGATCTATCTATTAGTCAAACCTTCTATCTATATTTATATATCTATCTATCTACCTATTAATATCTACTCCCCTACCTCCCTTCCTACCTACCTACCTACCTATCTATCTACATATCCCTCCTATTCACCCTCTCCACTCTCTCTTTCACTTTCTTTCTCTATCTTTCTCTCTCCTTCTCTTTCTCCTTCTCTTTTCATTACCATACTTACACATCCATATATAAAAAGGCAATTTCATGTGTGTGTTTGTGCGTCCCTTCTCCCATACCAGGAAGTGGGAAATTATTCATACGTATGACGCACACACACACGTACACGCGCACACCAGACTCAGTCTCCCTTGGGCTTGTGTCTTGTCTTAGTAGAAAGAAAACACATTCTGCTCTAATGAAGATTAATAGCCTTGTTCTTTATTTGCTTCTGATTCCCGGATGCTATGACTGGTTTGCTTGTTTGTTCGTTTTTTGGGAGAGAAACGCAAGCACATTTTCATACAAATCCGCGTATAAACACATACAAACACACACTCAGACACTCAGACACACACACACACACAAGCACACACACACACACACACACACACACACACACACACACACACACACACACACACACACACACACACACACACAGCACACACAAAACACATCCACACACAAAACCACACACGATGACACTCACACGCCCGCAGTGACACATATCAGAGCAAACAAAGGGGAAAGGAAATGGAAGATCGCGTAAGCAAAGATTCTTTCGAAATAAAATTCTCTCCTGAAGCAAGATAGACCGCAGGTATGTCTATAAGCATTCCTTCCTCTTCTGCTCCTCCCCCCTTTCCCCCTCTCGTTTTTCCTCCTTTCTTATCTTTGTTTATTCTCTTTTCCCCTTTTCTTTTCCCCCTTTCTTCTCTTTGTTTCTTCTCCCCTATTCCCTTCTACATTGTTCATATCACCCTTTTTATTTATTTATTTATTTTCTTCTCCAACTTCTCTTCTCCTTTTCTCTTCCTCTCTACATTTCCCTCTCCCTTTCTCCCTGATTTCACCTCTTTTTCTTACAAATCTTTCCTCAGCCTCCTTCCTCTCTGTCTTTCCTTTTCCTTCCCACTACGCCCTTTCCTTTCCTCTGCCTTCGTTTCCATATCTCCCCGTCTCCCCTTCCCTCTTCTATTCTTCCTTCATCCCCCTCTTCATCACCCTCTCCCCGTCTCCCCTTCCCTCTTCTATTCTTCATTCCTTCCCCTGTTCATGACCCTCTCCTCGTCTCCTCTTCCCTCTTCTATTCTTCCTTCCTTCCCTTCCCTCTCCCATGCTTCTCCACCAACCTCCTGCGTCTCCCTTTCCCTCTTCCATCCCCTCTTCCTTCCCCTTTCCATCACCCTCTCTCTGTCTCCCCTTCCCTCTTCCATTCTTCCTTCCCCTCTCCATCACCCTCTCTGTCTCCCCTTCCCTCTCCCCGCCTCCCTCCCCTCAGCCTCAGTTTCCCCTCACTCGCGGACGGTAAGAATGCGACAAATTGGACAAATCACGGTCTTTTCCTTTGCCTGGGGTGGGGACACGGGGGTAAGGGGTAGGGGGATAGGAGGAGGTGGGAGGAGGGGAGAGGGAAGAGAAAAAGGGAAGCGGGTAAATAAAGGAAATCGTGGGGAATTGCTGGTTTGATTGAGAGAGAGAGAGAGAGAGAGAGAGAGAGAGAGAGAGAGAGAGAGAGAGAGAGAGAGAGAGAGAGAGGAGAGGAGAGGAGAGGAGAGGAGAGGAGAGGAGAGGAGAGGAGAGGAGAGGAGAGGAAAGGAGAGGAGAGGAGAGGAGAGGAGAGGCTAGGAGAGAAGAGAAGAGAAGATAAGCGAAGAGATGAGAAGAGAAGAGATGAAAGGAGAAGAGAAGATAATAGAATATAATATACAGAGAAAATAGAGCCAGACAGACAAACAGAACAAAAGAGAAACAAAATAGAAAGAAAGGAAAGAGTGAGACACAAAAAAAGAAAGAAAGAGAAAGAGAAGAAAAGAAACCCCTCTATTAATTACGACACAAGTCGAAGATAATGACATCCTCCGAGGGTTATGTTGCGTCATAAAGAGACAAGTAATTTGGCTAATAACTGAGCAAACATCATTATCTCTCTGAACTGTCTTTATTTCTCTCCGGACTTTGTTCTGCGCGGCGATGTGTTACAGATGCTGCTGCTTGAAATCTCTCAGGGTGCGTGGGATGGGATGCTTGCGATTCTCTGCGTCCATGGGGGCAAGCGCGCCATCGCAAGCAGATGTATTTGCACGTATTCATATCTGAACACATGCAAATATACATATATCTAATACATACGCACACACACACAGATACATAGACACACACACTCATAAATACACACACATACACACACACCCAAACACACACACACAGCACACACACACACACACACACACACACACACACACACACACACACAGACACACACACACACACATGCAGAATTCTGAGTTATTATTCCCAACTTTGAAGACCTGCCATTGTGATTATGATACAAGAACTGCGGAAGTTTAATTGAATTTATTTGCATATGAATGAATGTACTAAAAATGGAACTCATCTTACCAAACATTTCCTAAGGTTCAAGTCCCATAGCAAAGTAAGAGAAAAGGAACCCTTGTGACAAGGATGTTCACAGGAACTCATGCCATAATTTGCGGAAGATTTATTCAAATGCGTTTGGAAAAGGTGATGGAGTTTTTGAGTTTGTGTCATTGCAAAAGGGAAAAAACAGGAAAAAATTGGGCGCTTATTTATTTGTATACACATATTTATACATGGATACATACATACATACATACATACATACATACGTACACACACACGTGTGTGTGTGTGTGTGTGTGTGTGTGTGTGTGTGTGTGTGTGTGTGTGTGTGTATTCATGCATACACGAGTAAATATATATATATATAGAGAGAGAGAGAGCGACATATACCTAAATGGAAAGATAATTAGATTAAGACTGAGCCTGAGATAGAGATGGAGCCCGAAAACGAAGCAGCGACTGTGAGCGCGAGAGAGCGGGGCATCGAGAGGCGTGCCAGCCGAGGGCCGGAGCGAGCGGTGTGGCCCTGCTGTTTGCACTGCCTGAGCCAGGGCCGCGAGCTGCAATAAAAACTTAATCGCAGCCTTGCAGATCTGTTGGCAATTGCAAACGCGCTGTTATATTTACTCGTCAGTGTTGCGTATCCCTCACGGAGAGAGGATTTCAAAGAAAAGTATTAACCGGTTCTTTGAACTGAATCTTTGTGGAATTGCTAGTTTTATTTTTAGCTTGTCTCTGTATCCATCTCTCTTTCAGATCTTTTGTTCCTTAAATTCTTCCACATTTGTCAGAATCCATCAGCAAGTGCTTTTCTGACAAACGGTTCATTTCCTCAGCGATTAAAGATCACGGGGTGTTAAGTTATCAAAGCGCGAACATTGTCAAGCATTCAGCCTTGACGCTGCGACGCAACATCGCAAATAGATTAATAAATAAACAGCTCTTGATCATTAGTCTCATAATTATTGACTCTCTGATGTAAATGAAAATGCGCAGTCATGTTACTTGTTTATTTTTCAAGACGAATGTTTGCGGCCGGAGTTTGTTTTATTGATATACTCAAATATTTACTGTGTACCTTTAATGCATTTTCTACTGGCGATCCAACCCGCCTGTGAATACATTACCGTAAGTAATCTCAAGAGCTCTACAAATGATAATTGATATTCATAAGGTTTGATTCAAGCTTAGTAATCAACTTACATGTAACCCCGAGGCAGCACCGACTAGCCAATCAACTGAATAATTTCTGTGTTCTGAAGCGAAGGCTTAAAATGCTGCTACTCGTGGCGGCCATGTTGGACGAGAGCAACGGGCTTAAAGGATCTTTGAAATAGTGTATATCATTTAGTCGTGTGATCGTGCTTCCTCGGTGTTTCTAGACAAAATATTAATTTGCGTTGCAGGACGCTTAGAGAATTGTCCAGCATTTTGCGAAATTACCTATAGTCTTACATGATGAATCCCGACATTTCCCAGGGGGCTACGCACATATCAACTCTTTATTCGTGATTTGAAACGGTATATTTATGGATGTAACCTTAAGCGTTGGAAATGCAAAATATTAAATCTATGTAAGAAAAAATACATAAGTAGTTTAAACAATAAAAATAATTATGATAATGGTAATTATGATAAAAATAGCAACACTAACAATTTAACAATTTCTAATATTAACAGCAACAGTCACATTAGTAGAGATGTATTGTTAAT
>NC_061838.1:10331207-10333707 GCF_019202785.1 Penaeus chinensis | reverse complement strand
TTTCTCTCTATCTTTCTCCTCCTCTCTCTCACCCATGTATTCTCTCTCCACTCTTCTTTCTCTCTCTCTCTCCTCTCTCTCTCTCTCTCTCCTCTCTCTCTTCCTCTCTCTTTCTCTCTCTCTCTCTCTTCATTCTCTCTTCTCATTCTCTCTCTCTCATTCTCTCTCTCTCATTCTCTTCCTTTTCTCTCTCTCATTCCCTTTCATTCTCTATCTCATTCTCTCTCTCATTCTCTCTCTCATTCTCATTCTCATTCTCATTCTCACTCTCACTCATACTCTCACTCTCACCCCCTAACTCACTCCCTCTTTCCCGCCATCGTCAGCAGGCTCTTCCCCATTTGCAGTTCCATGCGAGATGCGAGATGGGGAGGGAATTCAGTTCAGGGGACGATTTTGGGCTCCTCTTGGGCCAAAGCACACGATGTCCATTCAGGGGGTAGAGTAAAAAAATCCACTTTTGGGCTACTTTCGAGCGTAGAGGAAGGACGCTCTCGGTTCTCGGTTACTCTCGTCTTGCCTCTAAGAAAAGACCTCGAAAAGGAAGCTCTGCCGACGCTTAGGATGCGGGGCGGTTCCTGTTTCGAATGAATGGCCGGGCGGCGGTTTCGGGGACGATGTACAATGCGCGAGAGAAGCTCACTTTACCGCTGGCTAAGGGGGCGGGGGATTTGAACGGAGTAAGGAGAGAGTTAGGAGGGAAGGAAGGGAGGGAAGAGAAGGGAGGGAAAAGAAGGAAGGAGGAGAGAGACAGAGAGGGAGGGGAGAGATATGGAAAGGAGGGAAGGGAGAGAGATAGGAGGGAGACAGAAAGGAGGGGGAAGGGTAAATAGGGAGATGGAAAGGAGGGAGGGGAAGGAGTACGTGGGGAAGAGAAGAGAGGGAGGGAGAGAGAAAGGGGAGATGAGGGGAGGGAAGGAGGAGGGAAAGGAGGGGAGGGAGTAGGGTGGGAGATGAACTAAAAAAGGAGAGTGAGTGACGAAGATGGCGTAAACATGAGACAGACTGGATTAGTTAACAAAAGACGCTGAGACATTTCACACGTTTATAACACGGGAAATTTCCCATGCTTCCCCCCCCCCTTCCCCCCCGACAGACTCCACCCACCTCTCTCTCTCTCACTCTGATTCCCTCTTTCCCTTCTCTTTGTCTTTTTATTCTCCCCAAAAGGAAGGCCAATGGGCAAAATAAGAGACGAATTGCCGGACGTCTTCGCCAACCGCTGAAGATATTGCTCGTATGTCAACAGTGAAAAAGAGAAAAAAGAGGATGGGCTAGGAGCAAGAGGAGGGGAGGAGAGGAGGAGGAGGAGGAGGAGGAGGAGGAGGAGGAGGGGGGGGAGGAGGGGGGGAGGGGGGAGGAGGAGATAGGTAAGAGATTGAGGTGGAGGAGGAGGAGGGGAGGAGGAGGAGAGGAGGAGGAGGAGGAGGAGGAGATAGAGTAAGAGATTGAGGAGGAGAGGAGGAGGGATAAGTAAGAGATTTAGGAGAGGAGGAGGAGGATAGAGTAAAAGATTGAGGAGGAGGAGGAGGAGAGAAGGAGGAGATAGAGGAGAAGATGGAGGAGATAGAGGAAAAGATGGAGGAGGAGGAGGAGGAGGAGGAGGAGGAGGAGGAGCAAAAGGAGGAAGAAGAAAAGGATGAACACGAAGAGGATTATAATAATACCAAAATAACAATAACGGGAATGTTAATAGGCATAAACATAGCAATAACAGCAGCAACAACACGAAGAAAAAAAACACCACCGAGCAGTCCCCCCCCCCCCCCACCCTAAACCTAAACACCCCCCCCTTACCCCCCACGCCATGAGAAAGAGACATCAAGCCTTTCTTTTTCCCAGATTGAATTTTGAAGTCGCCTTTACTGATTGCCATCTTCACAATTATCCTCCTCTCTCTTCTTCCCATTACGTGTTTTACGCCATTCCAGACAAGTGGTCCAATTACCTGCTAATTGCAAAATACCCCCCCTTCTTTTCTTCACCCTCACGCCACCCTTCGCAAATAATCAACCATCAAGATTCGACTCTCTAATCTACACGAGAGAGCTTATTATTAAACGTGTTAATTCTTCTATCCAGAATCTGATTCACAATCAAGTATATAATCGTAAACGTTTATCGTCATAAAACTCCATTTTCTTTGAAGCTACGGAAAACGTAACTTTTTTTTTGTTATTTTTTTTACTGACAGGCCTTTATTTTTATTTTCATTTTTTGCTG
Organism: Penaeus chinensis; assembly: GCF_019202785.1. NCBI lineage: Eukaryota > Metazoa > Arthropoda > Malacostraca > Decapoda > Penaeidae > Penaeus > Penaeus chinensis. The sequence continues at coordinate 10,331,484 of NC_061838.1, read as the reverse complement.
TAAAACTTCTACATATAAGGTCGTATTTGGTTTGCAAATCTTGACCTCGCTTGAACTAAGCTATGACTTTACGTAAATTCTCCTTGCCAGTTGTGTGAACTAAGCCTTTTATATATTCACTTTCCCAATCGTGACCCTTCTTCCCCTCAGCGACCTTCTCTGTCCATTTACAACTCGAGGTCAAATTTACCCTGCCCATAATGACCTCTCTCCCACAACAAGGGTGTATATAACCTTTGACCTTTTATATAAACAAAAAGGGCCAAAATTATCATGC
>NC_061838.1:10304860-10307360 GCF_019202785.1 Penaeus chinensis | reverse complement strand
GAGGGGGGGGGGAGAAGGGGGGCCGGAGGGGGGGCATGATGGACAGCCTCACCCCCCACCGAGGCGAGCATCCGTTGGTAAGTGTTAAGTCACCCGCGATTCGAGGCTGTGTACGTGTGTGTGTGTGCGTGTGTGTGTGTGTGTGTGTGTGTGGGTGTGGGTGTGTGTGTGTGTGTGTGTGTGTGTGGGTGGGTGTGTATGGGTGTTTTTGTGTTTGTAGTATATGCAAATACAAATGCAAATGTGTATATATTATTTTTAGCCTATAATAAATCTTACTTAGTAGTTCAGTATATCATTATCGTTAATATCATCATTTTTACTATCATCTGTATCATCCCTGTGACTATGAATTATTAATTGCCATTATAAAGATTATATATATGATTAGTCGTATCATCGTTACCAGCACGATCATTTAAAACCAATTTTCTTTCATTCATCATGAACAACTCAGCCTTTTACATATCAATAAATTATTCAATCATTTTCAGTTTATGGAATGTACTAATATCGTCATAAAACCTCGACATTTGGAACTAATCAACAAAATTTTCCCGCACAAGTTTTCGTTTTCCACCGGGCTGTCTAAACCCTTCCTACACACCCGGTTTCGTTTTCGGCCGGGTTGTCACGCCTCGCTGTTCTTTCCCAGGAGTTCACGTCACAAAATTATCCCGTGTTTTGCTTGAAAATCACCGCGCTATCAATTTCTGCATTATCCTTGCAACACCCTCAGTTTCCCTGCAGGGATAATTGTCTTGGGTGATTCTGTTCGTGTGTTCTCTTATCACCATTTCCTTTTGGTATTTGCTTCAACCTAATTATTATTGCGTTTTGTTTATTTATTTTTTCCGGATCGTTTTCGTATTTTTCATTACAGTATTTTTTCTGTCTCTCGCTGATGATTGATAAAGCTATTATTATAATCTTCATGATTTGAACTTATCATCTTCGACTAAAAACAAGATAAATTTATGTTTTTTTTTTTATATCACACACACACACACACACACACACACGTACACACACACACACACACACACACACACACACACACACACACACACGAAACTCCCACGACATACTAAAGTGTGTGTGTGTTTGCATGTTTTTGTTTTTGTTGTTGACTAAACCTGTCTCTGAGGGAATGGATTTATAACTATCACCATAAAACCTAATTATAACATACACACCAAGTCAATAATGTCCGCAATACAGAGTTAATCGCCTTTGCATACATCCATATTATATCGATCTATTAAACTGATATTAAAGATGATAACATTATCAGTTATGGCGAGCGAGGCATTTGTATTAAGATCACAAAGATACTGTTATTAATATGGCTATTGATAACATAAATAAAGCTTCTCTGTTATTGACATATATAAAAGTGACTGTAGTGTTTTTTTTTTTTTTTTTTTTTTTGTTTAATGGCATCACTGTATTCAAGTTTCTGATGAGATTGTAATGAGAATAAAACATATATAATTATGAAGAATATAATGACTGAAGTTATAATTCTATTCATGATAACAATCAATATTCTGTCATGCTGCAGACTGTCAGTTAATATTTTATGATGCCTTTTTTTCTCTCTTTTTTTATTCATCAAATTAATAATTTCATGGCTTATGAGTAACGGTATAAGAGTAATATCTATGGCTGTCTATGGCTGTTGTAATTAGATATCACAATGACCATGGTTAATATTATCAATATTAGTGGTGTTAGATCATGGTTTTATTATCATTATCATTATCCTCACTATTATTATAGTTATCATTATTATTATTATGATTATCATTTTCATTAGTTTTATCATTATTACCGTTGTTGTTATTAATATTATAATTATCATTATCATTTTGTTATTATTATTATTATTATTATAATTATTATTATTTTCTTTATGATTTTTATTATCATTATAGATATCAGTTATTTTTTTCATAATTATTGTTATCATTATTGGAATACAGTATAAAACACCAAATTAAAAGTAATCTCTAATAGACTTTACATTACATTCCCAAAAGGAAACTGAAAGAAAAAAAAAAGTCTTTGAAATCGAGTGTTTCTCAAACGCAATGTGCATTGTGTGCTTGCATACATCTCTCTTTCTTGACAAAACAAGAAAAACAAAGAGGCGCGATAAATATTATGATGATGATATCCATTATGAAAGTAGATAGTGAAGGAATATAGATATGAAGACATAATTACGATGATGATGATGGTGATTACAGTGATAATGATGATAATAATAATAATGATGATGATTAAAGTGATAATAATGATAATAATAATGATGATGATGATAACAGTATTAAGGGTGATAAAGGCAATGGTATTAGACATAATAACAAATTATTGTTGTAAAGCAGCAGTTCACTTAATTAGTAATAAACAACCTCATTAGGGAATGACTTGGGTGAGTCGCTATAAAGAGCTCAGTTTTTTAAATAAAGTTAGCTTGGCATGTTACCAACCGACT
>NC_061838.1:10247421-10249921 GCF_019202785.1 Penaeus chinensis | reverse complement strand
ATATATATATATATATATATATATATGTATAACACTGTGATAGTAATAAGGATGATGTTGCTTACAATAGGGCCAATAATAAAAATAACGATGAAGCAGTAATATCAATAATAAACAAAACAAGCGTAAACGCAGCCAACCCGCAGAAAGCCGCAGCAGAAAGCCGCAAACACAACCCCCCCTCCCTCCACCCCCCATCCCCCCACCCCCACCCCCACCCTCTTACCCATTCCACCCCCAAATTCTCCATCTTGTTTTAAAATTCTCTTCTCTTACATTTTCTTTCATCGGCTTCTCTGTCTCTCTCATCCTTTTCCCCTGTTCTATTCCCTTTTTTCGTTTTGTTTTGTTTTCTCCTCTCCGTCTCTTCCTCCCTTCTTCTGTCTAAACCCTTTTCCTTCCTTTTGAAGAACCGCATACGTACTTACTTACGTACAGACACATACATACATACACACGTATACATATATTCATATATACATACGTTACTCATACATATATACGTACATATATACATACATACATACATACATACATACATACATACATACATACATACATACGTACATTTATACACACATACATGCATACATACATACGTACATATATAGACACATACATACATAATTCACTCTATTTTAGTCGACCGCTAAACCGACCGCAGAAATTAGGGAATATGGGACCGAGAAGGGGGGGGGGGGGGGGGTAGATGGGGTAAGGTCTTTGGGTAAAGTAGGGGAGGGGAAGGGGGGAGGGGGAAATATGGGAAGGGGACGTCGGGTATCGTGGGGGAGGGGGAAGGGGAGCATTGGGTAAGAATAGGATGAGGGTGATGGGGTAGGAGAGAAGATGAGGGGGGGGGGGGGGTAATGTGGAGATGAAGATGGAAGGGTACTGGTTTGGGGGAGTAAGGGAGTGGGGGGGGGGGGGGCGTTTATTTTTCTCTCTTTTTTTATATGCATTGACTAACAGTAATAAAGATGGCAGTAGTAGTACTTGTATTACTGATAGTGATATCAGAAGCAGAATTAAAGTACCGGTGATAATGATGATGATAAAGTTGATAATGTTATTATTTCATCGTTATCAAAACCAGTGATGGTTGCGTTGTATTGTTAATGAAAACATTTATAGTTGTTCCAATGCTAAGAGAATGATAACTGTAGTTGTAAAAGTAAAAACACAGCAGAAAAATCAGTGATTGTTGTAATAAAATGCAGTAGAAGTAGTAGTAATAGAGGTAATAGTAATAGTAGAATTAGTAGTAGCGGTAATAGTAGTAGCAGTAGTAGTAGCAGAGGTAGTAGTAGCAGCAGCAGGTCAGTAATAGCAGCAGAAAAATATAGCGCCAGTAACATAGCACCAATAACACTGATATCATTACTATTAGTCCTAAAGGCAATAGTATCATTTGCAGAAATGATGTTGCAGTCAAATGTAACGTTTGCAGTTCTTGTCGTTATTTTTCTTTTGGCCATACAGAGATAATGGTTTGAGTGGCCAACTGCTAGAAACTGCTTTCTTCATTTTCACACACTTTTCTTTCTACATTTCTATTAACGCACACATAGGAATTAGCCCATTAAGCTAATTGAATAGATTCATGAAAGAAATATTTGTGAGAGTCACATTTTTTTTATCTTACATTTTCGATTAACTATGCATGGCGTATGTTGCAGTACATAGAAATTTAATGTACTTGTGTTAAACAATATTGCAAAATCATTTCTACTTCCTTTTTACTAATCTTGATATCATAACTGACATAAGAGATAATCATATCCTGATTATTACAGTAGAAAAAAAAAATGTATTTGACTGTTATCACCATGACTGATAACACCCTTCTCATTATCATCATCATCTTCGTAATTATGAGCGAATCTGACCTTTCCCTCTTCGTGTGAATACCTTACATCATTTTCAAGGCATTAAGATATTCTCCATCATCTTAAAACCTATCATCACCACACCATTGCATCATCACAGTCAACATCTTAACCTCCCTGCATTTGCAAGACAAAGATACAGCTGATGATGAGACAGAGAGATTGCAAGTTGCTAATTAAGATCTATTGCGCCTTGCACGTTTCTCAGGCCGAACCGCCCGGGTCTCGAGAGCACGGGCGTGTTGCATATGGAAAAAGTTAATTAAGACTAACCATTGTTGCAATGACATCCGCATCTTGCAAGGGTTGAAGAGGGTTATCATTTTTTTCTCTTTTTATTCTTTCTTTTTTTCCTCTTTTTTTTTCTAAATTTGGTCACCCTCCCTTCCCTCCCCCACCTCCCCTTTCCACATGCCCCTCCCTCTTCCCTCAAAGCGAAAGGCATAGTTTAAGGTGGGGGTAGGGGGGTGGGGAGTGGAGGGGAAGGGGGGATGTTAGAGGGAGGGTGGCTGTTGGTTAACGGGAGGGGGGGGGGGGTGAATCGTGATGGTGGATTAATGAACTCGAGATTCTAAATTAGGTATAGGATTTTTAACTCTCTCTCTCTCTCT
>NC_061838.1:10233879-10236379 GCF_019202785.1 Penaeus chinensis | reverse complement strand
TTTTATTATTATCATTACTTTTATCATTATCATTATCATTGTTATTATCATTATTGTTTTGTGTTGTTATTATCATTATCATGATTATCACTTTCTTTTCTATTGTCACTACTATCTTTATAATCAAGACTATTATCAATATTATTATTTTTTTCTATTATTATCATTATAACCATTATCATTATCATTATCATTGCTTTTACTATTATTATTGTCATTATCATTATTACTCTGATTACTTATATTATTATTATCGTCATCATCATTAAGACCACTATTATTATCATTATTATCATAATTACTCTTATCAACAACATTACTGTTATCATAATCATTATCATCGCCACCGTTATCATTCTCACCATTATCATTACTATCATTATTACATTATTATCGAGGATTTCCTGCTTCCTCTTCTGAACTTTCCAAATATAATTCCAACATCATTATACTTGCCGATGCACTTGTCACTATCAACACAAGATATATATATATAATCCTTATCATAATATCACTTTGTTATCATAATTCTACGCATATGTTCTTCCTTCGTGATGTTATTCTCGTTTTCCTTATTATTGTCGTTCGTTCCTTATTCTGCGTTTTCTCTCTCGTGTGGTTTTCTCTTGTGATAGATGGGATTGTGAGGAACGCTTTAGCACTTTCTTATTCTCTATCTTTCTTTCTTGTTCTTTATCTTCGGTTTTCTTTCTATCTACATCTTTTTCTTTATCTTCGCTCTTCTTTCTTTCAACTTCTTTTTATTTTTCTTCGCTTTTCTTTCTTTCTACTTCTTTTTCTTTTACATATATTTCTATGTTTCGTTTCACTCTTCTTTTTTTCTTTTTCTTTTTTGTCTCTCTGGAGCAGAAGAAAAAGATGAGGGGAAGGAGGAAGGAGAAGAAAAAGAGGTAGAAGAAGATAAAGAATAGGAGAAGGAGGAAAGGGAGGAAAAGAAGAAGAGGAAAAAAAGAGGAGGTGGAAGAGGAGGGGAAGAAGGAAAAAGAAGAAGAAGAAGAAGAAGAAAAAGAAGAAGAATAATAAGAAGAAGAAAAAGAAGAGTAGGAGGAGGAGAAGGAGGAGGAGGAGGAGGAGGAGGAAGAAGAAGAAGAAGAAGAAGAAGAAGAAGAAGAAGAAGAAGAAGAAGAAGAAGAAGAAGAAGAAGAAGAAGAAGAAGAAGAAGAAGAAGAAGAAGAAGAAGAAGCCAGAAAGCAGACAAAGAAGAAGACAACCCATCCAAGCACCTAAACAAACAAACAAACAAACAGCAGCAAAACAACGACCAAAACAAGGAAGCCTGAGCGCGAGGCAACGCAGGGAGGCCGACAGGAGGCGAGAATGACAGAGCCATCTAGCGACTGAATTCACAATAATTGGCACAGCGGACTCGTATCTGCCTGCCTCAATTAGACATGCATCTGATCCAGTTAATATGACTAAGCGAGAGGTGACTCATCCTCTATGTAGGTGACAAAGGCTAGAATGTGTGTGTGTGTGTGTGTGTGTGTGTGTGTGTGTGTGTCTGTGTGTGTCTGTGTGTGTGTGTGTGTGTGTGTGTGTGTGTGTGTGTGTGTGTGTGTGTCTGTGTGTGTGTGTGTGTGTGTGTGTGCGTGTGTGTGTGTGTGTGTGTGTGTGTGTGTGTGTGTGTGTGCATATTTGTATCTTTTTTGTATCTTTCTTGTGTGTCTATTTTTGGAAATGTACATTTCTAAAGCTTCTCTTTGTTTATCTATCACAATTTCTTCAGTCATTATCATTAATGTAATTATCCAAAAATACTTTTATTATCATTCTTCATATCGTTAGGATCCATCCGGAATATAATTCCTAACATTATCATAGACGATAATGCGGTTTTTATTCATGTTCTCACCAAGCGTAGTTCCTCTGGGTTAAAAGTCTTCGTCTTGAAATGCTCAGTCACTCACTCACTCACTCACTCACTCACTCACTCACTCACTCACTCACTCACGTACTCACACTTACTCAGTAAGTCAGTCACTCATTCAATCGATAACTCACTCACTCACTCACTCACTCATGCACTTACTTACTTACTCAGTTGCTCAGTTACTCACTCACTTACTCATTTACTCACTCACTCACTTACTTTGTATCTCACACGTTCACTAATTTATGATGTGTGTATGTGTGTCTATGCCTCTATCTATCTATCCCCCGCCTCTCTCTCTCTCTCTCTCTCTCTCTCTCTCTCTCTCTCTCTCTCTCTCTCTCTCTCTCTCTCTCTCTCTCTCTCTCTCTCTCTCTCTGTCACACACGCACAAATCAAGCATTCACATCCACACAGCCTTCTCCCCCCTCGCCCTCCCCCCCTCTCTACCTCGATCACGTGCAGTGTCACCTCTAAAGTGACGAATCCAAGACCGCAGCATAAGTGCAACATGTTCACAGCCACAGCTCAGTACTAGAAGCTGTCCCTGAGGCTGTTCTGTGATTATGAGATAAATTTAGAACTGCACTGTGAAAATTGCAATATTGC
>NC_061838.1:10213879-10216379 GCF_019202785.1 Penaeus chinensis | reverse complement strand
TTATTGCATCCATTATCATTGCAATCATTATTTACATTATTACTATAATTAACATGACTACTACTAATAATAATTATGATACTGCTATCATTGTCACTGTTATTAATATTTAAATTATTATCATTACCATTGTTGTCATTATTATTACAATTATTAGAATTGCAATAACAATAATAATGGTCAATATTGCCATTATCGCTCTTGTTAATATCATTACCATCATTATTTTTCTTTTTGTTATAATTGTCGTCAACATTATTATGATAATAATGGTTATCATTACTTTTATCATCATTATTATTATTGGTAGTCTTATTATCATTATTATCATCATTGTGGTTATAATTATAACATTCTGCTTTATTATTATTAATCTCGCTCTCTCTCTCTCTCTATCTATCTATTTATCTATCTAGCTATCTATCTCTCACTCTCTCTCTCTCTCTCTTTCTCTCCCTCTCTCTCTCTTTCTCGGTCTATTTCTCTCTCCATCCCTTCCTCCCTCCCCCTACCCCTCTCCCTCCTCCCTTCCCCCTCCCCCTCTCTCTCTCTATTTCACTCTCCCTCTCCCTCCCTCTCTCCTACTATCTCCCTCTCTCTCCTCTCTCTTTCTCCCTCTCTCTCTCTCCCTCTATCTCCCCACCGCCGAGCTCTCTATCTCTCTCTATCTATCTATCTATCTATCTATCTATCTATCTATCTATCTATCTATTTCTCTCTCTCTCTCTCTCTATATATATATATATCTCCCCCTCTCTCTTTCCATCCCTTCCTCCCTCCCCCTCCCTCTCTCTCTCCTCCCTTCCCCCTCCCCTTCTCTTTCTCAATTCCGCTCTCCCTATCCCTCCCTCTCTCCTACTCTCTCTCTCTCCCTCCTCTCTCTTTCTCCCTCTCTCTCTCTCTCCCTCTATCTCTCCACCGCCGAGCGACTCCATCCATCACAGGCGACTGGGGAAAGCGGGCCTGAGAGGCAGGTTCTTTTTGCATGCGATTAACTGGTACATTTGCATATGAGTTTCCAGCAGGGTGGTTCCGTTCATGAAGTTGTTTTGGGGGGTGGTTGGGGTTTGGCTGGGGTTTGGTTGGGGTTTGGTTGGGGGAGGGTTGGGGGAGGGGTGGGAGAGGGTTGGGGGAGGGTTGTGGGAGGGTTGGGGAGAGTTGGGGGAGGGTTGGGGAATGGTTGGGGAGGGTTGGGGGAGGGTTGGGGTTTGGTTGGGGGAGGGTTGGGGGAGGGTTGGGGGAGGGTTAGGGGAGGGGTGGGGGAGGGGTGGGGGATTGTTGGGGGATGGTTCGGGATGGTTGGGGAGGGTTGGAAATAATTGGGGGATGGTTGGGGAGGGTTGGGGGAGGGTTGGGGAATGATTGGGGGAGGGTTGGGGGATGGTTGGGGAATAGTTAAGGGGATGGTTGGGGGAGGGTTGGGTTATGGTTGGGTTATGGTTGGGGAATTGTTTGGGGATGGTATGGGGATGGTTGGGGGAGGGTTGGGGGATGGTTGGGGAATAGTTAAGGGGATGATTGGGGGAGGGTTGGGGAATGGTTGGGGGAGGGTTGGGGGAGGGTTGGGGAATGGTCAGGGGATGGTGTTGTTAGTTAGGCTGTTAATTAGGACAAACTCTCTCTCTCTCTCTTCCTCTTCCTCCCCTCCCCCTCCATCTCATCCACACTCCCCCTCCCTCCTCCTCCCCCTCCCTCCCACCCACACGCCCACCCCCCCCCTCCATCCACCCATCCACCTCCCCCCTCCCCCTCCCCATCCCCCTCCCCTGCCTCCAGAAGCAAATGAGCGTGAACAAGAGATTTGTTATTCACGCCTTGGAGGTGATAGACGCATCCTACGGGAAGCGGCGGCGTGGGAAGCGACAGGGAGAAGCGCCTCCGTCGGCTTCGGGAGACGAGACTCAAGGGAAACGATGGTCTTGGCGCTGTGAATGATGGTTATTGTTACTTTTGATGTTGTATATTGTTGCTATGACTTCTCTTATCATTGTTATGGTTGTTAGTATCATTATTATTATTAGCATTGTTATGATTGGTATTGTTATCATTGTTATCATTATTATTTTTAATATCATAATATCATTACTAGTGTTATCAAAATTATCAGATCTATTATTATGATTATTATTATTATCATTATTGTTATTATTATTATTTATTATTATTTATTATTATTATTGTTGTTGTTGTTATCATTATTATTATTATCATTATTATTATTATTATTATTATTATTATTATTATTATTACCATTATTATTATCATTATTATTATTATTATCATTATTATTATTTTTATTATTATAATTATTATCATTATTATCATTATTATTATTACCATTATTATTATTATTATTATTATTATCATTATTATCATTATCATTATTATTGTTATGGTTATTATTATTATTATTATTATCATTATTATTATTATTGATATTGTTATTATTATTATTATTATTATTATTATTATTATTATTATTATTATTATTATCATCATT
>NC_061838.1:10208879-10211379 GCF_019202785.1 Penaeus chinensis | reverse complement strand
ATGGAGAAGAGAGAAGAGAAAGAGGAGGAAGAGGAGGGGGTGAAGGAAGAAGAGAAGGCGGAGAGAGAAGAGGGGAAGAGATAGAGGAGGAAGAGGAGAGAGAAAAGGAAGAGGAACAAGAAGAAGAAGAAGAAGAAGGACGAACAGGAATGGATGAGAAACAGGGGAAGGGAAGGAGAGGAAAAGGAAGAGTGTGTGTCTGTGAGTGTATGTCGGAGGGGAGGGGGGGGATGTCACAAGAAAGAAAAAACAAAAAAAACATGACAAATCGAGAGAATTACAAAGCAAGAATAAAACAGCAAAAAGCGAAAGAGGGAGACAGCGAGGGAGGAAGAAGGATTTGCATGGACCAGTTCCCGGGCGGAGGTGAGAGATGGGTCTGCTTCGCCAGCCTAACATTAAGCCATTTCTCACTGTCTCGTCGACGGCTCTCTGCCCACTCTCGGCCGCCCACCGCCCACCACCGCCCGCCGCCCACGCTACGTGACCGAGTTAATGCCATTTTTATCATTCGAGAAACAGGGAGGGGGACGTCTTAAAGACGGGTTTGGGGGAGGGCCCGGACGGGGCTGGAGGAGGGGTGGGGGGGAGGGGCGGGGCAGTTAGGGAAGGGGAGGCAAGGGTGTTTGTCACAGGCTGTGGGTGTTTTGTTTGTGCGTGCACACACACACACACACACACACACACACACATATATATATATATATATATATATATATATGTATTTATATATATGTATATATATATTTACATATCTATATTACATATATATGTGTGTGTGTGTATACACACACATATATATGCATATATGTGTGTGTATATGCATACCTAAACAGATAGATAGATAGATTGATAGATAGATAGGTAGATAGATAGATTGATAGATATATAGACAGATAGATAGATAGATAGATTAATTGATTGATTAATTGATAGATAGATGTAAATATAGAAAGACAGATAGATATATAGATAAGCATACACACACATACACACACACTATATGAAACATCAGCTTCAAAGTCCTCCTAAATTTCATTTCCGAACCTGATACAATACAAATTGATAGCTCGACGAATATACATAGATAGATATATGGGTAGAGAAATTAATATATATATATATATATATATATATATATATATATATATATGTGTGTGTGTGTGTGTGTGTGTGTGTGTGTGTGTGTGTGTGTGTGTGTGTGTGTATACATACATATATATATATATATATATATATATATATATATATATATATATATATATATATATATATGTATATATATATATATATATATATATATGTATATATATATATCATATTATATATATGTATGTATATATATACATATATACATATGCACGTATATATACACATATATTTATTTATATATATATATATATATATATATATATATTTATATATATATATATTTGTGTGTGTGTGTATTTGTATTTATATTCACATGTATATATATGTATGTTTGTTTGTATTTATGTATAGTCATAAACAGTATCCATCGCTTTTAAAAATGTATTCATGAACACAGACACAAATATATACATATTTACACACGACCTTACATATTGTTATGCCACTGGACGTAGCATTTATATAAAGTAATTACCCCTCCCCCCCTCCCCCCCTCCGCCTCCACCCCCTCCCCCCACCCCCCGCCTCCCCGCCCCCGAGCGCCGCGCCGTCTACGGAGGCCGCGCGGCGCTCCTGCAACACGTGAGATAAAAAGACCCAAAGTCATTAAGCCACAAAGGTCTGCAAGGCGCTGCAACATCTTTAGCGCCCGACCTGACAATATAGTCGTGGAATTTATCGCCATAAAATCTAAAATGAACCACTCGGGGCCTCGAAAATAATCAACATCTCAAACTGTAAACAATACGAGCGCGCATCGGCCATCAGCGGAACCGCAAAGAGAGAGAGAGAGAGAGAGAGAGAGAGAGAGAGAGAGAGAGAGAGAGAGAGAGAGAGAGAGAGAGAGAGAAAGAGAAAGAGAGAGAGAGAGAGAGAGAGAGAGGGCGTGTGTCTGTGTATGGGCTCAAAGGGTTGGCGGCCATTCAAGGGAGATAGATGACATGCGATGATTTTTGTTTTGGGTTTTCTCGATTCTCTCTCTCTCTCTCTCTCTCTCTCTCTCTATTTCTCTCTTTATCTCTCTCTCTCTCTCTCTCTATTTCTCTCTTTATCTCTCTCTCTCTCTCTCTCTCTTTCTCTCTCTCGCTCTCCCTTGCTCTCTCTTTCTCCTTCCCTATCCCTATCTCTCTCTTTCTCTATCTCTATGATAATCATTATTGTTGTTGTTATAGTTAGTACTATTAGCACTATTATCGCTATCGTTACCATTAGCATTAGCGCTTCTATTTATTTCATCCTTATCATTGTCTCCATCATGAAGGTCATCATCATTATCATGATTATTACTATTGTTATTGTTATCATTGTTATCATCATTGTTACCCTCATCATTTTCATTGTTGTTATC
>NC_061838.1:10188879-10191379 GCF_019202785.1 Penaeus chinensis | reverse complement strand
ATTTCATTACAAAATATCATTATTGTTTTAGTTATCATTACTGTAACTGAAGATATTATTGTCATTGATATTATTTTTCTCATCGCCGCTGTGCTGTTTTGTTATATGATTATCCTAATAATGATAAGTGTTATATGGCTGTTAATATATTCATTATGTTATGGCTACTAATATATTCATTGTTAGTTTTCTCATCACCCTATTGTCAACGGTAATCATTATCATTATCGTCATCAGCAGCATATTCACCATTATAATAATTATCATTATCTTTGTTATAGTAATCATTAATTTTATTGCTTTCATTATAGTATTTTGCACTATTTTGTATACATCAAAACACGGAGGATTTTGCTTTAAGCCATATATATGTATAAATAAATAAATAAATATATACATATATTCATCATTGTATATTCTAATGCCACACCTTTGATATGGAATAATTGATATGATGCAAATCACCCATCAGTAAAAGTTATATATATGGATCTAAGAAAAAAGAAGAAAAAAAAAAAAATATGCTCGGGATCCCTTCAATATCAGTCACGTGTTTCTCCTCAGTGAAGAAGGAATCTTGCCTTTTATATCGCCAAATTTGCTTAAATTTTGTGTTTTTTTGTGTCCTTGATATGCAATATTGGCATTTATGATAGGCGTGACGTACTTAGTAAAATGGCGCATTCCTTCCAATCGTCCTGGAAAAGTGATAGTGTGAAAATAAAAAAATAAAAAGGAAATTTGGAAACACTCAACCAGGTACGTGATTAAATTGGAAAGTTTTTGTTAGCTGTTGTTATTCTTAGGTGATAATTTATTTAGAATTGAGGTGTCTTTTTTCTCATCACAAATTGCAAATAAGAAATCTATTTTATATATTTAACAAGAATAATAATAATGGCGTAGTCAAGCGACCGTCGCGGCCTTAGCTTTCTCCGGCGCCCTTGCAAATGCAAATGAACCTCCGCTAATCTAGTCTAATCTACCAAGACAGAACTTATTTGACGATAAATCACCCATTAGAAAGATAGTTTATTCGTAAAGACAAAGTTTCACTAGCGGTATTTGGCATCACATTTTTTTTGGCGGGAAAAGCTCAACGGCGGGATGTTCGAGCGAGATGAGGCGAGCGTTCTGATTGGCTGAGCGAAATGTAACACGCCATACGATTGGCTGAGCGAAATGTAACACTCCATTTGATTGGCTGGGCGAAATGCAATACGCCGTATGATTGGCTGAGCGAAATGCAATACGCCGTATGATTGGCTGAGCGAAATGCAACACGGCGAATTATTGGCCGTTATTTATAGTATTTGATATCTTCAATTGCATGTTGCGAAGGAGAGTTATTTAGAGGAAATAGTTTAAAGATAATTTTTTAAAACTATATATCCAAAATAGTAGAGAAAATACGCGTTTTAGTGAAAACAAGTATCGGACCATACGATATTTACGCTAATAAGATAAGATAAGGTATGAGGATAATTTTATGTAAAAAATATTAATATATACCATGATTATTATTATTATTATTTTTTTTTTTTTTTTTTTTTACATAAATGGGTTTTGTGCAAGAATCATTCTCACGTCAAGTTGTAGTTACTTTTTTCATTCATGAAGTATTAGGAGACTATATAATTATTAGGTTATCTTAGTGAAGTACATGTCGCATTCAAATTCATTTAGCAGCATGAACACAGGTGTTTTTTTTTTTATTCACATAGGTTAGATATAGTATTTGTGATATCACACCATTATCGTCATCATCATCATCATCATCATCATCATCATCATCATCATCATCATCATCATCATCATCATCATCATCATCATCATCATCATCAAAATAATAATAATATAATGTATATATACACACACAGACACACACACACACACACACACACAGACACACACACCATCATCGTCATCATCGTCATCATCATCATCATCATCATCATCATCATCATCATCATCATCATCATCATCAGCATCATCATCATTATCATCATCAAAATAATAATATTATAATGTATATATATATATATATAAGTATAAATACACACACACACACACACACATATATATATATATATATATGTATAAATATATATCCATATAATGTAATATATGCATGTATATTTTTACTCGGATATCTATATTTACATCTATCGATCTGTCTATCTATCTATATATCTATTTATATGATATGTGTGTATATATATGTATATATATAAATATATATGTATATATATAAATATATATGTATATATATAAATATATATGTATATATGTGTGTGTGTGTGTGTGTGTGTGTGTGTGCGTACACCTCGTGTGTGCATTCATGCATGTGAATGTGTTTATTCATGCACACACAAATCGCCCGCGCGCGCGGATGATCACGCACACGGATTTGCATAGATTGGGTAAGTCTAACCTAGATAAGGTAGTGGGTGAATCTATCGCAGATATTACCTAACTAACTACTGGGTAAGGATCCTTG
>NC_061838.1:10178879-10181379 GCF_019202785.1 Penaeus chinensis | reverse complement strand
CCTCTTTCCCTCCTCTATCCCTCCCCTTCCTTCCTTCTTTTACCTCTCCCTCCTCTCTTTTACCTTTCCCTCTTTCTTTCTTTTACCTTTCCCTCTTTCTCCCTTTTACCTTTCCATCTTTCTCCCTTTTACCTTTCCCTCTTTCTCCCTTTTCCCTTTCCCTCTTTCCCTCCTCTATCCCTCCCCTTCCTTCTCTTTTACCTTTCCATCCTCTGTTTTACCTTTCCCTCTTTCTCTTTTTTACCTTTCCCTCTTTCTCTCTTTTACCTTTCCCTCTTTCTATCTTTTACTTTTCCCTCTTTCCCTCTTTTTTCTTTCCCTCTCTCTCCCTTTTACTCCCCCCCCCCCCCATTCTCCGAACCCCTACCCTCTCCCTCTTCTTCCTTTATCCTTTCTTCTCTTCCTCACACCCTCTTGCGTTGGCTCTCCTGTTCCTTCTCCTTTCTTCTACCCGCTCTTTTCATTCTTCCTTCCTCCAGCTTTCCTCTCTTTATCACGTTCTCCTAACCTTCTTCCTTTAATTTTTCCCCCCATTCCGTCTTCCCCCTTTCGATCTTTTCTCTCTATCCCTCTTCCTCGTCCCCCCCCCCCCCCCCCTTTATCTCTCCCTCTCATGTTCCGGAAACACTGAAGTGCTAATTAGATTGGCACATCCCACCCCAACGTAACCTCCCCCCTCCCCCTCCTTTCCCTCTCCCCATACCATACCTATCTTCACCCCCTCTCCTCCTCCCACTTCCCTCTCCCTTTCCCCCTCCCCCTCCCCCTCCCCATTCCATACCTATCTTCACCCCCTCTCCTCCTCCCACTTCCCTCTCCCTTTCCCCCTCCCCCTCCCCCTCCTCTTCTGTCCTCTTCCAGCTGGTCAGGGAGAAAAGGGGAGGAGGTATGGGGGCGTTGAGGGAGGAGAGGAAGGGAGTGGGAGAGGGGGATGGGAGGGGTTACAAAAGGAAGAAGGTGAGGGAAGGAGGGATAGAGGAAGGTAGAGAGGGAAAAATGAAGGGAGGAAGAGAGAAAGGGACAAATGGAGGGAGGATAGGTGGAGGAAAAAGGGAAGAAGAGAGAGAGGAGAGGGCGGGGGAGGGAAGAAAGAAAAGGGGACAGCAGGAGGAACCAATCACAAATTGGAAAAGAAAAAAAAGAAAAAAACACAAAGGAAGAAGAAAGGAAGAAAGAAAGAACAGCTTAAAGAAAGCAGAACAAACAAGACAGAAAGAAAAAGGATGATAAAAGAAGAAAGGTGAGAGTGTAGAAGAAAAATAAAAGTAATAACATAAAGAAAAGAAGAAGAAAGAGGAGGAGAATGGGAAGTCGAGAAATTACTTAACGATACTATAAGTGCTTGTGGGAACTCCCTCAATAGGACCTCCCTCTCCCCCCTCCCCCCTCCCCCCCACCAGGTAAAGTACGAATTACTCGGCAGTTGATTAGATAGTGTTTGATATCCCTTAGATTGCTTCCATTCGCGTCTAGTTTTAATGACTATGCTTGCGTGGAGAAAGTACGATGATGTGAAGAGTATGCTCTGGTCACTGTACGCCGTGAGGAGCTTTGCGGTTGGTGGTTATGGGGCTAAAATTCTAGCTTGGAAGTCTATGGGAATGTAGGGGTATGTGGGTATCTGCGTGAGGACACATACTTAGATATCTGTACATAGATGTGCGTCTGGAGAAACACACACACACACACACACACACACACACACACACACACACACACACACACACACACACACACTCACACACACACGCCCACACACACACACACACACACACACACACACAGAAGTGAAAGCAGATATAAACATTTTTCTTTCCCCTGTCTTGCTCTCTCGCCTATTCGTTCTCATCTTCCCGGTAGGTAGGCCTACTCTAACCTCACCCCCCTGGGATAGGCCCCATAAAGGGTTGGATTTGGATAATCAACCTCGAGGATTTATCGGTCTTTCCTGTAATGAGTTTTGTCGGCTTTTTTGAAAATGCGAAGAATGAGCGTTACCAGACAGACTTCGTAGACAGACCCTTTCTCTTGTACGTAGGATCGGTGACCTTAGTGATGATAATGCAATGGCATGTAAAGGCTTATGATAATGAAATGGATGATGTAGAAGTACAGGGTTAATGATGACACTGATGGTGACGATGGTAATGATGATCATGTAATAGTAAACTAAGACTGATAATGATAATGGCGAGATTAATGGTGATGTGATGATGATGAAAGAGAGGGTAAGTGATAGAGTTCGAGGATCACAGGGTAAGCGGCAGGGTACCGTTTTTTTTGTTTTTTTTGCTGGTCTTTCTTTCATTTGCTTGTTCGTTGCTTTGGGGTGATGCTATCTGTGAGAAGTCAATTATTTTTCGGTAATGGAAGTGGATTTTTAGGTTTCGTGTGTAAAGGTTTATATATATTTGTGTGTGTGTGTGTGTGTGTGTGTGTGTGTGTGTGTGTGTGTGTGTGTGTGTGTGCATGTACATCTGTACGTGGGATTTTTTTTCTT
>NC_061838.1:10156379-10163879 GCF_019202785.1 Penaeus chinensis | reverse complement strand
TTATCTGGCAAATCACTTTAAGACTGATTTTGAAAGCTATAAAAACCTAGAGAGACAAGTTGATAACATACAAATACACATATATATATATATATAAAAATGCCTAATTTGACTTCCCTGAGTCATTAAGATTTTAATTGGGCGGCTAGCTTTCGCTTTTCCTCTTTATTTTCTCCTTCATTCTTCTACCCCGTCTCCTCTCTACGTTGTCTGTCTTTCCTTATTATTCTTCACCTGCACATTTTTTTTTTTTTTTTTTATTCCGTTTTCCCCCGTGCTCTTTCCCTCCGTTATACACCTTTCCTTTTTCTTCTCCCTCCTCCTCTCCTTCTTCTCCTTCTTCTTCTTCTTCTTCTTCTTCTTCTTCTCCTTCTTCTTCTTCTCCTCCTTCCTCTTCTTCTTAATTATTATTATTATTATTATTATTATTATTATTATTATTATTATTATTATTATTATTATTATTATTTCCATTATCATTTTCCTCCCCTCCTCCTCCTCCTCCTCCTCCTCCTCCTCCTCCTCCTCCTCCTCCTCCTCATCCTCCTCTTCCTCCTCCTCCTTTTCCTCTTGGTCTTATTCTTCCTCCTCCTCCTCTTCCTCCTCCTCCTCCTCCTCCTCCTCCTCCTCCTCTTCTTCCTCCTCCTCCTCCCCCTCCTCCCCTCCTTTTCTTCCTCCTCCTCCTCTTCCTCCTCCTCCTCCCCCTCCTCCCCTCCTCTTCTTCCTCCTCCTCCTCATCCTCTTCCTCCTCCCCCTCCTCCCCTCCTCTTCTTCCTCCTCCTCCTTCTCCTCTTGGTCTTTTTCTTCATCCTTCTTCTCCTCCTCTCTTTCTATCTCATTCTTCTCCTCATTCTCCTTTTCTTTATCTTTCTCTCCGCTCCGTCTTTCTCCTCCCCCCCCCCCCTCCATCCCATTTCCCTCCTCCTCTACCTCTTCTTTATCCTCTCCTTTCTCTTTTTCCATCTCCTCCTCCTCCTCTTCCTTCTCCTCCTTCTCCTTTATCTCCTCTTCCTGCTACCTCCCTATCACAATCTGCATCCTCTGACTTCTTTATGCCTATCTACCTCCATCCCCAATCCAAATCGACTCCTCCCTCACCCCCCTCCTCTCTTTCCATCTCCTTTCCTCTCCTCCCCTCTCCTCTCGTCTCCTCTCCTCTCCTCTCGTCTCCTCTCCTCTCCTCTCCCATCCACTTATCTTATCTCATCTCCTCTGCTCTCGCCTTCCTCCCTCCCCTCCTCTCCTCTCTTCTTCCCCCCACACTCTATTCCCGCCTCCCCTCCTCCCCTCTCCTCTCCTCCCCTCCCTTCTCTTCCTACTCCCTCTCTCCCTCCCACCTAACCACCCACCCACCCACCCTCCTTATCTCCCCCTCACCCCCCCACCCTCGCCCCCCTCCCTCTCTACCTCCTTTCCTCACACTTCCCCCGCCCCTCCCCGCCCCGCCCCTCCCCTCCCCTTTCCATGCAGCGCTCCCTGACATGCTAAGCGCTTAATTCGGATGCAAAGTGTCGAGTTTTATTGTAAATGAGGGCGCTTAATGCGTGCGCCGAAGACGAGGCCTGTAATCACGAGGAGCTTAACGAAGGCCGTGAGACTTATGGGGAGAGGAAGCGGCGGTGAGGCTGGCCGTGATGCAACGCCTCCCTCCGTCGCTGGAGCCTCCTCCCCCCTGCCTAGTCTTAGTCTTATTATTTCTTTTTCTTCTTCTTCTTCTTCTTTTTCTGATTTTTGTTGTTGTTGTTATTATTATTATTAATATTGTTATTATTATTATATTATTATTATATTATTGTTACTATTATATGTATTATTATTATTATTATTGTTGTTGTTGTTGTTGTAATTATCATTATTATTAGTCTACTTCTTCTTCTTCTTCGCCTCCTTTTTTCTTCTAGCTCCTTATTAATACTATTATTAATTCTTCTTCTTCGCCTTCTTCGTGTTCGTAATTCTTCTTCTTTTCTTCTTCTTCCGTCTTTCTCCTACTCTTATTATTATTGTTTTATTATTCCTCTTCCTCCTGGTGATCCTTCTCCTCTTGATTCTCTCCTCCTTCTCCTCTTCCTCTTCTTTCTCTTCCTTCTCCTCTTCCTCTTCTTTCTCTTCCTTCTCCTCTTCCTCTTCTTTCTCTTCCTTCTCCTCTTCCTCCAGCTGATCGTCCTTGTCTTACTATTTTACTTTTGCTGTTGCTGTTATTTGTTATTATTTAATATAACTCTTATTATTATTATTATTATTATTATTATTATTATTATTATTATTATTATTATTATTATTATTGTTTTTGTTGGCGGTGATATTGTTATTGTTATTATTATCATCATTATAATTGTTGTTGCAGTTGCTATTGCTTTGTTGTTGATGTTCTTGTTATTATTATCATTATTTTTATTGCTATTATTGTTGTTGTTATTATTACTATTATTATTATTATTATTATTATTATTATTATTATTATTATTATTATTATTATTATCATAATCATCATTATTATCATTATCATTATTATTTTTATTATTATTATTATTATTATTACTATCTTTGCTAATATTACTATTATTTTTATTACTGTTATAGCTGTTATTATTATCAGTATCATTATCATTGTCATCATCGTCATCATCAGTAATCTATGTTATTTCCAATCTGGCTCTCTCGCGTTACTGTCATACTACTAGTTTACAAGGCGTCAATTTTCAGTTAGTTACCATTTTCTTTTCAAAGCCATATTTTGAACTTTGATCCCGTTTTCTTTGTCTTCTTCTTAAAGAAAGGAGTGCGAACACATACAATGATAAATAAAAAAGATCTCAAAGTAAAGAAACAGTATTATTTGTTCAGATCCGTAAATACACCAGATTTTTATTTTCTTTTTTTACTAATTTTACGTTCAGATCCATGACAGCTCCCTGAATTACGTATTTTTTTTTTTTTTTTTTTTGTGTGTTTGTTCAGATCCAGAAGCGCTCCCAAGTCTTATGCTTTATGTTACGTTAAGATCGATATTTTAAGCAACATGTTAGTCCGTCGCATTAAACGTTGCAAATATCACGGTAGATGGAGCGATAAATCCCACCCAAGGAGAATTTCTGAGTGGAATTCTCGGGATATTATGGCCGAGGTAATGTAGTGTCTTCACTCGATGCTGTTTTCATGTTTTCTTATTGTTATTAGGCTCTTTTTCTTTTTTTTTTATCTGCCTTGGCCGTTTATTTTTGTGTTTGTGTGTGTGTGTTTGTGTTTCTGTTTGTGTGTTATGTATGTATATGTGAGAGAGAGAGAGAGAGAGAGAGAGAGAGAGAGAGAGAGAGAGAGAGAGAGAGAGAGAGAGAGAGAGAGAGAGAGAGAGAGAGAGGGAGGGAGGGAGAGAAGGAGAGAGAGAAATAGACAACAATATCAATTTGCCACGACCGAAAATTAATATAAATTGTGGATGACGTGTTTACGTTCCTGAGATAAAGATCCGGATTCATGCCAGACCTTGCGCAGCTACTTGGATCGTAGTCTGCGGGAGGGAAGGGATGCGGTGGTGCAAGGTGGTGGGGGTGTTGGTGGGGAGAGGGAGGGAGAGGGGGAGAGGGAGTGAGAGACAGGTGGTGGGAAGGGAGAGAGAGGGAGAGAAGGGGAGAGAGAGGCAAAGAGAGCTCTGAAGGGGTGGTGGGAAGGGAGAGAGGAGGAGAGGGAGGAGAGGGAGGCTGAGGCAGGTGGTGGGGAGGTGGGAGGCGAGAGAGAGAGATCTGATGAGGTGGTGGGAGGGAGGAGGAAAGGTGAAGGGGAAGTAAGAGAGAGAGAGGGGGAGGGAAAGAAGGAAGAAGCGAGAATGGAGAGAGTCAGAAATTAGGAGGGGATAAGGAGATAGGGAGAGAGAGGACAAAAGAGAAAGGAAAGAAAGAGATGAAAGGGAACTGGGAAAGAAAGGGGGGAGACGGAAGAGGCGAGAATGGAGAGAGAGAGAGAGAGAGAGAGAGAAAGAGAGAAGAGGGGAAAATGGAGAGGGTGGGAAAAAGGGAAGAAGGTAGGGAGAGAGAAGAGGAGGAGGAAGGAGAGAGTGAGGTGAAGGGGGAAGATAGACAGAGAAGGAAAAGAGGAGAAGGGGGAGGTAGATTGGTAGAGAAGGAGACGGAGAGAGAGAGAGAACTGAAGAGGACATAATAGAAAAAGGGGTGGAGAGAGGGAGAGAGAGGAGGTGGTAGAGGAAGAGAGGAGAAGAGAGAAGAAAGAAATAGGGAATGAGAGGGGAGAAGAGGGAAGAAGAGAAAGAGCTTAGGGGGAGGTGAGAGAGAGAAGAAGGAGAGATGGGAAGGAAGAAGAGAATAAGGAGAACGAATGGGAGGAACAAGTGAAATGGGAAGAGAGAGAATGGAGAGAAAAAAAAAATGCAGATAGGTGTAGTGATAGTGCGAGACAGAAAAAGTACGTGTATTTATGCAAATGAGAGAAAAAGAGAGAAAGAGTAACTTCTTTTTCCCGTTTGTAGCAGGCCAAAAGAAAACGAAATATGCATAAGGTTAAACACCACCGACCTAGCCATTTCTATCTTCTATAAAAAAAAAAAAAACTTCAAGAAAGGAAAAGACAAAATCCTGCCCCCCCCCCCCTAGTAAACCCCCCATCTCCACCTTTCCACCCCCACCCCCCACCCGATCCACTTACATGCCAGAACACGGCTGTGCCCTGCGAGCATATGTAGGCAGCAGGCAGACAGGTGTAAGTATAAACAGATAGCCGTAAGTACAGACTGACAGACAACAGAACAGACGGACAGACATAAACACAAACGCCGAACCTCACAGACTTCCTTACGCACAGACCGACAGCCTTACGCAGACGGACGGGCCAAGCTTCCCTCGCCGTGGGTGGCACTAAGCCGCGGCGCCCTGATCGGTATTCAGAAACTCGCCCTGACCGCCGCCGTGATGAGGGGGGAGAGGGGGGGTAGGGGGAACCGCGCGCCCTTGCATATACTGCGGAGGAGCGACGAAGGTGGGGGTGGGGGGTGGGGAGGGTTAAGAGGGATAGGAGGGGGACGGGGTGGTAGGCGAGGGGGAGGAGGAGGAGGGTGGTGAGGGTAAGGGAAGAAGGCTCGTACCATTAGGTTGATATGTCGCTTAATTAAAGGAGAAATGGAGAGAATATAAGAAATAAAAAGAAGGCATCATTTTTTTTTCTGGACGGCTGTTCAACTGCCTCGATTATTTGAAGGTCTTCGATTTCCTTCTTTTTTTCTCGCTTGATCTAGCATCATACTAAATATATAATGATGATTTAATAGGTCTGTATTACAGAAGATTTCAAATAATTGCTACATCTTCATTACGCTAACTCCAATCGGCTACTTGGATTTATCTCTTAGGGCCGTGTTATTAGTACAATTATTGTTGTATATTATCATTGTAGTTTGCTAATGGTCTTTGCGATGTTGTTATCATCTTGGCAACGCGATGTCGTCTTGCGAGAGACGTAATTATCGTACTTAATGGCGTATTAGAGCTAAATCGGCCTAATTGCCAGATGAAGGATAATAGCGCGAGCGGAAACATCACTCCGTTAAACCACCCGTGAACTTGATGTTTCCAGAATAATACAACGGGGTTATACGTGGCCGTAAATGCGAGTGTGTTGCTCTAGATGTGACTCTGCGAAATGTAGCCACACGTGATAGAGTGGAAGCCGAGGCAAAGGGGAGGGGGGCGTGCTAAACGTTTTTTTTGCAGATTTAGCAGAACACCTGCGTGCATGGGGAATCTCCGTTAGTTGTGGCGGTTTGCGAAGTCTGCCGAGGCACTTTTGGTGGTTTCTGAAACCTCACTTGGACAAATGGTTTTGGATTGGCGCGTCTTATAACTTACGGTGGCCTCTGAAATCTCATTTAGGCTGTTTTGATGGTCGCCGAAATCTTACCGAGGTACTTTTGGGGGCTTCCAAAATCGCAGTTGGGCATTTACAACAGGCAATTTCAGAAAACAGAGGGTCTATTCTTTTCCATTTTTTTTGCTCTTTCCTTTTCCCCTTTTCAGTTCTCTCTTAAAAGATGAAACAAAGAAATGGTCATTCTCATTATTTTAGAAAGTTACTACAGTGAATTTCTGACAGTGTTCTTGCGAATCAGCAGTCATTCTTATAATCATAATATTATTACCCTCGCAACTTGCCGGGCATTTGCTAAATGGTGGCAGCAGAGCATACCACTGCAGGGAAGTCAAGCGTCAGGCATCTTTTCGTTTTGTTATGCTACGTGGTGTTTATCAAGGATATGGCAGTCTAGTGGACCAAACTGGTTATTGAATTATACATCGAATTATATTTAAGGTATTTATTTGTTTTCTGTAATGTTCGTCAAGTCATCCAATTTTGGTCTTCTCTTCCGTGTTAAAATGATTGTCAGTATTGATCTTGAAATGCTGTGGGTGAAAACACATTTTTCTTCGATATTGCATTAAACAAATAAAATCCATAGATAAAATTATGATGGAGGTACATAAAATACACACACCAAATGCAGACAAGAACTTAGATAAACAACTTGAAACCACAGTCTCATAAATACACAGAAACCGCCATCAACAGCCAGGTGGCCATTTGATCACCAACAAATATCGGTCCTGGGAATATAAAAAACACCTAACAACGCACACACGAATGCATACACATAAGTACTAAACGCATACGCACACACACACACACACACACACACGCACACGCACACGCACACGCACACGCACACGCACACGCACACGCACACGCACACTCACACTCACACATATATATACATATATATATATATATATATATATATATATATATATATATATGTACGCATGTACGTGTATATATTATATGTATATATGTGTGTGTATATATATATATATATATGTGTGTGTGTGCGTGCGTGTGTGCGTGTAAATAGATTGATAGATAGACAGACAGAGAAATAGATATAGATGTAGATATATACAGATATTTATGTGTATATATACACGCACAAACACACACACACATATATATATACACATATATATCTGTATATATGTATAGATATGTGTATATATATACATACATATGTATACACACACACACACACAAACATATATATATATATATATATATATATATATATATATATATATATATAGAGAGAGAGAGAGAGAGAGAGAGAGATAGAGAGAGAGAGAGAGAGAGAGATGCATATATATACACATATACCATATACACAGTCATATATGGTAGATGGCGCACTTGCAGGTTTTGTTACCTCCATTATTTGGTATGAATGAAACATCACGATCATCAGAAAATCTTATTCTGTATTTGTGTCAAAATGGATGACACTGACCATTTGGTATACATCAGCTGCGGCTTTCATCACGTGTCAAAATGTGTCAAAATATCACAAAGGCTTCGACACTGCTGATGCACGTATAAAAGCACTTCGTTTCCCACAACCAGCCCGTTCGGCCACCCTGCCCCTTCATTTCCCTTCTCTCTCGTGTACGT
>NC_061838.1:10090103-10092603 GCF_019202785.1 Penaeus chinensis | reverse complement strand
TGGTGAAACACGAGAGAAAAAGAGAGACAGGGAGGCAGGGACAGCCGGACACAGACACAGAAAAAGAGAGGAACAGAGAGACAGAGAACACGATGAAAAGGACTACAGTTTCTCCAAATCCGGAATAGAGAGAGCGAGAGAGAGAGAGAGAGAGAGAGAGAGAGAGAGAGAGAGAGAGAGAGAGAGAGAAAGAGAAAGAGAGAGGGTGAGAGACAAACACACACACACACAAACACACACACACACACACACACACACACACACACACAGAAAGAGATATATATATATATATATATATATATAGAGAGAGAGAGAGAGAGAGAGAGAGAGAGAGAGAAAGAGAAAGAGAGAGGGTGAGAGACAAACACGCACACACACACACACACACTCACACAGAAAGAGATAGATAGATAGATAGAGAGAGAGAGAGAGAGAGAGAGAGAGAGAGAGAGCGAGAGAGAGAGAGACGCATGCACACACACAAACAGAAATAGAGAGACAGCCCGATGAAAAGACTATACTTCTGATGCGGAAAGAGAGAGAGAGAGAGAGAGAGAGAGAGAGAGAGAGAGAGAGAGAGAGAGAGAGAGAGAGAGAGAGAGAGAGAGAGAAAGAAAGAAAGAGAGAGAGAGAGAGAGAAAGAAATAAAGAAAGAAGGAAGAGGAGGAAGTGTACGTTAACCTCCTATCCATGCAACGCTACGCGGGCAAAGAGGATACACTTTGTTTATGTTTCTTCCTATATTATAAGCGTAAATAATGTTGGTAATTTTCCATTATCTACTTATTTATGGTTTAATGAAACATTTTGTCTGGTTTGCAGATGGGTATTTATTAATGTTCCGTTTTCGAAATGAAATACAGGATGCGCAAAATGTGTTACCTATCGCGCATGATTTATATCTCAAGCTTTATTTGATAGTAATTTTTCCTCCTCATAATCTTGTGACAGCTGACCTTAGTATCTTATGTGTTATTCTTATTATCAATATTCTCATTCATGAAGTGTACTTGTTTAAATTCTACGTTTTGGAGGTCGAGTGATACAGAAGTACGAAAGGCAATTCTTTTATTTGATATTTCGTTTGGCGAGAGTTTTTTTTTTTTCTGAAAAAAAAAAAATATATATATAGAAATATTTTATTCTGTTCAGGCTTTTACCAAATCACCATGATAGTATCTTGATAATACTATCGATTTAAAACCCAAAAGGAAATTATATTCTCAGTGTGTTTAAGACGTTTCTGTGTCGAAAGAATTTCGTATGTCAAAAGTACTGTTAGGAAAATTAAAGAAAGATAGATGAAAAAATGTAATAATCCAATTTTTTAACCATTTCATTGCCATGTACAAGATCTCAAAGTAGTGATTTCGCTGGTGACGCTGAATCATTTATGTTTTACGCACTCTCATTTTTTCTTTTTTTTTTTTTACCTTATGTCAAACGAACCGTTACTGAGTGGTCATCAAAAAAAAAAAGAAAAAAAAAAGAAAAAAAAAATCGTCTCTTAAAGGCAAATCATCTTCACTCGTCCGTTACAATTCACAATGAAGCGCTGATAAGCCGTATCTTAATCCTTCGTGATTTCAGTCTTCTGATTTTGGATTTGCAAATGAAGCACCTTGATGTATTTTGGTTAGTTTAGGTCTTTTTCCTTCTTTCTTTCTTTCTTTCTTTCTTTCTTATTTCTTTCGTGACGGATATAACCATCACTATAGGAACGTGTAGATGCAGATTATTGCATCTTATTGTTATTACTATGTCACTTTCTTTCGTGTTTATTGGTTGCTTTTATGACTTCGAAGCCGTTATTTAGCAACCATACCATAACACACCGTCGATGACGTAAATAGCACTATTGCCACCCACACACGAAAACCCTGAGACTGCCACCGTCGCCACACCTTCGTCACCCCATTACCGCGTTCAGTCTTAGTGTCCCTCCCCTTTGTCAGAGAGCGAGCGAGGGTGCGTTCAGAAAGCACGGGTCGTTTATCCCGTTTTGTCATTAATTCATCTCTTTCTCTCCTCTTCCCCTCAAACGTAAAGCTTCCGTGACCCTTATGGCCTCAGTGCACAAAGACTGATTTAGTGTGTCTCCCGTCGTCTTGCACCCCCCCCCCCCCCCTCCTTCATCTTTTGCCAGCTGAAGCTCCGTCACGCCTTATGATAATTGTCACGGCAGGACAGACAGACACAAGAGAGCTTTCGTCATCCTCTGTCACCTCCCCCTCTTTCTCCTGACACCCGTCTACTTATTTTCTTATTTTTATTATTTTTTTATTTTTTTCTTATTTTCACCAAGTATATTTAATTTTGATGTATGGGTTTCCTCCGCTTAAGATTATCATCATTGTTACCATCAATGGTTTAAGATGCAGCTATTGCATGGTTACTGATTATGGCTACTAATTAGTATGCATACATGTGTGTTAAATTAGATTGACTGTATAGCGTGATTTCTAATGTCATTATAAAATTCGTTTATTTAATATTCACA
>NC_061838.1:10067603-10072603 GCF_019202785.1 Penaeus chinensis | reverse complement strand
AAGAAAGCAAAGTTTCTCAAGATTTAATAATCATTCCATAAGGGTATCTGTTTACCTTTATTGACATATTATTTGCGAAAGTCATATCACAGAGATATGACATTTTAGATGGATAAAGTACGATTTTTCTCTTTGTAAAATTCTTTAATTCATCGGTGGTTATGAAAATTTCAGTATCAAAAATAAACAAGTAGATAAACACTTTTTTTTTTTACAAGGTATTACAGATTAATGGATAAGAATTTTGACTCCATCAGTAAGGGTGTGTGTTTGAATGTGTGTATGTGTGTGTGTGTGTGTGTGTGTGTGTGTGTGTGTGTGTGTGTGTTAGTGACATTTAGTCTTCCTGCAACGTTTTCTTTGTCTCGTTGCCACGCGGTGTTTTTCATAGAAGCTCGACGCAGTTTACCGATTGCATCTCTAGTATTTTCCAAGTCTCTCCTCGCTTCAACTATGCTCAACCCATCTAATTCTCAGCACCAGACACAGAACCTCTGATTACGAACCCAAAGTGAACATTATCACCCCAGTACCACCCTCTCTCCTGCCCCCCCCCCCTCCTTGCAACCTCACATATACACCCCTCCGCTCCTTTCAAAAGATCTTGTCCCCAAGAGGCCTTTCACGTGTCCAGCCATCTCACAGGGCATTAGCATATCATCAACTTCCTTTTTTTTTCTCACTTCATCTACCTCTTCGCTTCGGTCGCCATTAATGCTATCGTCAGAGCGATCTTCGGTAATTACCATACCCACTAAATACTCAAACTTCACTCCTGTTAATTGGAAGCCTTGATGACGCTATGAGAAAGATATTTATTTTAATATTTTGGTAATTTATTATATTCTGCGTTATCTTATGTATCTTGTTATATGTATATATGTATTTTTTTCTTTTTGTATCTTTTTTTTTTTTCTTTTCTTGTAGTCTTAAAAGTGATGCTGACTAACAACCACACCGTCATAGTTGGTTAGTTTCTTTGTAAGGATCTGGTATGCGTAAATCAAATGCAAATTATTTAAATGTTGTTTTTGTTGACAGGTTTGGGATGCGGGATTCTTACAGGTTTGTTATGACAGCCTCGTTTCTTTAGGGGTGTTCTATATGTAGGTTCGGAATGTTATGTCGTTTTTATACCGCGTCTTTTGTCAGTCAAAAGTGCTAGGGATTGTTGGCATAAAATCACGATATTTAAATGTTTATGATTATGACTTCAGTGTTGACAAAATGTGCGTTAAAGATTGCCTTTACTACGCTGAGAATAAGATGACATGAATATGGGTCAAATATTTTCATTTTGTTTTGATATTACATCCATATAGTGTGCTTTCGTGCCTACCTATTTTCTTTTCTCTTTCTTTCATTTTTAAGTAAAGAATTTAAGTTGTTTGCTTTCAGATTTTAAGTATAGAAATGGGGTTTAGAGGACAGGTAGACCGATAATTGGTATGTACCTGGAAGTTTGCTGATAAAAGGCCTTTCCTAAGCTGTCATTAATAGCGCAGTAAAACCCAAGAGGGACTGGAGGGAGTGGGGAGGGGTGAATGTAGGGGGGAGGGGGGGAGGGGGAGGGGATGTCACACAATACCCCCATGGCGTTGTCTCTTCTGTCTGCCCCTTTCTCTCCTTCATTTGAATTCCTCGTCTTCTTTGGCGGTTCTCTTGTTGTGATTTTGCTTGTTTTTTTTAAATTTTCTTTATTGTTTTTTTTTTTTTTTTGTTACTGTGACACATATGCAAGTACTTGGTCATGCATAAAAGCCCCCACGCGCGCACAGACACACAAACACACACACACACATACACACATACACACAATCACACACACACACACATAGGCATATGTTTTACGACATTCTCCTCTGTTTGCCTCTGAGAGTATCTAATTTGCATCCATTACTATAACACTGTTTTATGACACTCCCTAATGTATAGCCTTGTCTATCGCACCACACAGACGCTCGTTACCAGCCTCTTCTCGACGTCACAGCCCTGTCTCCAGCCCTCCTCCCCCCATACAATTATTTTGGTCGTCATCAAACTCCTCTCAGTACAGTTCTGTTTTGCATACAGTTTGCTCGGATGCTTTCCTAACGCTCTGGACACCCCATGATTCATTTGTTTTTTTTTTTCTGATGACAATGTAGATTCGAAATCGGTCGAACACGTCTCTTTCGCTGTGAAGATATTTAAGATATTGAAGATCTTATTCGGATCTTTTCTACGTTTGTCGCAGTGCATATTGTTCACTTCAAAACAATGAATACTCCTCCTTTTGGATACTCCTCCCCCACATCCGCTCCCTCCCACACCGGTCCTGTTTATCCCCTACCGCCCCCCCACCCCCCCCCACCCCCCCAACCCCTCCTCCCATATCCTCTTCGCGCAGGACACAGATCCTAGACACGGGTTTTGCCTTCATTAAGCCTGTGTTGCCTCGACTGTCTCGCACCGCTCTTCCCTCTCGTCTCTCTAACAGCCTTACGTTCTGATTCATCTTTTTTCACTTCATCCTTTGTGGGTACTAAGAAGTGTATCCAAAGCACAAATATTCCATTAACCCATTAATCGATATATTTCCTCCTTCAGTATATGATAAGAGAAACAGAAAGAATATGAACCATTACTAAAATAACATCGACATTTCATTAAGACTTTACTCGCACTTTAAAACATGCACCGACTGTGACAAAAAAGTAGGAACTGCCTACCGCTTTATCCTGTCACCTCATAAATATTCATAAGGCGACCAGGACCAACCTCTCGAGGTTATGAAACACCTCATTAGCCAACGCTTCCTTGTTAAGGATCCATATTCCAATTATCGACTTAGGAGAAGGAGAGATTCAGAAATATGAATAGAAGGATGGAGAAATTGGGAGTGAGAAGCGATAATTGAATCATGAATGTTGAAAAGACGATGGTAATGTGTAGTGTTTGTGTATCTACGGCTAGATATCGTAGTCATTAACCTTATAGGCATAAAAATGACACGAGTATAATTATCAGCGAAGAGATCGTAACTGTTTTCTTCAGAGGAACGCCTGGTCGATCACAAAGAAGATAAGCTGAGGACAAATAAATTAATTACAAAATGAAGGAAAAATTAAGAAACTTATTTTTATACAAATTGATAAAACATTATTACAGAATCGGAAATCACCGAACGAACTTGACATCCCTCAATCCCCCTAAAGTCATTTCTTTTCGTCCCTTTCAACTCTCTCTCTCTCCTCGAGTCCCCCTTAAGAAAAAGGTCAAGCCATCATGCATATTTGTGGCCTGACGGAGGTCCTGCGAGGCTGCTCATTAACCTGCTGTAGTATCCTTATATATATTTCTTTTAATCTCCGGCTTCTTTATCTCTCACCCCCGTGGCTGATTAGAATAAGTAGGAACCCCCGGGGAGGCTGACGGGGAAAGGGGACGCTGACAGGGAGAACGTAATTCGTCCCTCTGTCGCCATTCCGGGCCAGCCTAACTGCCCTCTCCCGTGGCTTTCCCATGAGGCAGTTATCCTCGTGATTAATCTGATCTCTTGGGCTTCTGGGCGAACTCCTTAGGCTTAATATTCCTTAATAAACCGCGGAGATCATCGGTGACACTCAGTCGGGAGACAGACATCGGATAGGCAGGAGAGAGAGAGAGAAAAAAGTAACTAAATTACCATAATGGGTGTCTGTTGATACTGCCGTAGCCCCTCCCTCCCTCTCACCCAGCCCCCTGTACCCCGACCCCCCTGCTCTTACAGGCCTCCTTCACTCTTTTCTCACTAAGTTTAATGGCGAAACCGGTCCAAAGCGGCCTATACCCGCTCTAAAATGCATAAAAATCAGAGGGACCTTTGAATATTCAGTACAAGTCTTCCTGATGGAATTTCCACCCGTCCCGACCGAACGACCGACCTACCCGACCGCCAGAGTGGACGGTCGGTCGGGTCGGGGTGAATGGCAGCCAAGAGCCACACGGACGTCTTTTTTACTTGACTTCGGGCTTGCTTTCGGCGGTGGTGTCTTGAGGCTTTTGGCTTGAAGGAGCTTGGTCTCTTGTGACTTATCTTTGCAGAAGTACGTGCGTTTTGTTTCACAGTGACAGTCTGTCTGTCTCTCTCTCTCTCTCTCTCTCTCTCTCTCTCTCTATATATATATATATATATAGATATAGATATAGATATATATACATATATATGTATGTATATATTCTAATTAGGGTGTTTAAGTAGACTTTTTTTGATCGGCCCGATTTGATGACTTGTAAATTTACTATACGAAAAAGAAAGGAGAGAGAATGAGGACTGAACAAAATAAGCGAAAGGCTATTTGTCAGAAGAGACAAATTAAAACAAAGAAAAATGCAATCCTGATGCCCGACAGGGAAATACATCAAAGTATATTGCAAAGAGTATTAATATAACAAAAAATGCAGACCTTTCGCGGGATCCTGAAAGACTTCCGGTCCCGAGGAACGAATTGGTCAGGTATCCGGAAGTCGTCCGTTTATCACCTTTGATAGCTATGTCAACGGTAACCTAACGCCCGCTTTCCCGTCGTTTTGCATGAGGGGAAATGAGGGGGAAACTATATTAACCTCTTTTAATGTTCGTCGTTTTCTTTTGTCGCGTTGTAAGCAGGAAGGCGTTCATTTGTTAACGATGAACTGCGAATTCCGCCTGACCGCTCTTGCTCCCTCATGATAGATAGCGGCGACTATTAGCAGATTGCCGAGCGTAACTTCAGTGTCCCGAGAGAGAGGTGGCGTGGCGTGCTTAATGAATAATAACATGGGCATTTGTTATTCGGGATAAGTGTGGTATTACGTCGATGAACGGTAGAAATTGATAATGAGCATGACTGATGGATATCCTCTTTCTAAGCGCGGGTGTTAAACGTGCAGACATTCACACGCAGGAACTTTTGCTAGGTCTGATGTGCATATGCTGACCTCTGTATTATGCACGTACACAGTACAATTATAAAGCAGACATACAACTACAATAAGAA
>NC_061838.1:10035103-10037603 GCF_019202785.1 Penaeus chinensis | reverse complement strand
CCACGCTTCCTCATCTCTCTCTCTCTCTCTCTCTCTCTCTCTCTCTCTCTCTCTCTCTCTCTCTCTCTCTCTCTCTCTCTCTCTCTCTCTCTCTCTTTCTTATGGCTTTCTTGTCCTCTTTTCCTTTCATTATTTGCCCTGACCCTTCTCACCCCTGATAATGTTCTCTGTTCTGTTATTAAATTCTTTTGTATATTTGTTATTATTTATTATTTATGCATTATGTATTGATCTTGGCTTTTCTTCTCCGCAGCATTTACATATACTAATGTCTGTTACTGTGATTCGTCTCTGTGCGTTATGTGGTGATAACAAAAAGACTTTGCTGGCATTTATTTATGTGTTAGGTAGTTATTGTTTGTTGTTGGTTGAATGAATTCCCAGATTTATTTCCTTTCGGATGTCAATTAACTTTGTTATTGAACGCCACACAAACACTCTTTTGTTTGCATCCCAAGGTGTTCCCTAGACATCACCTTCAGCTATTTTCACAGAGATTAATCTCTTTTTCTAAACTTATTTGGAACAGTGTCAGCAATGATGGTGTGTAAATATTCACAGGCGACAAGTGAAGGCATTTTTTTCGCTCCTTTTTGCGGAAGAAAGAGGAAAAAAGATTGACGGGAGAGAAGGGGGGTCGTGAGTGATTGAGGGGAGGAGGCGTGTCTTAAATAGTGAACCACGCCCTCCAGTCACGTCTGACATTGCCCCCTGCCTCCGCCTCCCTTCCCCGACCCCCCATCGCGTCAAAACACATGTACCTACCACCTCAGCCCTTTCCCTGTCCCTTCCCCCTTCCTCCTCCTCCTGGTCCTCCTCCTCCTCCTCCTCCTTCTCCTTCTCCTCTACCTACTATCCATCTATCCCTCCCATGCCCCTCCTCCCTCCGTGCTCTCCTCTCCCCCTCCCCTCCATTCCACCGCTCACCCACGCTCCTCTCTTCCTCCTCCACCGCCCCTTCCCCCTTCTTCTCTCTCCCTGTCTCCTCCTCTTATTACCCACCCCTCCCTTCCTCTCCTCCCCTCCACTCCCCTCCCCTCCCCTCCCCTCCCCTCCCCTCACAAACCCCTCCCCTCCTCCTCCGCCCTACCCTCCTTTTCTCTCACTCTCCCCTCCTCTCCCAACGATCCCCGGCCACCGACTCCCCCTCCCCCGCGCCTCCTCTCCTCCTCCGCCCCTCCCCCACTTTTCTCTCACCCACTCCTCCCTCTCGACGCTCCCCGGCCACCGGCTCCCCCCCCCCCCCCTCCCCGCTCACTACCACATCCAACACGTTCGCCAGAAATGCCCATCGCATCGATCAGCTCAGCCGGGGATGGTTCCTTCCGGCCTCTGTTGCGCGCCCGCCCGCCCGCCCGCCCGCCCGCCCGCTACTACACCCCGGTTTCAACGCCCGCATACAACATGGTTTTCATCACTCTGTCTTTTTGCTTCTCTTGTTCCGTATTCGTTTATTTTTCCTCGTTTTCTTCCTCTTCTTTCTTTGTTCCTTCATATTCGTTTTCATTTTGTTGCTTGTTTCTGTTTCTCTCTTTCTCCCTTGACTTTTTTCCCGTTTCTTGCTTCTATTCTTATTTTTTTAAAATCTGGTTTTCTTCTTTTTCCTCTTTTCTTCATTCTTTCCTTACTTCTCTTCTCTATCTTCTCTCTCTCTCTTGCTTGTTCTCTTTCTATCTTCCTTCTCTATCTTCATCCTCAATTCCATCATCTTTTTCTTATGATACTTTCCTTTCCTTATTCTCAGCGCGGTTCAGTCAGCAAGTTAAATCTATAGTTTTTTTTCACCATTAACTCTTTGACTGACTTTTTCCACCCTTAACTATTTGACTTGACTTTTTCACTATTAACTCTTTGACTGGCTCTTTCCCCAATAACTCTTTGACTGACTTTTTTCATGATTAACGGTTTAACTTTTTTCACCATTAACTATACGACTTTTTTCACCATTAACTCCTTTGACTAACTTTTCCCACTATTGGCTGTTTGACTGGCGACTGTGAAGTCCACTGAGCCTAGCAAAAGTATTATACAGCATGAGCATTCCAACACAGCCCTGTCTGAAACCCATTGCAATAAACAAGGGCACAAGTACCGCACACACTTTACAACACAGCTAGGGAGGGAGAGGGAGAGGGCGTGGGAGAGGGAGAGGGAAAGGGAGAGAGAGAGAGAGAAGGAGAGGGAGAGAGAGAAGGTGAGGGAGAGAGAGAAGGAGAGGGAGAGGGAGAGGAAGAGTGAAAGGGAGAGGGAAGGGCAGAGGGAGAGGGAGAGGGAGGATGAGGAGGGTGAGGAGGGAGGGAGAGAGAGAGAGAGAGAGAGAGAGAGAGAGAGAGAGAGAGAGAGAGAGAGAGAGAGAGAGAGAGAGAGAGAGGGGGGGGGGGGGGGAGGGGGGAATGTGAGTGAGGCTAAAGTTGTGATAATGATGACAATGAGGAATTATTGTTATACTTTATATTTTATATTAATAAAAAGAGAGAATATGGTAATGATAAATCAATTA
>NC_061838.1:10025103-10027603 GCF_019202785.1 Penaeus chinensis | reverse complement strand
AGAGGGCGAGGGGGAGAGAGAGAGAGGTTGTGCAAGATCTTTGAGCGTGAATGGGGAGTCTTACTCGTGACTTATTGCCCCCCTATCTCTCACGGAGATAAGATCTTTCCCTTATCACGCTTGTGAGTGTAAGGAGAGGGGGTGTGGAGGACAGAAGGGACGGAGGGGGTGGAGAGGGGGGAGCGGAAGAGCATAAGGTATGAGCTGGTGTTCGCAAGAGCCTTTATTCGTACGGAAAGGTGAGTGGTTTTTAAGGCCACGGTCATGACTGCGATGGACGTAAAGTTGGATGG
The DNA here is from genome assembly GCF_019202785.1 of Penaeus chinensis. Lineage (NCBI taxonomy): Eukaryota > Metazoa > Arthropoda > Malacostraca > Decapoda > Penaeidae > Penaeus > Penaeus chinensis. The sequence goes on along the minus strand of NC_061838.1, from coordinate 10,027,310 downwards.
GTTCTTTTCGCTTGCTGTGGCCGGGTAAGCGAGCCGCCGCGTGCTTGCTTGCTATACCTTCAGGGTTTCTTTATCACTTCCTTGGTAATTCATAGTTTTTTTTCTTTTTTCTTTTTTCCTTCTGTATTTGTTTTCTTATATTTTTCTCTCTGCCTCTCTCTCTGTCTCTTTATTTGATCCCATACCCTCTTCCTCCCTCTTTCTCTCTCTCTCTCTCTCTCTCTCTCTCTCTCTCTCTCTCTCTCTCTCTCTCTCTCTCTCTCTCTCTCTCTCTCTCTCTCTCTCTCTCTCTCTACTTTTCGATGTGGCTTCTCTACAAAAGCCGCGTATGCCAGCACATGTCCACACATCGTTAGACGAGCGACAAGCCAGAAAAAAGGAGGAAAACACGCTGCCCAAAAGATCACTCCTGAAGAATTTCAATTTCGCGCGGAATCGAAAAGTGGATCTCTCGCAATACCCGCTCCCCCCTCCCCTTCCCCCCTCCCCTCTCTCATCCCCCTATTATACCACCCAAACACCCCCTCCACTCTTTCCCTCCCTATCCCCCTTCCCTCACTTCTCTTTCTCCCTCCCTCCCCACTCCCTCTCCTCTCCTCCCTCCCCACTCCCTCTCCTCCCTCCCTCCCCACTCCCTCTCCTCCCTCCCTCCCCACTCCCTCTCCTCCCTCCCTCCCCACTCCCCCTCCACCCTCCTCTCGCTTCCCGCCTTCCGCCATCTTTTTTCATTATACCGGAACGTCGTAGAAATAAACTTTGAGACGGCAAATATTCTCCCGCTCTAAGTTTGCCGAAGGAGCACTTGACGGCCCGTGGCTCTGACGTGGCTAGGGGGAAGGGGAGATGAGGGGAGGGGGAGGGGGGAGGGGAGGACGAAGATGAGAGTAGGTGGGGGGGGGAGGGAGGATGATGAGGGGGAGGGGGGAGGGGAGGACGAAGATGAGAGTAGGTGATGGGGGAGGGGGGGGAGGAAGATGAGGGGGAGGGGGAGGGGGGAGGGGAGGACGAAGATGAGAGTAGGTGATGGGGGAGGGGAGGGAGGAAGATGAGGGGGAGGGGGAGAGGGGAGGGGAGGACGAAGATGAGAGTAGGTGGTGGGGGAGGGGGAGGGAGGAAGATGAGGGGAAGGGAGGAAGATGAGGGTAAGGGGGGTAGGAGAAGGGGGGGAAGATGAGTGGTAGAAGGAATGGGGAGGAGTAGGAAGGAAGATAGAGGGTAGGGGGAATGAGGGGGAGGAAAATGAGGAACAGAGTAAGGGAGAGGAGGAAAATGAGGAGTTAGAGAGACAACGGAGAGGAAGGGAAGGGGAAAGGGGGTAAGGGTTGAGAGAAGAGGGAGGGGGTAGGGAGTGGAAAGGGGTAGGTAAAAAGGGAGAAAGGTTGAATATAAAGAAGATAATATTAATGAAATAAGCAGCGATAGATAGATAGCAAGAGCAAGAGAGAGGGGGGGAGAGGAGGGCTAGGGAAGATGAAGGTGCTATGAAGCCTATTTTGGGCACTTGTCTGGGCGAGAGTGATGGCACCTCGATGAAGTTAGGCCAGGGCGAGAGATGCTGGCGAAAATGCCCTTTGATTTGAACGAGGAAGGGGTGACAGAGGTCCTCACCTGTTGTTTTCAATGAATAGGAATAACAAATATGTAAATTTTGTGTATTTGCAGTACACTGTGTGTGTGTGTGCTTATGTCTACATCTATCTATCTGTCTATCTATCTACATATATGTATATATATATATATATATATATATATATATATTATACACACACACACACACACACACACACACACACACACACACACACACACACACACACACACTCACACACACACACACACACACACACACACCCCCAACTCACCAACACGCACGCACACACACACACACACACACACACACACACACACACACACACACACACACACACACACACACACACAACACACGTACACGCACGCACACACACACACACCAACACACACACACACACACACACACACACACACACACACACACACACACACACACACACTCACACACACACACACACACACACACAACACACGTACACGCACGCACACACACACACACACACACACACATACACACACACACACACACACACACACACACTCACACACACACACACACACACACACACAACACACGTACACGCACGCGCACACACACACACACACACACACAC
>NC_061838.1:10000103-10005103 GCF_019202785.1 Penaeus chinensis | reverse complement strand
GGTATAGCTTTCAGGCCTTTGAGTGTTTGTCAGATCTACTAGTTCTTCTTCATGAAAACTTTTCAATATATGTCCAACACTAACAAGAGTCATCCCAAGATATATGTTCACTGTATCTTTGCTGCAGGCTTCCTTCGCCAATTTGTCTACGTGGTCGTGCTTGCGTATGTCAACATGAGATGGTATCCATACAACTTGAATGTTGAAATTGCGCTCTATTGCATAGGTAACCCTACGCTTAATGCAACTTACAATTTCCCTATCGCCACCTGCTTTGAAAGAAATTAGTGTCCGTAGAGCACTTTGAGAGTCACAGAAAACTACTCCAGAGCCCCGAGACAGTAATAACTCCGTTGCAAGGAGTATATCTACCAATTGTTGGGATCCGTCAGCGTAACAGCCAGGCAAAGTTATGAAATGTGGATCTTGTTTCCGTAGATTAATACACACCGCCTGAAATCCAAGAACTTTCTTTTCTAGCGAGATTTAGTCATTATATGTTTCTTTTCATGATTGTCTCTAAATAATCATTATTTCTTTTGTTATTACTGCTGGTATCTGCGTTGCATACTTATTACTAACATTATTTATACCATCATCGTTGTCTTTGTGTTCATTATTAATAATTTCTTCTGCTTCTTTCTGTCACTTATATTTTGTTATAACTGTTATTATTATGATAGATATCATTTGCAATATCGTTGTTGATACAATTTATTCTGTGATGTGAAGTTCATTGTCTTATTAGTTTCTCCATAATGTCTTTCATCTGGCAGTGTTTACAGTATGTTGCGGGCAAAGAGGGCGCCAAATACACCCACTTTTTCAGCTATACTTAAGCCTTCATTAGATTACCAACGCGTTAGTAATTATTTATCCTTCTTTTCACGAAGTTTGTGTATCTATTAAATTTATCTAGTTTATTTCATTATTGATTATAAAAGGCGCGTGATAATTCATCACTTATCTCTCTCACTAAGCTGTTACATTATTCATTGTAAAAGTTATCCCATACTTTGAGCTGGTAACAAATGCCGCGTCAGCTTCACTTACACCAAGTTGGAGCGGACGAACGCAGCCGGTCGGTACATGTTTCACAAAGGAGAAGCTCTCTCTCTGTCTCGCTCTGTCTCGCTCTCTCTCTTGCCCCACTCCCCTGTCTTTCTCTTGCCCCTCTCCGCTCTCTCTCAGTCTCTCTCTCTCTCTCTCTCTCTCTCTCTCTCTCTCTCTCTCTCTCTCTCTCTCTCTCTCTCTCTCTCTCTCTCTCACTCTCTCTATTTCTCTTACTCTTTCTCTCCCATTCCCTTCCTTTCTCATTCCCTTCCTCCCTCATTCCATCCCACCCTTATTCCCTCCCTCCCAATCTCTCTCTCTTGCCGTCTCTATCCCTCTCTCAGACTATTCTCAATTTCCTTCCTCCCTCTCCTCCTTCCTCTCCATCTCTCTCCCTCTCTGACTCTCTTCCACGTGTTCAATTTCGTCAGTGTCACAAAAGTGAAAACACATTGAAGGATAAAGCTGGTGATTATCTGTTCGCCGGTAATGATACCTACGTATTGTGTTTAGATACCAAGGACTGTGATACTACACAGGACAAGAGAAAGCTTTCTGGAAGTCATGTTTGGAAATATTGAACCTCTACAACATCTCATTTTTAAGTTACTGCAGAACTTTGTAAATACACCATTGGCAATGCACAGAATGAAAGAAAAAGTAGAGCGTAGGGTAGGAGAATGGTTTCCATGGCAACTCGAGAGGTTAAGAAAAATACTAAGTTTGCTAAACCTTATATTTGGACCGGCATGTTGCACGCTCACGTCTTTCAACCGCGTTGTTTGTTGCACCCTGTTGTCTGTCGCTGCAGGGCACGGGGGCACGTTTGTTTGTTCGTCTCTCTACCTCTGATTGACGGGCTGTGTTTGTTTGTTCGTCAATCTGTCTTTTGATGGTTTGTGTTTGTTAGTTTGTCTCATTGTTTTTGGACTGATGGTTTTTGTGTTCGCCCATCTAACTGTCTCTGATTGATTGTTTGTCTTTGTTTGTGTGTCTGTCTGTCTCCGTCTTTCTGTCTAATGATTTATCTCTATGATTATTTGGTTGTGCACATGCTCTCTGGGAATAGTTTATATGCTTACAAAGACAAACATTCTTTTGCTTACGGTGGATCTAAATCCTATCTCATTTCCCCTTGCATTAACATTCCCTTGTTCACCCTCTCCCGCTGGAGCCCCGACGCGCCCCGGAGGCTCGGAAGTAGCGTGAAACGTCAGAATTTCCGGACGGAGGAAGCCACTAGCGAAGTCCCCCCCGATAGCGATCTCAAGGTCACCCGCCTGTCTTATCAAGATGTCACGAGGGTCTCCCGTCGGCCGCTATCAAGCACCGCGAGGTCACGACTCCGACCTCTCCGGGGCGAATGGGGTGCCAATGCCATCACTTTGCCTTGCGTGGGGCGTCATTATTTTTATTGTGTTGCTTCGGGGCGCCGGGTTAGATTTCGGGCCCGGGTTTGGGCTTGTTCTCGTCTGGCTTTTGTTGCCTTTGGGTGTCGTTATGTGTGTCCTATTATTGCCATGATGTTGTAATTGTTATTATCATTATTGTTATTATTATTATTATTAGTAGTAGTAGTAGTAGTAGTAGCAGTAGTATTAGGAGTAGTAATAGTAACAGTAATAATAGTAGTAATAGTATCACCATTATTATTATCATTATCATTGTATTTATTCTTGGCATTATTGTTGCTATTAGTTATAATAACTAACTTCACCATCATCGTCATCATTAATCATTATCATCATCATTATTAGTAGTATTACTATTGATATGTTGTTATTGGTATCCCCCCACTTATTATTTTTATTTAGTTACAGACTTGCGATCACGTGTAATCTCTTACCTATATATAATCTATCTGTTTTTATCCACAAGAAAACTAAGAACTTATACGAGAAAAAAACATCGTCTTCCCTCTTTAAAAAGATAAATAAAAAAAACAATGAAAATAGATAAGAAGATAGATAAAAACATCACTTTCCTCCTCACAAATAAAGCCGCATTTACCCGAATGCTTGTTGTAATTAAGGGAAAGTGACGTTTATTATCTTCCCTTTTTGTTGTTTACGATAAGAGTAAATGGCGAAATTCGGCGAAGGAATGGCGGAGGGATGCAACGCAACGGGAGATAAAAAGAATGGCCTGTGAATGATGATGTTTATCTTTCTGTTGCTGTCTGTTGTTTGAGTGTTTCCGATGCTTCTGTTATGCGATTTTATGGCTATTTTTATTACACCATTAAACTACCCGTGACAAAATGGACAGGAATATAGTGTGCGGGTGGGATTTATATATAAAAGTGCCGTGGGGGATGGGGGTTGGGGAGAGAGAGAGCGGGAGGGGGAGGGGGTTAAGACGGTGAAGGGGAGGCAAAGTCATAGAGGGTAAGGGGGGGGGGGCATAATCAGAGAATAGGGAGGAAGCGAAGACAGAAGCGGGGGAGGGGGGGTTAAGACAGAGAGCAGAGAGAGATCACTGCATTAGTTCTCGGTAATAACCTAGCTAATCCGTGTTTTACTTCCCTGATGCTATCCTTGTTACGGGAGCAAACTATCCATGGAAAAGTAGTATGAGAAGGGGGAAAATATAATACAGACAAAAATAGACGAATAGTTTACCGAAAACATAAGAGCAAGAAAAGAGAATAAAAAAACAAGTTATTTTGAAAACTAATACCAAGAAGATGTTATTGTTTTCTAGGCAAGATAAGTAGCATGTCGTTCCCATGACGAACCTTTTTGATTTTTGATTCTCAAAACTTATTTTAAATCGCGTTCTCCGCAAGACGATCATGGTAGTTCTAACGCACTTGACCTTATGACTTGACATTTCTCATTAAGGCTAGTATGTGTCATTGTACGTATTTATGTGTGTGAAAGAATTTTTTTAGATGCATTTAAGTATACATTATCGCACGCGCGTGCACCTGTACGTGCGTGCTCGTGTACGTGCGTGTGTGCGTGTGGTCTGGCTGAGGAGAGATGATGGACGAATACTCTGCCCTCTGGCGGCCAGGGACAGAGACTGTGAGTTCTCGGACCGCGCCACTCGCACCAGCTCGCGCTCCCGCCCGGGAATTTTTTCTTGCCAAAGCTCTTTCATTTGGCGCCAGAGCTCGAGGGAGGCACAGCAGCAGGCAGAAAGGACACGTTTCAAGGTCCTAGCGACCAAGCCTTGTGAGCCGACAGCCTACTGACATCCCGAGCGCAGCAACTCGCGGCAACATCAGCCACGGCTCTCGGGAGGCGCGGGAGGGTAGGAGACGGCGTCAGTGCGAGAGGGGCTTTCTGGACGCGGCAACACTGTCCCGCCGCCGCCGGGTTGGAGGACTCAGTCGTGTCCGCCGTGCCAGCACCTGCGGGAGTGCGAGCGAAGAGCAGCCGTTGGAGCGACGCAGCAGCAGCGGTGGAGTGCGAGCGGGAGACTTAAGCCGAGTCGCGGGGTCGGGGCAGGCCGGATCCGTGCGCCACTCGCTCATTGGTCGCTTCGTTTAGCCAAACGAGCGGGCAGGCAAGGCTTCCGCTGTCGTCATCATCAATATACATGCAGCCAGTCCCCCTCCCCCCTTCTCCCCCTCTTGCATTGTCTACCGCCGTCGTCGTCGACCTCTCGGCCTATGACGTAACCCGTGACGTAGGCCGTGACGTGGTCGTGACGTAGCAAAAGTTTGACTCCGCCTCCAGCCTCAGGAGGAAGAGCGACGCGTCCTCATTAGCATAAGGCCAGTCGGGCTCGCCGCCCCCTCCCCCCAGCCACTGCTACCTCTCCACGCGCTCCATGCCGGCACCGTGACAACGCTCTCGCAGTGAAGTCGTGACGGTGCCTAGTCAGCCGTGACGAAGAGGGGCCGTCACGTTAATAGCAGACAGGCGTAGCGTGAACGTGTCTGTCAAACGACGGGGGCGGGATATTATCGCCCCCGCCCCTTCCGCAGGACCCCACCC
>NC_061838.1:9989429-9991929 GCF_019202785.1 Penaeus chinensis | reverse complement strand
TTTTTATATTTTTTTCTTCCTTCGTTTTCTTTTTTTATTTCTTCTTTTTTTACTCTCGTTTCTTGTTCTCTGTTTGTTTGTTTGCTTGTTTGTTTTATCTGTCTGCGAAGGATGGATAGAGTTCATTGTCTTTATCTGTCTGTCTGTCTCCTTCTCCCCCTCTCTACGTACACTTTACCTCCTCCTCGCGTGCTTTGTGGCTGACCAGCATGTCGCGAAAGTGCATATTGACGAAAATTAAAGATTTATCTTGTGGAAATCATTCTCATATTAAGATAATGAGGCAAATCACGTGATGTCTGGGACACCTGTGGTTCGCTAAGTGCCGTTGGTGACCCGCTTCCCCGCTTCCCCGCTTCGGTGCATGACACTTCATGGCTCGGCCGAGGAAGCGCCAGGAATAAGCTTGTCTGTGTCATTATTGTAGTCATTGCTTCGACGAAGCTCGCGATATGTTGCCTCGGAATGTTGCTTCGTTGCGCTAAGTGACGATGGGGAGGTGCTCTGGTCTCTCTCTCTCTCTCTCTCTCTCTCTCTCTCTCTCTCTCTCTCTCTCTCTCTCTCTCTCTCTCTCTCTCTCTCTCTCTCTCTCTCTCTCTCTCTCTCCCTCCCTCCTCCCTCTCTCTCTTTCTCTCTCTCTCCCTCCTTCCCTCCCTCCCTCCCTCCCTCTCTCTCTCTCTCTCTTTCTCTCTCTCTCTCTCTCTCTCTCTCTCTCTCTCTCTCTCTCTCTCTCTCTCTCTCTCTCTCTCTCTCTCTCTCCCTCCCTCTTCCTCTCCCCCCTCCCCCTCTCTTATTCTCTCGTTCTCTCTCTCTCTCTCTCTATCTATCTATCTATCTATCTCCCTATTTCTCCCCCTCACTCCCTCTCTCTCTCTCTCTCTATCTCTCTCCCTCTCTCTCTCTCTCTCTCTCTCTCTCTCTCTCTCTCTCTCTCTCTCTCTCTCTCTCTCTCTCTCTCTCTCTCTCTCTCTCTCTCTATCTCTCCCTCCCCCCCCCCCCCCCCCCCCTCTCTCTCTCTCTCTCTCTCTCTCTCTCTCTCTCTCTCTCTCTCTCTCTCTCTCTCTCTCTCTCTCTCTCTCTCTCTATCGCTCTCTTTCTCCCCCTCCCCCCTCCCTCTCTCTCTCTCTCTCTCTCTCTCTCTCTCTCTCTCTCTCTCTCTCTCTCTCTCTCTCTCTCTCTCTCTCTCTCTCTCTCTTTCTCCCCCTCCTTCCCTCCCTCTCTCTCTATCTCTCTCTCTCTCTCTCTCTCTCTCTCTCTCTCTCTCTCTCTCTCTCTCTCTCTCTCTCTCTCTCTCTCTCTCTCTCTGTCTCTCTCTCTCTCTCTCTCTCTGTCTGTCTGTCTCTGTCACTCACTCTCACTCTCATGTGTTTATGTTTTTTTATGTATGTGCGTTTGTATTCTGCCCATAAATATGCGTGTATGCAAGTACATTTCTATTTGAATGGATATATATACATAAAGTTATACAGATGGATAATTAATAGTTTGTATATTATAGGCAGGCATTACCACCTTTTCTCTTACTATCGCACACTTTCTAATCACCTTTTCCGACCGACTGCCTTCGCATTTTCGTCCGTTACGAGGGTCTCCCCCTTCTTTTCAGATGAAGGACGTATAAACTTTAGAAAAATTTGCCGCATCTAGAGGTTGTCACAGCTGTTCACGCCATGCGACAGGGCGGTTTTCCACGCGTCTTTTTCTTTCTCTTTTTCTCTTTTCTATTCACGTTTTTTTTTTTTCTTTTTTTTTTTTTTTTATTGCTGTCTCTTCCTTCTTTCATCTTTTACTGCGTTTGCTCCTCGCGCGGTGTAATTTATGGGTGCGTTGCTTCTTGTATCTTTTTTGCGATTTTGATGCTGGAATTTCAGTTTCATCGCCGCTTGATGGCGTTCTTTTGTTCTTCGACTGTTTATCGGTGTTTAGATATTTTTTTTCTCTCATTTTTTTTTTTTATACCAATCTCCTCTCTGAACACAGACGCACACACAGACTCACACTCACACTCACACTCACACTCACACTCACACTCACACTCACACACACATATGCGTGTGTGTGTGTGTGTGTGTGTGTGTTAATCTATACATGTGTTTTTTTATGAGTCTATCTATTTAGGCAGAGTAAGGAAGCTAAAAGGTGAAACGAGCCATTGGAATAAGAGTAATAAAAGAGAGGAGGAAAGAAAGGGAAGAAATAGAAGGCAAAAATAGAGACAGCGAAGACGCAGAGTATCGAAGAGCAATTTAGAAAGACAAGATGGAAAGGAAGGGAAAGAATCGAAAGAGCGGAAGGCGATAGAGATAGAGAGAGCATGTCCCGCAGTCCAAACAGTGAAAACGATTAACCAAGATATCAGAAAATCCGCGAGAGTGTTGACGTTACTCTGGTTTGGCACTTAATCGCTAATTAGCCATGGTGTGTAATCCAGCTGAGTTATATCTCGTAGCACTTCCGCCGGACTCTCGCTGGTCGCGGCGGAGGAGCCCGGCGGAACGTG
>NC_061838.1:9974429-9976929 GCF_019202785.1 Penaeus chinensis | reverse complement strand
ACTTGAGCCCCACACTTAGCCATTTAGCATTAGCGGTTCGCCTTCCACACAATTGAAGTCTCGGTGCCTCGTAACCTCGCACACAACCCCCACCCTTCCCCAACCCCCTTCCTCTATCCCATTCCCTCCCCCTCCCCCTTCCCCTTACCCCCGTACCCAATACCCCTCCTCACACAGCCCATCTATTCGGGTTTTTTTTTTTTTACCTTCTTACTGCCTTTTCCCTCTTCGGAAGGTTTAATATTTCCGATTCGACCATCAAGCACCGCGCGGGATGTATTTATGGCCGCTAACTCGTTATTACCACCGTAGCTCCGTAGATTCGGCAGTTATTCCAACCGTGTATTACTCCGCCAAGTGTTCACCCTGGAGTCACGCGGGCTGGCGGCGGAGGATGTCGTAAAATTTTATATAGATAATTTGCGTATTCTAATAATTGGTTATCGCGAGGGAAAGGTCTCAAATATAGAGGGCTTGGTGATTTTTTTTTTTTTTTTTTTGTATTTATATTTCTTTATATATTTTGTTTTTGTTTTGTTTTCTCTCTCTCTCTCTCTTTCTCTCTTCTTAGGGGCATTTTTTTCCTTTTTTTCTTCCTTGCGTTGTTTGTTTGATTGCCTTTTTTGTTCTTTATCGCGTTCCATCTTTATTTTTCTATTCCTTTTCTATTTTCCAACTTTTTCTTCTATTTAAATGTCAGCACCATTTTTCCAACAGGGAAAATAACAAAAAAAAAAAAAAAAAAAAAACATCGACTTCATATTTGTTAAATGGAACCCAAATGTAGTGTGGGAGATGAATGCAGTAAAGAAGATAAACAAGGATGGGGAGTGAAGAAGAGAGGAGAAAATGAAGAAAATGAATATATTTACAGTATATAGCTATATATATATAGGTGAATAGATAGATAGATAGATACAGATAGAGATGTAGATATATACATATAAATATACATATGCGTATATATATACATATACACATACATATATGTGTGTGTGTGTCTATATGCATATATATATAGAGAGAGAGAGAGGGAGAGAGAGAGAGAGAGGGGGAGGGAGGGAGAGAGAGAGAGAGAGAGAGAGAGAGAGAGAGAGAGAGAGAGAGAGAGAGAGAGAGAGAGAGAGAGAGAGAGAGAGAGAGAGAGGGAGAGAGGGAGTGAGTGAATCAGGGTGAGAAAGAGAAAATGAAAAAAAAGTAAGGAAACAGACAAAAGAGGCAAATAAATAAGTACAAAGAAGCGCAGTAATAAAAGAGCGGAAAAAGAGGCGCCAAGCGGAGATCGAAAGACAATAAGCAAGAAAGAGGAAAATGCCTTCAAGAGAGGTCGCGACCGAGGGGCCGACGCAGGCAAGAAGGGCCGCGAAAATTTCCCTCGTCACGCAGCTTCAGAGACGAACAGATGATTTCGCAGTTAAATAACATTATGTATAAACAATGCGTTTATGTGAATACTATGCTGGCGGGTTCCTGTCGCGGATGAATAATAGGAGATATAAATAATACGGCCAGCGGATGAAGCAACCAGTAAGGAATGTCAAAGATGAACAAGAGAATGCATAATCAACGCAAGACATGTGAACAGAAACGTCGTATTCATCACAGACCGGATGAATAAAGTTTGAGTGTCTCTGAGAATAGAAAAGTAGAAGATAATGAAAATAAATGTTAATGTAGTCATGTATTAGGATACTGACATTAGATACAGACGATAATAATAGTCTTATCATTACTATCGTATTAGTGGTAATTGTGAACATTAGTATTTTACTGGTAATATATTTGTGATAATGATGAAAACCGATGAAATGTATTAATAAGCTACAGTTCTTAAATAATTCACTCTACTTGTGAAGCAGGGAATATGTAAACCCTTTTTGGGAAAAGGTTAGATATATTATCTATTACAAATTCGTTTTTATCATATCTCGGCTGATGAAAAACTTAACGGATAATAGAGTTTCTTGGCTTCGAACTGGAATAAACTAGCACATGATTAGGTTATGATAATGAATAATTGAATGAAGAATGATATAGAGAACGCCGGAAGTTTTCTTTGGCGATTGATGAATTATTCCATCTGAGTTATTATACTCTCTCTCTCTCTATCTATCTATCTTTCTATTTATATATTTGTCTTCTGGTAGCTTTTTGTGGCACATAAACACACACACACACACACACACACACACACACACACACACACACACACACACACACACACACACACACACAAACACACACACAAACAAACACGTGCGCGCGTTACATGCATTTTATTTTTTTTTTTTTCTAAAGTCGTCTTGTGTTTTTTTTTTGGCGAAAATGAATATGGTATAGGGCTCCTTTATAAAAAAAAAAGAAATGTAGGGATGGCCTTTGTTTTTATCGACTGCGATCCAACGAGTCCCTCCCAAGTTCCAGTAGGTTAATATGAATCACTAAATGTCAGGGTAAAGTTATAACGAGGCTAGCGAAAGCATATAAAAAGATAAGATGA
>NC_061838.1:9964429-9966929 GCF_019202785.1 Penaeus chinensis | reverse complement strand
TGCTCAAGGCCTCTTTTCAAAAGGTCTAATAATAATAAATAGCGATTGAATAATCCTATTTGAGTTAACATGACTTTTTTTTTCAAATCTCCAAGTCACACAAGGTTGAGGAGCTATCATGACAAGCGCCATTATCGATTTAGTGATGTTAAACGTTGTCTCTGTGTGATATCAGATGAAATTTGCGCATAATGTAACTCCACCCCTTTCTTTGATTCGTCTTAGCTTGTGTTATATGCGCTGTTGGTGTAGTCTTTAACCATTTCTTATTGTTCACTTTCCTATTCTTATTCTTATCCCTCTTTCTCTTCTTCTTTTTTTCCATATATAGCATCTTCCTCGTCTTATAATTCTCTCTCTACTCCTCTTTCTATTCGTATACTTCTTCCAACACAATCACTTCTTTAGGCGTTTCTTATAACCTCTGTCATTTCCAATAGTAACTCAATAGGTGCCATTTTCTCCGAGAATGACTATTAAGAATGATAAAAAGAGGTTAGCATTGTTAGTATAGTACAGAAGGAATGGAGGTGAAGGAAGAGGAGGAGGAGGTAGAAGAGGAAATAATAAATACTGAAGATGCAGGACAAGAAAAAAAAAAAAAAGAAAAGGATGAGAAGAGGAAGAACCAGTAGTAGAAGAAGGAACTAGAGTAGGAGGAGGTGAAGGAGGCAGGTAGGAAGGCGATAAAAAGGGTTAAGAAGGAGCGAGAAGCATTGAATGAGAGGAAATGCCTTGGTCAGGCCTACACCGTGAATATAATTTACGTCCTATACGCCATCCGCCCCCATTCATTTCCCTCATGACACGGCCAAAGCAGTGGGCGTGAGAAGGGAGCTCGTCTGGGGGGGGACGGGCACAAGGGGGTATGGGGAGGGGGGGGTGGAAGGAGATGCGAAGTACATTTCAGAATCAAGTTCATTACATTTTCTTTGAGGTCCGTTTCTCTCTCTGCTTGACGTTCTCCCCCCCCCCTCTCACTCTCTGTTTATTTTTCCCCTCCCAGATCTCTCTCTCTCTCTCTCTCTCTCTCTTTATTTTCCCCTCCCAGCTCTCTCTCTCTCTCTCTCTCTTTATTTTCCCCTCCCAGCTCTCTCTCTCTCTCTCTCTCTCTCTCTCTCTCTCTCTCTCTCTCTCTCTCTCTCTCTCTCTCTCTCTCTCTCTCTCTCTTTTTTTCCCCTTCCCAGCTCTCTCTCTCTCTCTCTCTCTCTCTCTCTCTCTCTCTCTCTCTCTCTCTCTCTCTCTCTCTCTCTCTCTTTTCCCTTCCCAGCTCTCTCTCTCTCTCTCTCTCTCTCTCTCTCTCTCTCTCTCTCTCTCTCTCTCTCTCTCTCTCTCTCTCTCTTTCTTTTCCCCTCCCATCTCTCTCTCTCTCTCTCTCTCTCTCTCTCTCTCTCTCTCTCTCTCTCTCTCTCTCTCTCTCTCTCTCTCTCTCTCTCGATTACACACATTTCTTTGGTCTTGTAATGGGACTGCTAATGATGCATCTTCGATGGTTCTAGATAAGCGAAAGTGATCATATTCAAGGCTCATACAATTAATCACTGCCAGCTATAAACATCAAGCTGGCAACAATCAGTGAACGATAAAAATACTTAACAAACAGATAAGTGATCAGTAATAACAATAGCTATATCAGATAAAATTGGATATATATAAAAAAAAAATTAAAAAAACATTACTAAAGACAAAAGTTCCTGGATATATTTTTGTTTTCCAGCTGAACCAAAATATTCAAATTTGAAACAATTTCCTTGTGTTAATTTCCCTGCATTCATTAGCTGCAGTTGGTTCCGGTTGGAAAGACTATTAACGAGACATTGTTTCTGACTAATGATGGGGTTAGACATTGTTTTTCGGGTGAGAAAGATTTGTTTCGCGTTTTAAAAAGAAAAGTCTGTTTGAGTTTAAGTTACTTATATACTTTGTTTTCATATTTTTATTATTCTCCCTTCTTTATACTCCTTTTTTCTTTTTTTTCTTTTTTTTTCTTTTTCTTTTTATTTGTCTTTTAGTGTGGTAAGAAAAAAAAAAAAAAAGACGTAGTGTGTTTTGCGGGAATGTCGAGTGCGTTCCGGATAAGATGAACTACCTGTTTCGAATAAGAGATGGTTTGTTCGAAGCTTGTTTCGGATTACGTGAGGCTTCGCGCATCCTGTCAACGGTCGAGTTATTGGCCCATTCCTTGTCCTTTTTACATGTCGAGCATCGTCGAAGGGACAAGCGAGAGGATCGATCGGCACGAGATAGAACGAGGACGTGGAAGACTATGAGAACTGGCGACGGACAGCCGTTCGTTTGGTGGGATTTGTTATTCGGTTTGGCGGAGGTACCGTCTCTTCGGTTAATGGGTCGTTGGTTGCTCGGAGATCGGTTTTGTGGTGCATTAAGACATGTGCACAGATATCACACACACACACACACACACACACACACACACACACACACACACACACACACATACATACATACATACACACACACACACACACACACACACACA
>NC_061838.1:9959429-9961929 GCF_019202785.1 Penaeus chinensis | reverse complement strand
CTTCCCCATTACCGTCTCACCTCCCCTTTTTATTCCGTCTACCCTCCCTCTTCCCCCTCCCCTTCATGTCTTCCATCCTTCCTCTCTCTTTCTTACATTTCTCTTCATGTTTGTCGTTCATATACCTTCTCCCCATCCACCTCTCCCTCACACTTTTTTTTCCCTTTTCCTTTACTCCTCTATCCCCTTATCTATATTTCCCCCAAACTATAGTTTCCTCTACTCCTACAACCCCTTACTCTCTTATCCTCCTTCCTATCCCTCTATCCCATTCCTTACTTTCCCTTCTATTCGCCCTCATTCTACCCTTACGTATCCCCCACCCATCCTTACCCCTACTTATCCGCACCCCCTCCTTACCCCTACTTATCCCCCACCCCCTCCTTACCCCTTACTCACCCCTCACCCATCCTTACCCCTACCCATCCCCTAGTCTCTTCCATCCTGCCCCCCCTCCCCCCCATGGTCCCTATCTACCCCTGAAGGAGCCCTCCATCAGCACCCTACACGTTTAATGGGTTTCCGATGTTGGGGGTTAATTAATTCCTCAAACGCCTCTGCTTCCTCGAGTCTCCTCCGCCAATGCAGATGTTCTTGGGTCTTGGGACGTCTTAGGAGGAGGCGGGGAAACAGGAAGGAAAGATTGGAAGGATGGAAGGAAGAGAGAGAGGGAGAGAGAGGGAGGGAGGGAGGGAAGGAGGGAAGGAGGGAGGGGGTAGAGAGGGAGAGAGAGAGAGAGAGAAACGGGAACTTGGAAAGAGAGAGGGAGAAATAAAGAGATATGAAGGGAAAACTGAGAAGAGCCTTAAAGATATGTTAAAATGAAATGGGTAAAAAGTATGAACAAAAGAAGAAAACGAAAGGTAAGAAAGTTACAGGGATTTTTTTTCTGAGAAATAAGACAAAGAATTTATGGAGCAAACGGTACATAAGATCTTTAGAAACGCGTGTTTGATTCTTAAGAAGGAAGGAAATGGTGCATAAGATTTTTTTTTTTTTTTACAAAAAAGTCAGAAACTCTCTCTCTCTCTCTCTCTCTCTCTCTCTCTCTCTCTCTCTCTCTCTCTCTCTCTCTCTCTCTTCTCTCTCTCTCTCTCTCTCTCTCTCTCTCTCTATCTCTCTCTCTCTCTCTCTCTCTCTCTCTCTCTCTCTCTCTCTCTCTCTCTCTCTGTCTCTGTCTCTCTCTCTCTCTCTCTCTCTCTCTCTCTCTCTCTCTCTCTTAAATAATTGATCCCTTGCACATAAAATCATTAATCGTTGAATAAAAGATACAGTTATACAATGTCAAAGTCATGTTCCAATTTCACAAGAATGCATGAAACTCAGCTTCAATAACTTGTGATAAGACCATGAATCATCAATAATTATAAACCATGAATGTAAATCAAGAATAATTATAACCATTACCTGAACATCCACGGTAATTACGCATCCACCTTACCTCGCCCCCATGCCCCCCCCCCTCCCCTCATCCATAAATCCCTCTTTGTTAGCGCCCCTCTTTTCCCTTCCTCTTCCCCTCTTCCGACCCATAGAAAGAGGGATAAGGACGTACTAGAAGACCTTCGGCTCCGCTGTGGAAGGGAGACAAAAGCCGCGTAATGTGCTGCGAGTCAAGGCGCAAGGAACCGTCGAGGTCCTCTTCAAGTCGGAAGAAGTTCCTTAAGAGGCGTTGAACGGTGGCAAGGAAGGGGGGGAGGGAAGGAAGGAAGGGAAGAGGGGGGAAAGGGAGAATTTAGGTTAAGGGAGGGAAGAGGGGGAAGGGAGAATTTAGGTTAAGGGAGGGAAGAGGGTGGGGGGGAAGGGTGGGAGGGAAAGGAAGAGGTGGGGGAGGAAAGGGTGAATGGGAGTTACGGAAGGTAAGAGGGGTGGAGGGAAGGATGGAGTGAGGGAGGTAAGGGAAGAGGAGTGGCAGAAAATGAGGAAAGGGAGATAAGATAGGGAAGAGGGAGGGAGGAAAGGGTGGGGGAAGGGGAGAGTAGAAACAAGGAAAAAGGGTGGGGGTAAAAGGAGAGTGAAGACAAGGAAGAGGAAAATGCTACGGAGAAATTATTTTCTGTATGGGTACACTTTCGAAATTCTTCTTTAATTTTCCTTCTTGATATCACTGATCTGTATCTATGTACGTTCATCCCTTCTTTATCTTACATTCTTCCTTTTCCTTCGTTTATTCTCTGAGTTCCGACTCCTCTGCCCTCCATTTTACTCACCCTTTCCCTCTCACTGTATTATTCAGCATCTCGTATAGAATCGGCCACAGAAGCACAAAGTTCACGCCAGTTTGATTGCAAGTGGAACCACATTGCCCATTCTGCTGTGTTCCTTCTTCGTCTTGGTCTTCAGCTCGCATTCTTCCTCCTCCTAAATATCTTCCTTCTTTTTCCTCTTCTTTCTTTTCATCTTCCTATTTTTTTTTTTCTTTTACATTATTATCATTCTCACTGTGAACCTTCTTCGTCTTCATCTTCAACTCATCATTCTTCTTCTTCTTCTTCTGTAA
>NC_061838.1:9936929-9939429 GCF_019202785.1 Penaeus chinensis | reverse complement strand
ATATGGTAACCAACATCATCGCCATTCTGGTTATTACTTTGATATCATATGTTACAATTACCGTCTCTTTCGTCAGAACTGCTGTTATTAGTATTGGTATTATCATCTTCTTTTTTCATAATGTTTTTCATTTGCCAATGTGATGTCACCACTAATATGGAAATACTTGTCAGTGTTGTATCATCATAATTTGCCTTTTACTTAATGTATTTATTATTTCTCGCCTATTTAGTGTACTACCACTTCCCCCTTTCCTTCTCCCGTTTCCCCTCTCTCCTTCCCTCTTTCCCCTTCCATCCCTTCTAACCTTCTGACCTCGTTGTAACCCTGCCTCTCTTCCTTCCTTCGTAAAAAGAAAAAAATGGTTCCTCTAAAATAACAGTTTGTAATTCTTGTTTCCCAAATTTGTCTGAGCTGCATTCTTTCAGGAGAAAACGTCAAGCTTTCCTCCGCGATGCATAAAGCAGTTGGGTGGGAGGGGGGAGGGGGAGGGGCCAGGTCGGTTTTACTATATGTGGCTGTGTTTTATTATTATTATTATTATTATTATTATTATTATTATTTTATTATTATTATTATTGCTGTTGTTGTTGTTGTTGTTATTGTTATTATTATTATTATTATTATTATTATTATTATTATTATTATTTCTTTTTTCTTCTTATTATTATCATCTTTCTCTTATTTGCTTCCTCCTCTTCTCCCTTTCTTCCTTTCCTTCCACTTCCTTTCCTCTCCCTCCCTAATACCCTTCCTTTTTTCTTCCTCCCTACTTTCCTCTCATTATCCCTTTTTCTCTCCTTCCCCTTCTTCCTCTCTCCTTTCCTTCCTCCCTACTTCTTTCCTCTCATTTTCCCTTTCTTTCCCCTTCATTCCTTCTGTGTTATCCCACTCCCTCCATCACTCCACCCTTCATTTATCCCTCCATTCCTCCCATACCTCCTCCCCTCCCCCCCATTCTTCCTCCTCCTTCTTTCCATCATTCTCCCTCCTTCCCTCTTCACCTCCCTCTTTCCTTTCCTCCCTCCCTTCCTTCTCCCATCCCACCCTCTCCACTTCCCCCTTCCCTTTCCTCCCTCTTTACCTCCCACCTTCCCTCCCTCCCATTCTTCCTCCCCCACCTTCCCTCCCTCCCATTCTTCCTCCCCCACCTTCCCTCCCTCCCATTCTTCCTCCCCCCTTCCTTCCAACACTCTTCCCCCCCTTCTTCCCCCCCCCCCCCACTCCCCTCGTGCCCGACCGCTGTGGCATGTGGTTAGCGCTGAGGGTATTTCCGTGAGCTCCGTCGATGGCATTTTACGCAGTTAAAAGATAATATGTGCGAGAATGCGTACGTTCGGACGGTAGGCGGAGGGGGGAGGGGGGTGCACGGAAGGGGAAAATAAGTGGGGAAGAGAGAGGGGGAGAGGGAGAGGGAGAGGGAGAGGGGGAGTGGGAGAGAGGGAGAAGGAGAGAGGGAGGGTGATAGATAGATGAAAGGCCAGGTAGGTAGAGCGAGGTGAGGGTATGGGGATGAAAGGTAGATAGATAAAGGGGTGAGTAAACAGAGGGGGAAGGTGAGGAAAGAGGAAATGTGTGAGTGGATAACTGAGTAAGGAACAGAAAGAAGAAGAGGGAGGAACAGGTAAAATAAGAAAAAGGGAAACAAAACGCGGGCGAGAGATTTACGGAGAGAAAGAAATGGAGAAAATTAGGGAGTTAATAAACGAAGGAAAACCATAATGGGTAGGATATTTTAAATGCTGTTTTTTTCTCTCATGATTACACTCATAAACATAATTTATCGCACAATTTAATGTACTAAATTTTCTTTCATTTCAGGTAAGTGATAAGGAATGACAAACTGACGTGGATTTGACTTGGGTAAGAAATCATATTTGTATTTATGGGCTGGCATATCTTCATATTCATTTGTTACTCAATATAAACATATAATCGTGCATAGATACCTAAATATGCATATACAATCATAAATACACAACCAAACATATGCATTTTAACGTTTAACTAAATGCCCATATACATATAAAACCACACACACACACACACACACACACACACACACACACACACACACACACACACACACACACACACACACACACACACACACACACACACACACACACACGTACTTACTGTACATGCGATAACCGCAGACACACTACCACATACGCCCAAAACAATAACAGTAACTTTGTCTCATCCAACACCAACATAATGAGAGAGACACTTTGGCACTGGGAAGAGGGCGGCGGAGGAGGCTCGGAGGGCCAGTCTGCACTTTGGCACTATTTACGAGGCGTGGGAGGAGGATGGGGAAGGGGCGGAGGAGGAGGAGGGGGAGGAAGAGAGGGAGGAGGAAGGGGAGGAGGGATGGGGAAGAGGGGGAGGAGGAGGGGGAGGAGGGGATGGGGAAGAGAGGGAGGAGGAGGGGAGGGGGAAGAGAGGGAGAGAGGAGGAGGAGAGGGAGGAGGAGGAGAAGGAGGAAGAGGAGGAG
>NC_061838.1:9926929-9931929 GCF_019202785.1 Penaeus chinensis | reverse complement strand
TCACCCTCTCCTTCTCCGTCTCCCTCTCCCTCTCCTTCTCCTTCTCCTTCTCCTTCTCCTTCTCCTTCTCCTTCTCCTTCTCCTTCTCCTTCTCTCTCTCTCTCTCTCTCTCTCTCTCTCTCTCTCTCTCTCTCTCTCTCTCTCTCTCTCTCTCTCTCTCTCTCTCTCTCTCTCTCTCTCTCTCTCTCTCTCTCTCTCTCTCTCTCCTCTCACCCTCTCCTTCTCCGTCTCCCTCTCCCTCTCCTTCTCCTTCTCCTCCTTCTCCTTCTCCTTCTAGTTCTCCCTCTCCTTCTCCTTCTCCTTATCGTTTTTCCCTCTATCTCTATCCTATCCCTCCCTCTCTTTCTTCTTCTGTCCTCCTCCTTTAGTAGAGTTCTGTGTTTAATCTGCTAATCTTTCTAGTCCATTTCCGCGAGTGCGCGTAGGCCTACAGCCGCTAGAAGATTTATTTAAGTATCTGCGCGAGAGATTACCTCTCCCCCTTCCCCCATTCCCTCCCTTCTTACCCCCACCCTCATAAGAGAGAGAAAGAGAGCTTTATCTTGTGTTCATTTGCTTTGTGAGATGTCTCGAGAGTAGCTGCCTGCTGATAAGGTCGACTTCCATCCCTTCTTCTGTGGAATTATGGCCTTAACAATAGGCTTCGTTTGCTCCGGTTTTGATCGTGGTTGGGATCCATCATTAACGCATTGATTTTAACGATCACGTGTGTTTTGATCGTTTATTGAACTGTAGTATTTTTTTCGGCTCTTTTCCGCTTGTTTTAAGATTTTGCTCTGGCACTAGTACAATGACAAGCTGGCACTCTCCCTTAAACGCTTCTCCCCCTTTCCCTCACCCCATACACCCCTCCTATAATCCCCCAGCCTACCCTTGTCCCCCACCGCTCCCCCCCCCCCCCCTACGTCGGACTACAAACAGAACCATTACGGAGCCACGCTGAGCAATTAGTGCCGCGGGCAGTGCCACTCGTCTTGGATCTACGTAAGGGAGTCACAGAAGCTCTTGAGATGGTGATTTACGTCTGGGGATGAAAGTACTCTCGGAAAGTGACTTCTTAAGTGTAGAAGGCACTGCGAATAAGACCGGAGTGGGAGGGGGAGCGGGCACTGGTTGGTTGGGGGGAGGGGGAAGGGCATCGGCACCAAGCACTTGATGGGTATGGGGGGGGGGGGGGTTGGCTGGACACTGACTGGGTATCTATAGCCACTGGGCATTGGCTGGGTACTGAGGGAGTACTGTGGCACCATTTTATCTAGGCTTATTTACCGGCATTTTCCCCTTAACGTGGGCAGTGTAATCTTAGTGTGTAATTTACTTGGAAATTAATGACGATGATGCACTAATGATATTAATGATAATAAATCACAATTGCTGATGACAACCATAATAATAAAATACCAGAATTGCAATAAAAAAGAAATGTATACATAAACAAGAAATACACTATTTTCAATTCCCGTCATCGAGGGGATTCACCTACAAAAAAAAGAAAAAAAAAGAAAAAAAAAAGAAAAAAAAAAAGAAAAAAAAAATGCAATATATCAGGGGAAATACATGAGACTTAAATTGTATATTAAATGGGGCATTGCGGGAAGACAAATTACCTGTGGGTGGAGGAATAAGTAATGACTGCGCTGCCGGGAACTGCTATGGAGAATGATGACGGAGTGACTCTCGTTGCACACCCTCTCGTTGAGCTGGCGTTCTTGTGGCTCGCTGGCCGTAGTTCCGTTGTTGTTGTTACTTGTTATTGTTACTTTTGTTAGTTTTATTATTTTATTGTTAGTATTATTATTGTTGTTATTATTATTGCTTTTGTTATTATTACTTTTATCATTATTATCATCGTTGTTGTTGTTGTTATTATTATTATTATTATTATTATTATTATTATTATTATTATTATTATCATTATTATTGTTGTTGTTGTTGTAAATTATTGTTATATCTTATTATCATTATATTTTTTTTATTATTATCATTGTTTTTATTATCATTATTATAAAGATAATAATAATAATAATAATTATTATTATTATCATTATTATTATTATTATTATTATAGAATTACTAGTAGTGATACTAGTAGGGGTAAAAGTAGAACTACTCGTAGTAACAGTAGTTACCTTAACCTTTGTATTTTCCCTCCTCGCTTTTTATTTTATCCTCCTCCCTTTTATTCTTCCTTACCCTCCTTTCCTCCCTTCCCCTTCTCCCCCCTCTTCTCCCTCCTCCCTATTCCCTCTTCCTCCTCCCTACTCCCTCTTTCTCCCTACTCTCCTCTCTCTTCTCTCCTCCTCTCCTCCTTCTTTTCCCTCCTCTTCCTTATCTTCCTTCTCCTCCTCCTCCTCCTCCTCCTCCTCCTCCTCCTCCTCCTTCTTCTTCTCTTCCTCCTTCTTCTCCTCCCCCTTCTTCTCCTCCTCCTCCTTCTTCTTCTCCTCCTCCTCCTCCTCCTTCTTCTTCTCCTCCTCCTTCTCCTCCTCCTTCTCCTCCTCCTCCTGCTTCTCCTCCTCCTCCTTCTTTTCCTACTCCTCCTCTTCCTCCTCCTCCTCCTCCTTTTTATCCTCCTCCTCCTCCTCCTCCTTTTCCTCCTCTTTCTCGTCCTCCCCCTCTTCCTCGTCCTCCCCCTCCTCCTTCTCCTTCTCCTTCTCCTTCTCCTTCTCCTTCTCCTTCTCCTTCTCCTTCTCCCTCTCTCTCTCTCTCTCCCTCCCTCCCTCCCTCCCTCCCTCCCTCCCTCCCTCCCTCCCTCTCTCTCTCTCTCTCTCTCTCTCTCTCTCTCTCTCTCTCTCTCTCTCTCTCTCTCTCTCTCTCTCCCTCCCTCCCTCCCTCCCTCCCTCCCTCCCTCCCTCCCCCCCTCTCTCTCTCTCTCTCTCTCTCTCTCTCTCTCTCTCTCTCTCTCTCTCTCTCTCTCTCTCTCTCTCTCTCTCTCTCCCTTACCTTCTCTCATTCTCTCCGTCCTCCTCCTTCTCCTCCCTCCTCCTTCCCCTCCTTCCCCGCCTTCTTCTCCTCCCTCCTCCTTCCCCTTCTCATCCTCTTCCCTCCTCCCTCCTCCCTCCTCACCGTCCGTAGCGAAGACAAGCAACTCCCTCACGATTCACGCCTGGCCGGAACCGAAAAGAGTCCCAATGCACGGACGACCCCGGCGATGGCGACTAGAGCGTATTCACGTTTTGAGGTCGAGAGGTGGAATATAGGCGCGCATTCTCCATGTCAGCTGTGTCGGGTGTCTTCGTTTTGAACACCGGAAGGGGCTGTTGCATTGGGGTAGGGGACGGGGGGAGGGGGAGGGGGAGAGGTTGGGGTTGGGGTGGGGGTTGGGGTTGGGGTTAGGGTGGGGGGTGTAGGGAGAAAGCGTGGCGAGAGGAAAAGGAGGAGGGAGTTTACGTATTGATGGGAAATGTATCGTTATAGAAGGACTAGGATGATTTCTGTCGCCGTGGCACTGTTGGTGAGTTATTTTGTAAATATACATTTGAATAATTTGCTGTATTTGGAAGGACCAAGGCTGCGTACATGCATCTACGTGCCCACACGCATGCCTCCAGCAGACAGTCAACTATGCATAATGATTTACTAAACCGTGCGCGAGCTAACCGTTTCCGAAGGGTTCATTTGAATTCTCGCCCTTCTTGCCTTAATACATAAAACCTATTATCCTCCTTCCTCTTTGTCCTCCCACTGCCAACCCTCCTAAAACCAAACACACACACGCCCGCGACGCCCGTCCGCCCGTGCCGCCCGCCCGCGCGTCGTCGGGGTGGCGGAGGCGGGGCGCGGGACAAACACCGCGGCCAGTGTGTTCGCTCCCCCGCGCTAGAACGCATCGCAGATTTCGCGTGGATGCTATATGTGGCGGAAAGGAAGGAAGGAGATCTTATCTCTTCGCGGGCGGGCGGGGGAGGGGAGGGGGTGGGCGGGGGATGGGTGGGAGGCATGGATAGGGGGAAGGGAGGGGGATGGGAGGGGGACGGGGTGGAGGTAAGGATAGGGGGAAGTAAGGGGATTACGGGGAAGGTGAGGAGGACGGGCCGAGGAGGGGCGGAGGATAGGTGGACGTATGGATAGGGGGAGGGGAGGGGAGGTGAAGGGGTGGGGTGGAGGTATGGATGGGGAGAGGGATGAGAGGGAGTTCTTACGTCTTCTTCCATACCCTCTCCTCCCTCCGTCATATCCTCCTTTCCCCCCTTCCCATACCCCTCTTCCCTTGTTCCCACCCGCCCTTCCTGTATCTCCCCTTCCCTCACAACCTCCCTTCCCCCCTTCCCATACCCCTCCTCCCTTACTCCCTCCCCCCTTCCCGAATCCCCCCCCTCCCTTTCCCGTCTTTCTACCCCAGCGGACACACGCTTATAGATACATGTAGATACGCCTTGATGTGCCGACACGCGGATCAACGAAGGTCTGGACAGATGGTGCGGATGGGAAGTTTTACGTATTTTTATTATTATCGATATTGTTGTTGTTGTTATGATTATTAATATTATTATTACTACTACTACTACTACTGCTACTATTACTACTACTACTACTACTACTACTACTACTACTACTACTACTATTACTATTACCATTACCATTACCATTACCATTACTATTACTATAACTATTACTACTACTACTACTACTACTACTACTATTACTACTACTACTATTACTACTACCACTATTACTACTACTAATACTACTACTACTACTACTACTACTACTACTTCTACTATTACTACCTCTACTACTACCACTACTACTACTATTGTTATGATATTTGTTGTTGTTGTATTGCTACTACTATTATTATTATTTTTTGCAACAGATGTGCAATGCTTTCTTAAAAAATAAAACCTTGATTAAATTAGAGGGCAGAAAGTTGAGAGGGATAGTGAAATGAAGATAAGGATGGAGAGAGGGGGAGGGGGGAAAGAGTGAAAGAATAAAAGAATAAGAGAGAGAGAGAGAGAGAGAGAGAGAGAGAGAGAGAGAGAGAGAGAGAGAGAGAGAGA
>NC_061838.1:9914429-9919429 GCF_019202785.1 Penaeus chinensis | reverse complement strand
AAGAGGAAAACAGGAATGATAGAAAAAGGAAAAAAAAGAGAGAGAGAGGAGCAAGACATGAGAGAGAGAATGAGACGGGCGTGAGGGATGTAGACAGGGTTGTCAAGGAAGCTGTTTTACACTGACGCAGAGCAGAAGACACCGCGGTTGGCAGGGCTGACTGATGGCCCGCTTGCCTCCCTCTTTATACCCTCTTCCTATGCCCTGCCCCCCCTCCCCCTTCTTTCGTCGTGACACTTTTGTTTTTTCTTTCTTTCCTTCTTTCTTTCTTTCTTTCTGTTTCTCTGTCTTTCTGTCCTTCCTATCTGTCTCTTTGTTTCTGTTTCTACTTATGTCTGTCTTTCTGTCTCTGCCATTCTCTGTCTATCTCTTTTTCTCACTTGTTCTTTGTTTTTTTGTCAGACAGTCAGTCGGTCTCTCTCTCTCTCTCTCTCTCTCTCTCTCTCTCTCTCTCTCTCTCTCTCTCTCTCTCTCTCTCTCTCTCTCTCTCTCTCTCTCTCTCTCTCTCTCTCTCTCTCTCACTTTTAACACACACACACACACACACACACACACACACACACACACACACACACACACACACACACACACACACACACACACACACACATACATACATACATATGTAATGCGGTTACTCTATGTATACATATATCTGTCCCTTCAAGTACTATCATTATTGTTGATGTTTTACTTGTTTTTAGAGTTTGCGGTTGCTGTAAACAGTCTTGTTTCCGGTATAGTAGTGGTTATGATGGTGTAGTGAAGTGACTGTTATGATTCACGTGCTATGTTTTTTTTTTTTTTTTTTTTTTTTTTTTTTTTTATCTCCGCCGCAAGTTTCCTCGATATCGTTGTTTTCATCATCATTACCATCTTCATCACCATCAGCGTCACCGTCACTGTCATCACCACTAAAGCTTTCAATATTCGCAGTATGTTTTAAAGTCATATGTTGTCTTGATTTTCCTTGTGCCTAATTTGTTTTTATTGATTAATCATGCTAAAATGTTTTTTAGGTTATCAGAATATTTGATATGATACAGTAACTTCACCTCTGTCTCTCGGTGTGATAAATCTCTGCTTTATTTTTTCGTTATTAATCATCGTTTCATTGTTATCTCTTCCCATTTATCAATTTTTTTCTCGTCATGTCACATCTTGTTATGCATTTGTCCTTGTTATTGTTTGCTTCTCTCTATTCATCGCCCTTATCTCTATCCCTGTCTGTTTATGAACGCCTTATTTTATTTCCGATTGACATTTTCTTTCTAATCCCCCCCCCCCCCCCGTTCTTTTCTCTTTAGTGACCATTAGCCCCCACTTCGGATTCCCTTCTCTACCCCTTACCTCCTCCTTTGCATCTCCACCATACTTCCATTCTCTTCCCTGCCCTCTTTCCGCCTTCCTTAATATACTTCCATCCCCCTCCTTATCATGCTTCCCCCACGAAACTTCCCTTCCTCACTTCCCCTTCCCTACCCCCTTACCCACTTCTTCCCCATACCCCTCTGCCGCTCTATATCTCCCTTCCCCCGTCCCCACCCTCCCTACTTCATGCCATTCCTATCCCCTACCCCCACCCCCATTGCCCCTCCCATCAGAGAGCCCGCAGACCCTCCTCTTCCTCCCTGCCCCTCCCAACCCTCCCTCCACCCCTACCATAAGCCCGCAGCCCCTCACTCTCCTCGCTGCCCTCACCAGGCTTCCCTTAATGTATGATGAAGTACCAATTAACAAATGCATCTGTGAATAGTTCTGGATCTCGTTCCCCTCCCCCCTGTCCCTTCTGACCCCCCCCCCTGCCCTGTCTCTTCCCCAAATCTCTCGTCTTTTCCATCTTTTAGTCGTTCTGTCTGTCTGTATACGTGTCCTATCTGTGTGTTTGCCTTGACTTTGCTCTGTCTCTGTTACTGTCTCTGTTTCTGTCTCTCTTTCTCTCTCTCTCTCTCTCTCTCTCTCTCTCTCTCTCTCTCTCTCTCTCTCTCTCTCTCTCTCTCTCTCTCTCTCTCTCTCTCTCTCTCTCCCTCTCTCTCTCTCTCTCTCTCTCTCTCTCTCTCTCTCTCTCTCTCTCTCTCTCTCTCTCTCTCTCTCTCTCTCTCTCTCTCTCTCTCTCTCTCTCTCTTTCTCTCTCTCGCTTCTCTTGACACATGGATATATATTTACATCATATATAATTCATATATCTATAAATATCTATATCTGTATCTATTTCAATATATGTATCTGTTTCTGCATTTGTATATAAATCAAAATATGTATCTATTTCTATATCTACATTTATATCTTTACTCACTCTTTCTCTCTCTCTCTCTCTCTCTCTCTCTCTCTCTCTCTCTCTCTCTCTCTCTCTCTCTCTCTCTCTCTCTCTCTCTCTCTCTCTCTCTCTCTCTCTCTCTCTCTCTCTCTCATATTTGTGAGACACACACACACACACGCACACGCACACGCACACGTGTGTGTATATATATATATATATATATATATATATATATATATATATATATATATATATTATGCATATATGTGTACGTCTGTGTGTGTGTGTGTGTGTGTGTGTGTGTGTGTGTGTGTGTGTGTGTGTGTGTGTGTGTGTGTGATAAGAATATAAGAATAGATAAATATGCACAAAAATGTAAGAATAATAACAAATCGAGAGGCGAGAGGCCCACTCACGCCCACGCCCACGCATCCTTCCTATTTTACGAGACCGAATAATCCATTAGGCAAATAGATGAATGATCAATTATGGAAATAGAATAGAAAAAAGAGGATAAGTAAATAGCTGCCAGATGGGACGCTCTTCTCCCTCCCCCCCCCCCCCCTCTCCCTTCTCACTTTCCCTTTCCCTTCTCCTTTTTCTTTCTTTTTATCCTCGCGCTTCTCTCTATCTGCTTTCCACCTTTTTCACTTTTCTTCCCATTTCCTAATCATTCTCTCTCTTTCTCCCCATCTCACTCTCTTCCCTTTTCTCTTTCCCTTCCACTCCCCCCTCTCTCATTCTCATCCTCCTCTTCTTCCTCATCTGCCCTCCCTCCTCTCATCCCTTCTCTCCTCTCTTTCCCTCTACTCCCTTCTCCCCTCACTCCTCCTCTTCTCTCCCATTCATCTTTCTCTCCTCATTCTCCCCTCATCCCCCTCTTTCCGGCCCCATCTAAACCCATCTTTCTATGGGTATTATCTAGGATAAAATTCCACCCCCGCGCGGAACGGCAAGCGAGGAGGGGGTAAGGAGAAAAGGGAGGGGAGAGGAAGGAGGGAAGGGAAGGGGAGGGGAGAGGAAGGAGGGAAGGGAAGGGGAGGGGAGAGGAAGGAGGGAAGGGAAGGGGAGGGGGGAGGAAGGAGGGAAGGGAAGGGGAGGGGAGAGGAAGGAGGGAAGGGAAGGGGAGGGGAGAGGAAGGAGGGAAGGGAAGGGGAGGGGGGAGGAAGGAGGGAAGGGAAGGGGAGGGGAGAGGAAGGAGGGAAGGGAAGGGGAGGGGAGAGGAAGGAGGGAAGGGAAGGGGAGGGGAGAGGAAGGAAAGAATAGGAGGGGAGGGAAAAAAAAGGAGGGAAGGGGAAGGGAAGAGAGAGGAACGAGGGAATGGGAGGGGAGGGGAGAAGAAGGAGGGAAGAGCTGGGAAGGGAGAGGAAGGAAGGGAAGGGATGAGGAAGGGGGGAAGGGGAGGATGGGGGGGGGAGATAGAGTTTGCCTTAGGATTCAGAGCCCAAATAGAAGCAAAGACGAAGCGCATGTAAATAGTTTGGTAGTGCGATAGATAAGTAGTGAAATAAAAAGTGCAAATTGAGTAAGATGCGTGGAAAAAGAAAGAAAGATTAGGAGAGAGTATAAACGAGCTATTTATCCGTTTATTGTATCTCACTGCGTCTAAAAACGAAGGTCGCAATAGAGTTGAAATTGTATTAAGCACGGGAGAGAGAGAGAAAGAAGTTTAAAAAATGAGAAACGAAAAAGAGGCAATATGAGTGATAATATAAAAAGAAAAAAAAAGAATAGAGGATGGAAATGAAGTAAACACCAGCAATGTAAACGTGTAGACAGACAGACAGACAGCCAGACAGATGGCTGGCGGGCGTGAGACGACACTCACCCCCCCCGTTCCTCCCCATTTCCCCTCCCCTTCCCTCCCTCTTCCCTCCCCGTCCTTCATTGAGTATTCCCGTAAAATTGGCCATTAGGTAAAAAGTCAGGTCTGGGAATTATGGGCCGATTACGCGATTTTATCCGGTCTCCCCATGGGGGGGCGTGGGGGGAAGGGGGTTGGATTACTGCCGTCTGACATAGGGGGAGCCCCTTTTTTCCTTTTTTTGAGGAGGGGGGGGGGGGGGGAGGCGTGTAGACGTGATGGAGATGTGTCTTTCGGCTTCGTGATTTTTTTCCAGTTTTTTTTTTTCTTTCTTTTTCTGTTTTTTTTTTTTTTTTTTCCTTTCTTCGTCCGTATGCCGGAAGAGAAGGAGGAAAGGAAAACAATCATTGATGATTTCTAGTTTTTTTTTTGGGGGGGGGGCGGGGGGACCTAAAAAGGAGGAAGGTAAACACATGAAACGTAAAAAAATGCTGATTTTTGTCCTATTTCCTCGGTGTGCAGTTGACGTGGGCTTAATAAATAATAATCAAGGCACAGGGGACCGCCGCCCCCACATTTTTATGGGCCTATCACTGGTGGCGGCGGGGGTGGGCCGGTGTTGCCATCCAGGGGGTCGCCAGCATCTGCTAATTATATTCGCTCTTTTTTCTCTTTCTCTTTTTCTCTTTCTGTCTTTCTCTTTCTCTCTCTCTCTCTTTCTCTCTCTCTCTCTCTCTCTCTCTCTCTCTCTCTCTCTCTCCTCTCTCTCTCTCTCTCTCTCTCTCTCTCTCTCTCTCTCTCTCTCTCTCTCTCTCTCTCTCTCTCTCTCTCTCTTTCTCTCTCTCTCTCTCTCTCTCTCTCTCTCTCTCTCTCTCTCTCTCTCTCTCTCTCTCTCTCTCTCTCTCTCTCTCTCTCTCTCTCTCTCTCTCTCTCTCT
>NC_061838.1:9882637-9886829 GCF_019202785.1 Penaeus chinensis | reverse complement strand
GGGATATCCGGGCGAGCGTGTGCGGATGAGCCGGGCACGCGGACCCAAGGGTATAAGAGGGGCGAAAAGTGGCCGGGAGGTTGAATGGTGTGCGCGCGTGTGTGTGTGTGTGTGTGTGTATGTGTGTGTGTGTGTGTGTGTGTGTGTTGTGTGTATGTGTGTGTGTGTGTGTGTTTGTTTGTGTTTGTGGGGTAGAATTTAAATATAGAGTGTTTCCGTGCAAAGACACTATATTGTGATTGAGAAACAAAGATTTGTAAAGATTAATACAGATAGACCTGAAGACGATGGAAGAAAAAAAGAAGAAAAAAAAAAAAACTTAGAATACTATTATTGATAGTGATAAACGGAGAGCTATGATTGAATGACAATAAAGATAAATCCCTCTTCCCCCATTACCCCGCTTCTCAAGAAGAATAGAGAAGAGAGAGACAGAAAGAAAGAAAATGTGATAATTAGAGACTATGGAATTATACCTTTTCATTCTCCCGATTTTATCGCAAGAGTGAAGGACTTTACTTCTGTCATGACAAGAAGCATGAAGGACGTGACAGGTGACAGGTGTCAGTTCGAGGGGGGAGAGCAGGGGGCAGGGGGGAAAGTGTGACAGAACACAGCATGATTCTTTCTCTCTTTTTTCTTTCTTTTTCTTTTCGTCTTTCTTTCCTTGTTTCTTCTCGTCGGCGTGTCTTCATTTGCCAAAATAGTACGTGTCTCGTGCTCTCGCCTGCGGCTGCTTCTTTTCTTGGTCAATATGTAAATCTCTCTCTCGCGATCCTCCTCTTGCTCCTTTTTTCTCTCTGCTTTCATTTTTTTTTTTTTTTTTTTTATCGGTGTCCTTCCCTTCGCATTTCCCTTTTTCTTCCTCTTCGTTCCTGTGAGAAGGAAAATTAGTAAAGAAATTGAATGTGACACGCACACGAAAACACAGTAAGCACTTTGCAGTCATTTTATTTATCTTTTTTTTATTGTATATGTATATTGTGTGTGTGTGTGTGTGTGTGTGTGTGTGTGTGAGAGAGAGAGAGAGAGAGAGAGAGAGAGAGAGAGAGAGAGAGAGAGAGAGAGAGAGAGAGAGAGAGAGAGAGAGAGATAAAGAGAGAGAGAAAGAGAGATACAGAGAGATAAAGAGAGAGAGATAGAGAGAGAAAGAGAAAGAAAGAGAGAGAGAGAGAGAGAGAGAGAGAGAGAGAGAGAGAGAGAGAGAGAGAGAGAGAGAGAGAGAGAGAGAGAGAGAGAGCATGTGTGTGTGTTGGTTTGTTGACTAAAAGACGTTTGTGCCGTTGTTTTGGGAGCGAAATATCTTGGAGGTCACTTGGTTAGAGGATTTGTATCTTTTGATAGTGAGAGTGATGATGCTGTGCTACTAAAGTTTATCCTTTTCTTGTCTTTCTTTTTACGTAAAACTTTCAGCTTAACATTACGGAATTATGTGGACTCTTTTCTGAATGTATAGATAAAAAAAAATATGTCCATGGGTTTGTATATAAGTGATCATATTTGTATGCATGTACGTTTGTATGTATTATGCCTGTGTAAATATAAATATATGTGTGTTGCGCGTGTGTAAGGTTTGAAATGTGTGTATACGTGTATGTATGTGTACGCCCGCGTGTGTATGTGTGTGTGTGTGTGTGTGTGTGCGCGAGGGATGGCGTGGTGTCTCCGTGTGCAGAAATATGTAGCTTCGCGCCAGACTCTGCCGATGTGAAGGGGGGGGGGGGGGGGGGGGCGGAGGGAAGAAAGGTGAAGGGTGGGGGGCGGGAAGGGTGGACCAGGGAGAGGTAGAAAGGGTGGTGGAGGGGGAGGGAAGAGGGGAAGGGAGGAATGGAGAAGGGGAAGGGTAACGGGGGGCGGAGGAGAGGGTGTTGCCAGAGGATTCTAGTGTGATAAAGTATGAGGGAATTTTATGAGTGTTGCTACATGCCTCGGGATGACGAGTTGGGGCGAGTTTCTGTGAATGAAGGCGTTTGGTCGCCGCCGAGCTCTCTTTGGACTGTTCTTTTTCTCCTCTTGCTGCTGCTCCTCCTCCTCCTCCTCCTCCTCCTCCTCCTCCTCCTCCTCCTCCTCCTCCTCCTCCTCCTCCTCCTCCTTCTTCTTCTCCTCCTCCTCCTTCTTCTCCTCCTTCTTCTTCTCCTCCTCCTCCTTCTTCTCCTCCTTCTCCTCCCCCTCCTCCTCCTCCTCCTTCTCCTCCCCCTCCTCCTCCTCCTCCTCCTCCTCCTCCTCCTCCTCCTCCTCCTCCTCCTCCTCCTCCTCCTCCTCTCTATCTCTGATCTCTCTCCCCGTCTCTATCTCTCCGCCTCTATCTCTCCGCCTCTATCTCTCCGACTCTCTCTCTCTCTCTCTCTCTCTCTCTCTCTCTCTCTCTCTCTCTCTCTCTCTCTCTCTCTCTCTCTCTCTCTCTCTCTCTCTCTCTCTCTCTCAGCCTGACATATTCCATTATGAAAGAACGAATAGCCCAAAGTCAATATTTTTTTTTAAAGTATTGTTTTAACATTATCATATTTTCATTTATTTACTTTTTTTTTGGCGAGGTTTATTAGTCAAGGACGCGAAAATTATAATGCTGATTTCCCAACTCTGGCGAAGCTTTACGGCAGTCATAATTCTTACCTGAAGCAAAGTGCGCTTGAACGATATTTTTTTTTCTATAAGAATAGTTGATAGTGTGCCGTTCGTTTATTTATGTTAAATTGGTTGCTTATGTTTTTGGGTTTGTTCACGCGGATACGCTGAGCTCGTGTGTTTGTGCGTTTGATCGTTTGTTTGTCATTGTTGGTGTGTGTGTGTGTGTGTGTGTGTGTGTGTGTGTGTGTGTGTGTGTGTGTGTGTGTCTGTGTGTGTGTGTGTATTTAAGTGGATGAGTTTGTGCGAATGTGTGTGTGTACGCACAAATGTGTAGACATATATCTGATAATGTTTTTAATACTAAACGTATCTGTTGTGATATACAGCTTGAATTGTGCAGAGTGGGGAAGGACGCCCCTTATTACCCTATCACCCTGGGAACGTGGCAAAGGAGATTCTAGGAGTCGAGAACCCGGAGGGGGGGGTGGGGGGAGTTGGCACGGCTCATCCCTCTCACTCTTCCTCTCCCTACCCCTCTCCTTTTCCGTTTCCCTCTCCCTTTCCTTATACCTTCTACTCATATTTCTCTACTTCTCCCTCTCTTCTTATTTTCCCTTTATCTCTCTCTATCTTTATTTCCCCTTCTCTCTCTCCCTCTATCTCTTTCCCTCTCTCGCTCTCTCCCGACCTCTCCTTCACCCGGTCTCACTACCTCTCCCTCCCCATTTCCTTTTCAGCACGTGTATTGCTCAATGTGTCACTGGCCTCTATGACACACTCTCTTGTGCTGTGCGATTCCTCCTGCTCTTTTCTCTAACTTTCTTCCCCTCCTCCTCCTCCTCCTCCTCCTCCTTCTCGTTCTCCTCCTTCTTCTTCTCCTCCTCCTCCTCCTCCCACTCCTCCTCCTTCTCCTCCTCCTTCTCCTCCTCCTCCTCCCATTTCTCCTCCTCCTCCTCCTCCTCCTTCTCCTTATTCTCCTTCTTCTTCTCCTCCTCCTCCTCCCACTCCTTCTCCTTCTCCTCCTCCTCCTCCTCCTCCTCCTCCTCCTCCTCCTCCTCCTCCTCCTCCTCCTCCTCCTCCTCCTCCTCCTCCCATTCCTCCTCCCATTCCTCCTCCTCCTCCTCCTTCTCCTCCATATCTTTCCCTCTACTATTCCTCACCCTTCTCTTCTTCACCCCCTTCTCTTTTTTTTCATCCCTCCCCCTTTTCTTCCTCTTTTTTTTCCTCCTCTCTCTCTCTTCCTCCCCGCCTCTCGGGGAGAGTGGAGAAGGAAGGTGGGAGGAGAGGGGAGAGGAAAGGGAAGAAGGGAGAAGGAAGAGGGGAGGAGAGGGGAGAGGAAAGAAGAGAGGGAAGAAGAAAGAGGGGTGAGGGGAGAGGAAAGGGGGAGAGGGGAGAGGAAAGAGGAGAGGGAGGAAAGGGGAGAGGGGAGAAGAAAGGGGGAGAGGGGAGCTCAGCGCAGCGAACATGGCGGCGTCCAACTGCTTGAGTGGGGAGCCCCGCGCCCATGTTTATTCATACCCGAATGTGTGGGGCGGTGCCAATAGGTGGTTCCCTGTGGTGCCAGCGCGGCCTTGGTGGATGCCACGGTTTAAGGATGGAGGGAGGGGGAGGAGAAGAGGCAGAG
>NC_061838.1:9860137-9872637 GCF_019202785.1 Penaeus chinensis | reverse complement strand
GTCGAATAAGTCATCAATCCTTCACGATTTGCCCTTCCTAACTTCACTTTGATCTATTGTTCCTTCCTATTTCATTCCTTGGCACAATCGATATTCTCTCCTTTGACTAATTCCACTGTATCCATGCCAGAAAATAAGAGGAAAAGATACAAAATCTATAGACACTGGGCTGGTGAATCAGGGCGTGTTCAAGGCATTTTCCTTGATCTCTCTCTCTCTTTCTCTCTTGGTATGAGGCAAAGATCAGTCACAATTGAATTCATATGGATTCAACATATATATTAATCCATTTATCAAGTATTACAACCTTCAAGTTCCGGGTACAACATTTTAAAAAATAACCTAATATACCTGCGTATGAGATGAAAGCACGGAGCCATCTGAAGAGCGGTTATGAATATCGCTTCTTACTCCCTTCCCCCATTGAATTGTGAACAATTTAAGAAAACCAACCATTTATAGATACTTATCATAATTTACTCTAGTAGTCCTAACAGTATATTTTGCTATATTGCTATGCCTTCAAAATATATATATTTTTTTTTTCGGTGTGTCCCGGCAACTCTACGTGATCCAAACATCTTCACAGTTATAACCAATGCACCTTTTAAAACACCCCACATACGTTGATAGATACATACATACATTCATACAAATATGCATCCGCACCCACACGCACGCTTAAAATAATTTCCAAAAATATCTTTACATGTATTGCTTACTTTTTCCTCATTTTCCTCGATCGGACTGAATGCAGACGAAGAGGCAAGGAAGTATTTAGAGATGAAAGACAGGAATGGGAATATAAAGTAAAAGAGAAGGGAGAAAGATAAAAGTCAGGAATAGGGAAAGGACGCAAAAGACAATAGAGAAAGGTAAACAAGAGGAACAGAGGGAGAATGCAATAGATAAGAGAAAAGCCAAATGTCAGGTACAGAGAAGGAACGCAAAATACAAGAGGAGTGTAGGGATAGAGTGAGAACAAGAAAGGGCAAGAGAAGAGGGAGAATGCAAGAAATACAAAAAAATAAATAAAAATATAAATAGATCAAATGCAAGAGGACAGAGACAAAGGACGGTAACAAAGAGGCAGCGCGATAAATGAGGCAGACGGAAGGATGAAACGAAGGCATAAGAGGAAAGGCGAGTCATCCTTGAGGATAATCGGTCCTGTCTTGAGCCCTAAGAGGAGGAGGACAAGGGCGACATGTCCAGGTGGCCGCCTTCGCCCTCCTCTTCTCGACGTCTTCCCTTCTTTTCTTTTTTTCTTTTTTCTCTTTATTTTTCTTCTTCTCTCGTATGCGTGTGCTGTTTTGTTCTCGTTCTGTCTTCGTCAATCTCTCTTTCTCTCGCGCGCTCGTTCGCTTTCTCTCTCTATCTATCTATCTATCTATTTATCTATCTATCTATCTATCTTCCCATCCCTTGCTGTCAGCTCGTTCTCTCTCTCTCTCTCTCTCTCTCTCTCTCTCTCTCTCTCTCTCTCTCTCTCTCTCTCTCTCTCTCTCTCTCTCTCTCTTTTCTTCTCTCATCTCTATCCGCTGTCAACTTCCGGTATTGTTGACAGTGAGTAAAGCATTATTACCTTGTAAGGGGGTAGGGGAGGAGGCAGGGGTGTTGACGTGCATGCAAGCTTCAGGGAAGGGGGGGGAGGGGTGATGGGTAGACGTCCGGGTTAATAACGACGTGATGAAGTTGCAATTTATGAGAAATGCAACAACTGGTCTCCTTTGTGGAGGTAATGCTTTTATCATAATTGGACGGTGTTGTGATCGTTGTCTCTTTTGTATCATAATTATTCCCTTGTTTCTTTTTTATTCTTATGTAATTCATTTCTTTCCTAGGAATTAATGATGTCAGCGAAACATTTATGTGTATGTGTGTGTGTGTGTGTGTGTATGAATATATACACATACACATATGTATATGTTTATATGTATATATTACTATATGAATATATATATATATATATATATATATATATATATGTGTGCATATATATACATATATATATATATATATATATATATATATATATATATATATATGAGGAGGACACGAACTGAGTATCGTTGTAGGTTGTCAGGCTCAGGTGATCTATGTACTAAGGCATGACACACAAACTACTCAACGTCTCTTTTTCCATTACGAGTTGAGTGCAATAATGAGCAGGTTTGCGACACTCTGTGTACGTGAGTGCGTTTGTGTCTGAATGTATATACAGGACTGAGGTGATTTATGGAGAGCCTTTTTGATCGTCACTCTGGGATTTTGGCCTTTGGATAAGTCGGGTTTTCTTCTGGCTATCGCTTTTCTAAAAGTCATGTCTTTGTTTTCATAATTTCGGCTTTCTTTTGCTACTGCCCGTATCCTTCTCGGTCTCTCCCACCCCCTGACATTTTATGTGTTTTCCTTACTTTTTTTCCGCATCCCCCCTACTCCTCCTCCTCTTCCTCTTCCTCCTCCTCCTCCTCTTCTTCTTCTTCCTCCTCCTCCTCCTCCTCCTCCTCCTCCTCCTTCTCCTCTTTCTTCTCCCCCTCCCCTCGTCCTCCTACACATGTCTCCGTTTACCTTTCTTCCCCCCTTAGAATGACAGGTGTAAAGCGAGGTGTGAGCTCAGTAGTAGCCCTCCCTCCCACCCCTTCCCCCTCCTCCTTCCTTTCCTCCTCCTTTCCTCTCCTCCCTCTTGCTCTCCCGGATATTAGAGATGAGATAATTATGGTAATTATCACACGTGTTATTTATCTTATCGAGGTGAATCTTGAATCGTCTCGGTGTTTGTGAAGGAGGAGGAGGAGGAGTAGAGGGTGGATAAAGAGGAGGAGGAGAAGGAGAAGGAGGGTAGCGAGGAGGAGGAATAAGAGGATTGGGAGGGGGAGGAGGAGGAGGAGGAGGGGGAGGAGTAAGAAGATGAAGAGGCGAAGAAGGAAGGAGGAAGAGAAGGGGCATAAAGAGAAGGAGGATAGGTATAAAGTTGAGGAGGAGGAGGAGGAGGAGGACGAAGAAGAAGAAAGAGAAGAACAAGAAGAAGAAGAATGGAGGAGGAGTGAAAGGAGGAAGAGGAGGTGGAGTAGAAGGTGGAGGAGAAGGAGGAGGAGGAGGAAGAAAAAGAAGAGGAGGAGGGGGAAAAAGAGGGGGAAAGTAAGGGGAAGAGGAGGAGGAGGAAGAAGAAGAAGAAGAAGAAGAAGAAGAAGAAGAAGAAGAAGAAGAAGAAGAAGAAGAAGAAGAAGAAGAAGAAGAAGAAGAAGAAGAAGAAGAGGAAGAGAAGGAGGAGGAGGAGGAGATAGAGGAGAAGGAGGAAAAGGAAGTTGAGGAAGAAGTAGAGGAGGAAGAGGAGGAAGTAGAGGAGGAGGAGGAGGAAGAAGAAGAAGAGGAGGGGGAGGAAGATGAAGAGAAAAAGTCAAGAGGAAGAAAAAAAAAGAAAATTAAAAATATGATAATAATAAGAGGAGGAGGAGAGGAAAGAGGAGGGAGGAGAAAGAAGAGAAAAAGAGCGAGAAACCGAAAGAGGGCGAGGAAATTTCTGGCTCCTCGGAGTAATCAGGGGGTAGTTAGCGCCCGACTCTACACGGCGACGCAGGTAGTTAGCGGGGCGAGGCGGGGGGGGGGGGAGAGGAGGGGGCGGCGAGCCCTTCAAACACTTGGGGGATTTTGAGAGAAAGGCGAAGTTGGAGAAAGGAACTCAGTGGGAGATTAAGGGGCCGAGATTTTCGCTTAATTTTTTTTCTTCGTGTTTTTTTGTTTTTTTGTTTTTTTTGTTTTTGTTCTTCCTTTTTAGTCTGTGTTCTCTGGTTCATCTAATTTCCTTATTTTGTTTCTCTTTCTCTCTCTCTCTCTCTCTCTCTCTCTCTCTCTCTCTCTCTCTCTCTCTCTCTCTCTCTCTCTCTCTCTCTCTCTCTCTCTCTCTCTCTCACTCTCTCACTCTCTCACTCTCTCTCTCTCTCTCTCTCTCTCACTCGCTCTCTCACTCTTTCACTCACTCTCTCTCTCTCTCTCTCTCTCTCTCTCTCTCTCTCTCTCTCTCTCTCTCTCTCTCTCTCTCTCTCTCTCTCTCTCTCTCTCTCTTTCTCATTCACTCACTATCGCTGTATCTCGCTCTCTCTCACTCTTTCTGTTGTTCTCTTTCTCTTAAATAAGCGTTCGTACTCATACGAGCACATGAATATTAGTGTATGAGTGAATGAGTGAGAATGAGTGTGGTGAGAGTTCGTGCATGAATATGTGACGGTAAATGAACAAGGGCCCACTTCGTGTTCGTCGGTCCGTATAAATATAATACTTGAAACAGAGTTGATTTTGGGGAGGGTGTGATATATATACAGTATATATATCTTTTTTTTTTTTTTTGTTGTTCCCCAAGACGAGAAACTTGATTTATGGCACGTAATTCGGGATAGTGTTAATACTTTGTCCCCTTCGTGCTAAGAGTGTGTGGTTGTCATCACGTATCATTTCCTCTTTCTTGTTTGTTTTTGTTTTTTTGTGTTTTTGTTTTGTCATCTCGTTTCATTTCCTCCTCGTTTTATTTTTTGTTAATTTTTCTTGTCATCTTGTTTCTTTTTTTTCTTGGGGGGGGGGGGGGTTATAGTTGTTTTGTTGTTTTCGTTTCATTTCCTCTTTGCTCTGTTATTTTATTTGTGTTCCTCTTTTCGTCGGTTTATTTGCTCGAAATAAAACGACGGTTCTTTTCTTCATTTTCTCGTTCCTCCTGTCTTGTTTTTCTGTTCTCTTCTTTGTCATCTCATCTCATTTTCTTTTCCGTGGGACAGTTTATGTGGCACGAGGGGGGAAGGTTATATGGCAAGCGAAGCGTCGCTGCAGAAGTGACAAAGATACAACAAGAACACACACTGTTCATGAATGTTAAGAACAATATCAACCGTAACAGTTGTATTAATAACAACAATACCGGTGAGAGAAACGACAATGTCAGCCGGAACAGTATTATTTGATAACTGTGTTATTGTTAATGATAGTCACAACAATCAAAAACGGCAATAATGCAAAAAGTATAAAAGTAAGAACACTAACACTAACAAGAACAGTAACACCCTTGCCAGCCAGTAGACGAGTACCCATAAAAAAAATTAACGCATCCCTTTCTCTCTCTCTCTCTCTCTCTCTCTCTCTCTCTCTCTCTCTCTCTCTCTCTCTCTCTCTCTCTCTCTCTCTCTCTCTCTCTCTCTCCCTCCCTCCTCCCCTTCCTCTCCCTCTCCCTCTCCCTCTCCCTTTCCCTCTCGCTCTCGCTCTTCACTCCCTCTCCCTCACCCCCTTCTCTCGCCTCCTTCCCCCATCTATTCCTCCCTCCCTCTGGCCGTCACCAGTGCCACGGCGGGTGTGAGGTGGCACTAACCACCACACGACACGCTTTACGAGTCCAGGCTAACGAGCAGTGCCAACGGCGGGGGGAAATGGCACCGCTGTGTGACGCGCTCGTAACCCCGGCGGTATTCTGCGGTTACCTGCCGCGCCCGCGATTGCGCTCCGGTGATTGTGCTGGTGGGCGGCGCGGGGGTGGGGGGGGGGGGCAAGGGCGTGGGACGAGGACGGGGTTGGAGGGGGGGGTGTTGTGAGGGGTGGGGATAGGGGAGGGGGATTGTGTATGTGTGTATGTGTGTGTGTGTGTGTGTGTGTGTGTGTGTGTGTGTGTGTGAGTGTGTGTGAACGTTTGTTTGTGTGCGTTCGCTTTTATGTGTGAGGGCGTTAGGGCAGCTATAAATCGGGCGCACGAGGAGGGGATAAGTGGGGGTTAGGGGTATGGCAAGGAAAGCGGGGTTGGGGGGTGGGGGCGTTAGGGCTGAGCAATGTGTATTTTAGAGGCGGCCGATGGCAGTGGGTTCGATAGACCATAGACGGATGTGAAGGCTAAGTTGATGGGGGGCGTTGGGGGGGGGGGGGTAAGGGGGGTAGGGGGTACAGAAGTCAAAGAGCCAAAAGCACTTCTTGCAAAAGCAGAGAGAATGGGCGTTTTCTAAGGTTACCCCCCCCCCTCTCATCGCTCTCGTCCTTTCTCTCATTTTCTCTCTGCTTTCTTGTCACTTCCTTTTCCTTTCCTGCGATTGTGTTGTCTTAGAGGCATTCTGATGATAATTATAATAGCAGGAACAATAACAAAACTACCGCAATAATATCATTATAATGATGATGATAATGATAATGATATTATTGATAATAATGATGAAAGTTAATGATAATGATGAAAGTTAATGATAATGATAATAATAGTGGTAATAGCAGTAATGATTATCATTACCATCATAAAAAATATAATGATTCTAATAACAATAATCATCATGATAACAATAACGAAAATAATAATGTATATAACAGTAATGACAACGGTAAATTTGATCATATTTTTGATCTGATAGAAATCTGTCAAATACTTCTGGAGAAATAACAATATATTTTCACCGTCTCGCAGAACGCTTAGCCATATTTCAAGCATAGTTGCATTTTAAACTTTGGCCCCCACTCCCTCCAGTCACACACACTCAAAAAAAGAAAAAAAGAAAAACAAATCACAGCAGAAAAAAAACACTGCCGATGGAATAATTAAACATCTATAAAAACTAGCGCCATGCCGACCACAAACGTTTCCCAGGCACGAAAGGGCGCGGCGACAGAGCATGCGCGAAAGATCACCGAGACATTTTTGCGACACACTTTTTAGTGTTGTTTGAGCCTCGGTTATCGCTCGTCCGGCCCTGTTGGCCATGTAGTTGCAGGTGGTAGAGATACTTAGGTAATAAACGACTCTAGATGATTTATGTTTTAATCATTATCACCATCATTGTCATTATTATTGTTGTTATTATTGTCATTGCTATTGTCGTTTTTTTTTTGTTTTTTTTCTAGTTGTACTTACTAATTGTTGATGTTTTTATTATTGTGTATACTGTTGCATATATTCTCTCCCCTTTTATTGGCCTTTGTCTCTTCCCTACTCATCTGCCAGTGTCCCTAATTTGCGTTTTCTCCCCCAGGTAAGCATGAGTGCAGCCGAGGGCATGAGCCGCCCACTGTCGGCGGGGCAGCAGTCCCTGATGACGCCGCCCGCCGTCACGCCCCCTCGCCCAACCGCCCCCTCGCCGCCCTTCCCTAGCCCCCCCGCAGGCGCCTTCCCCTCCTTCGGTCCCTTCAGCGTGGCCAGCATGATCCCCGGCGCCCGCGGCCTCACCATTCGCCCGGCGGCGCACCCCCCGCCCTTCAAAGATTGCCCCGTGCCCATGGACCACGGCGAGATGCCTCGCCCTCACCATGCTGGTACCATTCATCAGCAGGGGCATCAGCAAGGGCACCAGCAGGGTCAGCTTCAGCAGGGGCATCAACAGGGTCAGCATCAGCAGGGGCTTCAACAAGGGCATCAGCAAGGGCACCAGCAGAGTCAGCATCAACAGGGGCATCAGCAGGTTCAGCATCAGCAAGGGCATCAGCAGGGGCACCAGCAGAGTCAGCATCAACAGGGGCATCAGCAGGTTCAGCATCAGCAAGGGCATCAGCAGGGGCACCAGCAGGGTCAGCATCAGCAAGGGCCGCATCAGCAGGGAGAGCACCAGCAGGGTCAGCAGCAGCAAGGGCATCAGCAGGCCCACCAGCAGGTGCACCAGCAGGGGCACCAGCAAGGTCAGCAGCAGCAGCAGACACAGCAGCAGAGCCAGCAGGCTCCGCAGCAGCCCGACGACGAGGGACAGGATGACTTGGCGTGCGAGAGGAGCCTTGCCGAGGCGTCGCCGCCTGCCGCCGCTCGCCCCGAGCTGGCGAGGGCGGAGCCCCCGAGACCCCCTGAGCAGGAGCGGCGCGAAGAGTGCCGAATGTCGCCGCAAGAGGAGCCCCGCGGAGGCAAGGCTACCCCCGTGGCCGCCGCTCCCCCTCCGCCGGTCTCCAGCCAGGAGGACCTCGGCAGGAGTTGCTTCTCCTCTGAAAACCACAAGATGTCGCTCTTCGCCGAGCCAGCCAAGATCGCCTCCCTCGGGAACTTCCTCGACTTCAGCTCCAACGAGAGGAGATCCTCTGGTGTGGGCGTGGGCGGCGCGGGCGTGGGCCAGTGGCACCGCGGCCTGGAGGGCCTGTCGGCGGAACGGTGCCGGGCGTGGGCCCGCTACCTCGCCCACAACATGCTCGCGCAGTCTCATTCGCCGCCCCCGGAGCGCCACCTGCCCGGCGACGCTCTCCCGCCCGGCCTGGCCTCGAAGGAGAGGCCCCTGGCGCCCCCGCTGACCATCGACAAGGTCACCATCACGCCCACCACCTCACCCGACACGCCTGTACGCAGCCCGCACCTGGAGGAGGGCAGCCCGCGGGCGCAGCCGCTCATTTGGCCCAAGAGGCGCCAGTCCTTCAGCTGCTCGGACGCCCACATTCAGAAGCTCCTGCGGACGGACGCGGCTCAGGGCGCGCCCCAGAGCACGCCCCTTATGAGGCTGGGCGACCTGGGTCTCGACCTAAGCGTGAGGCCCCTACACGAGGCCTTCCAGCACCGCCTGCAGCCCTTCCCTCCATCAGGTAGGTCCTTTCTCGTGCCCTTTTCTTGAAGAGTTTTACCTGTGACGGTCATGCCGACTGCCCTTCATTACCATCTTCGATTTTATCGTTATTTTCATCTCCGTGATTATCTCTGTCGCTCGACCTTGCATTAATGAGATTCCAGAACGCACTGCCTCTTCGACACGGATGTCCGCAGAACTGCCTTCGAAGCCTTGTCAGGTCCCATGAGGGGATGAATCTTTTGACGTACACAATTTTCTCTTACAGACACTACACAGCATACACAATACAGCTATGTACACAAATATTTCCTTTCATCCCGCGCGTCCATTCCTCCTCTCGTTTCCTTAATCATCCGCTCGTCCGCTTATTCCCGTCGCGAAATTAATTCTTATCGACACTCTTTGCGCGATTGGGACGATATTTTTATCATACGTTATAGCAACGCATTTTGCTCCCCCTCCCCTCCCCATGACCCCCTGTACGTCCCCTCTTTTCTCCCCGCCTCCCTCCTCCTAGCCCCCCCTCTAAATAGCCATTATCATTATTACCTTCTCGCGTTACCCTCAATCCCCCTCCCCCTCCCCCTACCCCCCTGCTCTGCTCCTCCACTCACACCCGCATGTCCCTTTCTCTCCTTATATTCTTATATCCTCATTCCTCGCGCCCTCCATCCACTCTCATTGTCTCTCTCGCACCCTCACACTCACGCTTATTGTCTCACTCTCTTTCTCGCCGTATTACTCGTTCTCATCTCTTTCTCTCATCCTCATGCACACTCCCAGCGTCTTTCTCACCCCCATTCATTCTCTCAATTGCATCTCGCACCCTCATACATTCATATTGGCTTTCACTCTCTTTCTCATTGGCTTTCTCACTCTCATACACAATCAAGTTGCCCCTCTCATTCTTTTAATCAGTCTCACTACTTGGCTCAATCTCACTCTCGTTGTTTTCTCACATTCACTGTCATACGTGTTGTGTTTCTCATCTTTACTCTCATTCTCATTATCTTGCTTTTCCCTCTCTCACATTTTCACTGCCTTTCTCACCCTCATACAGTCTTATCGTCATTCTGTCACTCGTACCCACTCTTTCTACCTACCTCTCTCACCCTCATACATACTCCCATACTCCTATGTCGCCCTCATACACACTCTCCTGGATTTTCTCACCCTCATACGCACTCTCATTGTCCCTTTCACTCCTTCCTTCTCCCAGATCACACCCTTTATATATATATATATATATATATATATATATATATATATATATATATATATATATATATATGTATGTATATAGATGTACATACATTTTCTTTTCTTTTCTTTTCTTTTCTTTCCAT
Organism: Penaeus chinensis; assembly: GCF_019202785.1. NCBI lineage: Eukaryota > Metazoa > Arthropoda > Malacostraca > Decapoda > Penaeidae > Penaeus > Penaeus chinensis. Next base: position 9,862,802 of record NC_061838.1, on the reverse strand, counting down.
TGTGTCAGTCGCACTTTGCACTAGCTGTCTCGCACCTTACCCCTTCATCATTTGCCCATTTTTTTTTTGTCTTTTTCCTTCTTTTTTGATAGCCTTTTTATAACTGTTTTTATTATCAGTCACGCATTCGCTCTGTTCACCAAGTTTTCTTGACACTTTCATCATTGTCCGCTTTTCCCAACGTCTGTCCCCTTTCCCCCATCCTCCCACATTCTCCCCTCTCTACCATATTCTTCCCTTCCCCCCCTCCCTCTCTCCACTCCTTCATCCCTCTTCCCCTCCCCCTCCCGTCCTCCTCTCTCTCACTCCCCCTCCCCTCGCCGGGCCAGCACGGCAAGGGTGGTCATAGGTGTAGCACGGCGGCGCCGCCACATGATACAATTAAAGCCCGCCCTTAATAATGTGTAATGTAGTTAGTGTGCGGACGCGGGTATCTCCCCCCCTCCTGGTGCCTCCCTCTTTGCTGTCCCCCCTGGGTATCCCCCTCTGGGTGTCCCCGGGGGACCCTGCGGACAGCGGCACAATTACACGTGTTTGTCGTCTCGATCATCTCCAAATTGCTTCTTTCAGGGCGGCCTTTTCTCCGAGAGAGTTCCTCTTCCTCCTCGCTTTCTTCGTCTTCGTCGCTGTCTCCTTCTTAGCATTCGGTTTCTTCTGATGCCATCTTCATTTTTTTTTTTTTTTTGTTACTTTTTCTCTCCTTTTTTTCATCGGTTTCCTTTTTTGCATGATTATTTCCTATCTCCTTCTTCTTCACCGCTACCCCTGTTTTCTTTATATTTTTCCTTTTTATTCTAGATCATATTAGCTCTATTCCTTTTTTTTTTCATTTTTCATTCATTAATGTTTTTTCTTCTTTCCCTTTTTTCCCACATTTTCTTTTTTTCCGTCTTCCTTTTCCGTGTTTTTTTTGTTTTTTTTTCATTCTTCATCCCTCTTCATTCACTGTTTTTGTTCTTTATACTTTTGTTTCCACTCTTTTCGTCATTGCTTTCCCCTCTTTTTGTTCGTATTTTCCTTTTTTTTTCATTTTTGTCTTTTTCGTCTGAAAATTTCTCCCTCGTCTTAACCGTCTCTCCCTTATTAATCGGCATTTATCGGCTTCTTATTCGTTTCTTCTTTCATGTTCTCTCACTTTTTCGTTTTATTGATAGAGATCGAGAGAGATCGAGAGAGATCGAGAGAGAGAGAGAGAGAGAGATCGAGAGAGAGAGAGAGAGAGAGAGAGAGAGAGAGAGAGACAGACACAGACACAGACACAGACACAGACACAGACACAGACACAGACACAGACACAGACACAGACACAGACAGACAGACAGACAGATAGACAAACAAACGAAAAAACACAAACAGAAAGAGCAAGCCAAAGAGTCACAAACACTGATATAGAAACAAGAAGCAAGAAAAAGAAAGACAGACGCAGACAGCGAGAAAGTGTAAGAAAGAGAGAAAGAGACAGTGAGAAAGAACAAGAAAGAGAGAAGCAGCAAGATAGAAGAGAAGAAAAAGCAAAACAAACACAAAGCAGAACGAAAGAAGAAGAAAAAGCGAGACGCAGACGCGGGCAGAGAGAAGAAGAAACGAATAAGAAAAAGATAGAGAGAAAACAGAGAAACAAAGAGAAAGATGCAGAGGAAAAGGTTCCCAGGACTCCTCTCGCTCAATATGGCGACCGTTGAGTGAGCAGTTTCGCTGATCAATGATGCAACGGACTGGGAGATTTGATTGGTAGAATGATTGAAGGTGTCCGTGTAGGTCAGTCCGATTAGAGGTTTTATTAAATTCTCCGGAATATGCTCTGATGCCGATTAGAGAGGGAAGAGAGAGATGAAGGAGATGAGAGAGAGGGGAGATGAGAGGAGAGGGGAGATGAGATGAGAGGTGATGAAAGGTTAAGAAAGGAGATGAGAGGAGAGGAGATAAGATAAAATGGGAGATGAGATAAGAGAAGAGATGAGATGAGATGAAATGAGATGAATGAGATGAGAGGATAGGAGAAAAAAAGGAAAGAAGAGATAAAAGAGAAGAAGAAATAAAGGAGAAAGGAGTTGAAATTGTACAATAAAGAGTGCATGTACACTACAGAAAAAAAACACACTTTCATAGGAGGAGCAACACAGACTACTAGGAGACCGGGTCCTGCGTATCGAATACCGGGGACCCAGTACAGTATAAAGGGGGGGAGGGGGGGAGTTAAGTCTTTGGCCCCGTAAGAACAATAAATAAAGTCCAATAAGGGATTATATGTCGTATGTAAATACTCGTATGCCATGCTGTGTGTGCACTTGTCGGATATTTATGGCCATGGCTTAGGCTTGTTTATTGGAGTCGGTGTGTTCGGACGTGTTGACTCACGGTGATGAAAGCTGTTTGTTTTGTGTTTGTTTGTTGATTTTTTGTTGTTTTTTGTGGTGTTGAGTCCATGTTTGTATAGGTATGCATACATTTATTGCCAGATTAATGAAAGTTGCATGTACATCATCGTATTTCTATGCAGGTATATGGTGATTCATTCATTACATACATGCGTATATACAGATGCATAGATACACACACGCACACGCACACGCAAACGCACACACACGCACGCCCGCACGCATACGCGCACACACGCACACGCACACGCACACGCACACGCACACGCACACGCACACGTACACGT
>NC_061838.1:9847637-9850137 GCF_019202785.1 Penaeus chinensis | reverse complement strand
CCTATCTATCTATCTATCTATCTTCTCCCCCCCCCTCTCACTCTCTCTCTCTCTCTCCTCTCTCTCTCTCTTCCTCTCTCTCTCTCTCTCCTTTCTCTCTCTCTCTCTCTCTCTCTCTCTCTCTCTCTCCTTCTCTCTCTCTCTCTCTCTCTCTCTCTCTCTCTCTCTCTCTCTCTCTCTCTCTCTCTCTCTCTCTCTCTCTCTCTCTCTCTCTCTCTCTCTCTCTTCTCTCTCTCTCTCTCTCTCTCTCTCTCTCTCTCTCTCTCTCTCTCTCTCTCTCTCTCTCTCTCTCTCTCTCTCTCTCTCTCTCTCTCTCCCCCCTTCCTCTCTCTCTCTCTCTGTGTATGTGTGATTGTATGATTGTGTGATTGTGTGTGTGTGTGTGTGTGCGTGCGTGTGTGTGTGTGTGTGTGTGTGTGTGTGTGTGTGTGTGTGTGTGTGTGTCTATGGTGCGTGTGTGCGTGCGTGCGTGCGCATATGCGTGTACGTGCGTGTGTGCACGTACACACATGTATAGAGTATATGTCGGGGAGTAGAAAAATGTCTTTCAACGAGATGGTCTCGGGCATAAAAGTTTGCGTGAGAGCGTCTCGGGAGACGAGGCCCTTGGAGAAGGGGGTTGGGGGGCGCTCGAGGGGAGAGGAGGGGGTGAGGGGCGGCGCAGGTGGGGGAACGCGAGGGGAAGGCCGCCCTGATGCTTGGGTATGCGGGGGTTGAAAGACGGACGGGCATAAAATCACCAGCAGCTAAAAGCCTCTCCACACCAGCCATTTTACCGCTTGGACCCTGGACGTGGTGCCGAGGGGGAGTGGGGAGTGGAGGGGGAGTGGGGGGAGTGCTGAGGAGGAAAGGGAAGGGGGGAGGGGGGAGGGGGAAGGGGTTGGGAAGAGGTGAAGGAGGAGTGCTGGGGATGAGGCGGGGGTAGGAAATAGGGGAGGCAGGAAAAGGGGGGGGGGGAGTGGTTGTGGTAGGAGGGGTGAGAGACGTGGCAGGGTAGGTTGTTTCGCTGAAGGTTGTGGAGACAGCAAGAGATGTCGAGAGAGGTGTCACACTGGATTTATTTACTTCACTTTGGCAGTCATCTCTTTCTTCTCCTCTCATTTTACAACAATCTCATTTTCTCTCATTTTTACGATTTTCTCTTTCCTCGCATTGACAATTGTCCTTCTCTCATTTTTGTTGTTTATTTTTCCTCACATTTTTTTTTTTTCATTCTAATTTTTACATATCTCTTCTCATTTTGTATTTTCCTCTCCTGTTTCCTTATTCTTTCTTGTCCTCATATCTCTTCAATATCTTTATTTTCTTTATTTTTTACAATCTTCTCTCCCTTTTCCTTCCCCATTCGCCTCTCACGCATTTAATGTTTATTTTCGGTTCTGATATCGAAGTGAAGATAATGAAAATAATAATAATTCACGCAGGCCATTCGGAATATCTGCACGAAAAAGAAAACAAAAAAAACTTAATTAATTATGAAAACCCTTCCGAATATGGTAAAGCACGTTATTCCATCCCTCTTCGCTTGTTATTGTAGCCGCAGTTGCTGTTGTTGTTGTCGAAGATTTAATTGAGAAAGGAAAAAGAGAGAGAAAAAAAGAAAGGAAAGTTTATTTTTCGTGGAAGGAAACTCGGGATGGGTCAGGCCGGCGCGGATGGCTGGTCGGGAGTGGAATAGTCACTGATTGATTGCAAGGCCTCGTCTAATTAATTAGGTACGTGTGTGTGTGCGGGGAGGAGTGTGTGTGTGTATGTGTGTGCGTGTGGGGGGGGGGGGTGTATGTGTGTGTGGGGGGGGGGAGTGTGTATGTGTGTATGTGGGGTTGGGGGGGAGTGTGTGTGTGTGTGTCGGGTGGGGGGGGGGGGGGGTAGTGTGTGGGTGTGTGTGTGTGTGTGTGTGTGTGTGTGTGTGTGTGTGTGTGTGTGTGTGTGTGTGTGTGTGTGTGTGGTTCTTTACTCCCCCATGGATCCATAACTTACATTGCCACTTCCTTCTCCTTCCCCATTCTTCTCTTCCTCCTTCCTTCATTTTCATCTTATTTCTTCACTACCCTTGTCTTTCTCCATATTCACTAATTATATTATTTCATACTATATGCTCCCTTGTTTATTCTTCAACGTTATCCGTATTTTTACATCTTTATTCTCTATTTTCATATCTTCGTCCACCTCCTCTTCTTCCTCTTCCTATTCTCCTTCCCCCACTACTACCTCCCCCCCTTCTTGCTATTCATTATCATCATCTTCTTCCTCCTCCTCCTCCTCCTCCTCCTCCTTCTCCTCTTCCTCCTCCTCCTCCTCCTCCTCCTCCTCCTCCTCCTCCTCCTCCTCCTCCTCCTCCTCCTCCTCCTCCCACTTCTCCTCCTCCTCCTCCCACTTCTGCTCCTCCTCCTCCTCCTCCTCTTCCTCCTCCTCCTCCTCCTGCCCCTCCTCCTGCCCCTCCTCCTCCTCCTCCTCCTCCTCCTGCCCCTCCTCCTCTTCCTCTTCCTCCTCCTCTTCC
>NC_061838.1:9837637-9840137 GCF_019202785.1 Penaeus chinensis | reverse complement strand
GGAAGCCTCAAGCAGAAATCTGATAAGAGGGACACTATGTACCTCTCTCCCAGGGCGGCGCCTTTGTACTCGGCGGCGCTGTGGCGGTGCCTGCGTCACACCCACGAACGGGCACGCCCCTGGCACCAGGCACTGCTCCTCGCCGTGCTAAGTATGAAGGTAATAGCTCGTCATTCACTCTGTAAATCTGAAGAGGAATATCAACTGAACTTTTTTTTCTTTATTCCACTGAATACGGTCGCAAAAAATATGGTGATCATGAATATTAAAAGGCAAACATGATCGCGTCCCTGTGATTGCGGCCACGGTTACAGTGCCAAAGCAATGACAGTGGCACCGTATGCAAAGGTGCCAACGCTAGGGACAAGGACCCTGCTCTAAGGCGCCCGCAAAACAGACGCCACATCAGTCTCGTTGTAACACACCGTATTACGTGGAAAGATAGTCACCGTCCGGCCAGACACGAGGCACACCACACACGCTATGACAGAGGGCAAAGGGTGCCAGCCGACCGTCAGTGCCATCCCGACAAGGAGGCACTCGGTACAAATTAGTTCAGAACAGTCAGTAAATGCACGTCAGAGGGAAAGAAGGGAAAAGAGTTGGAAAGCGCCGGGAAAGAACAAGAATAATCGCTTGCAAGGGCGTCCATCTTAAAGTCTGTCTTGAGGAATTATGGGACTGAAAAGGCCAAGGCGGGCGGTTCCGGCGAGGGAAAATGCACGGGAAGGGAAGATGAATATATACATATATAACATGTATACAAAGAGCTCCGAGGGAAGGGAAGGGCAGAAAGGAGGTGAGTGGGTGGGGGAAGGAGAGAAGAGAAAGGAGACAGAGGGAGAAAGGAAAAAGAATAAAGGGAGGGAAAGGGAAATATAGAGATAGAGATAGTGGGATAGAGAGATAGAGAGACAGAGAGATAGAAAGATAGAAAGATAGAAAGATAGAGAGATAGAGAGATAGAGAGATAGAGAGAGATAGAGAAAGATAGAGAGAGATAGAGAGAGATAGATAGAGATAGAGAGAGAGAGAGAGAGAGAGAGAGAGAGAGAGAAAGAGAAAGAGAAAGAGAAAGAGAAAGAGAAAGAGAAAGAGAAAGAGAAAGAGAAAGAGAAAGAGAAAGAGAAAGAGAGAGAGAGAGAGAGAGCGACAAGAAGGAACAGGACTCAAAAAGAGAGAAAGTGCAAGCGAAAGTGAATACAAAACACCGAAAATAGAACCGAAAGAAATTAGATCAATTAGAAAAAAGGAGAAACTAAAAAAAAAAAGAGAGAGAAAAAAAGAAAAGAAGAAGAGAACAAGAGGAGGAAGGGGAAAGCCAGAGACAAAGACAGCGACAGCAGCATAGGCTTTCGGAAGTACAACGAAATCGTATCAGTGTGACGAGTGAGAGATAGAAAATCGGGGAGCCCTGTGACATAGATAAAAGAATCAACTGAAGGCTTAACTCAAAATGCTTCTCAGAAGTACCACGGCTTACCCCCAACACCCCCAACCCCCCAACCCCCCAACACCCCAACACCCCAACCCCCTCCTCCTCCTCCTCCTCCTCCTCCTCCTCCTCCTCCTCCTCCTCCTCCTCCTCCTCCTCCTCCTCCTCCTCCTTCCCTCCCCCCTCCCCCCTCCCCAACCCCTCCCCTCCCCTCCCCTCCCCCAATTCCTTTTGCAAGTATATACGTCATTCTAGCTGCACAGTGACTGAAGCCTCGAAACACCGTAGTATGGGCTTCGGTTTATTTGAAACAAGCTGGAGAGGACTTTGTACACCGACTTGCTTATGACGTAATTCTTTTTTTTTTATGATTTATAATTTTACAAGGATGAACTTTTTGGAACTGTTCATTGCGAACATCATCATTATCATCATCATCATCATCATCATCATCATCATCATCATCATCATCATCATCATCATCATCATCATCATCATCATCATCATCATCATCATCATCATCATCATCATCATCATCATCATCACCATCACCATCACCATCACCATCATCATCATCACGTTTTGTTTGAATAACTATGAAGCTTTCTCCATTTCCTAAAGCCATGAAGCCAGACATATTCTAGTGATAATTCCTTGTCTCTTCGTATGATTGTTTCCATGACACTTATGAGCATTATCATTAGCATTGCTTTTGTTCCTATAAATTAAGAATTCCCTATTTTCCTTTAAACATACAGTCATTTGTTTTTCACTGATAATTGTTTGTCCAGAGCCAAGATATATTTTGTTGTGAATAACATTAGTAGTATTTCTAAAAAAAAAGGAGTATTTTCAGTAAAGTAGATGTAGACTTGTTGACTTAATGAATAAATAAATGAGAGAGAGATAGAGAGCGAGAGAGATAGAGAGAGAGAGAGAGAGAGAGAGAGAGAGAGAGAGAGAGAGAGAGAGAGAGAGAGAGAGAGAGAGAGAGAGAGAGAGAGAGAGAGGGAGGGACGGAGGGAGCGAGGGAGAGAGAACCATGTAAATATATAATGTAGGCAA
>NC_061838.1:9827637-9830137 GCF_019202785.1 Penaeus chinensis | reverse complement strand
GGGACACAAGGGGGGTTGAAGGGGTTGGGGGAAGAGTAGGGAGAGGACGGGAGGAGTGAGGAAAGGCGTTACTCCCCTCGTGCTCTAGGTCCCTCCTTCCTACTCCCTTCGTCCCTCCCCTCACTGCCTTTCCCCTCCTCCCATCTCCTCCCCTCTCCTTCCGGACTCCCCTCTTCAAAGCGGCCATATTTGTATCGTATCCCTCTGCTTGCATACTTTTGCAGTAACTATCTATTTGTCTATCTGTCTATCGATCGACCAGCCTCCCTCTGTCTTTCTCTCTTTCTTTCTTTCTTTTATCTCTCTCTTTATATATATATATATATATATATATATTTATATTTATATATATATATATATTTATATATATATGCATGTATGTATGTATATATATGTATAAATACACACATATACACACATATATACATATGCATATACATATACATGTATGTACATGTGCATATACATGTATATACATATACATGTATATGCATATGCATATACATGTATATACATATACATATACATGTATATACATATATACATATATATACTTATATATGTATGTATGTGTATGTATAATTATGTATATGTGTATAAATGTATATATATATGTATGTATGTGTATGTATGATTATGTATATGTGTATATATGTATATATATGTATGTATATGTATATATATGTATGTATATGTATATATGTATGTATATATGTGTATATGTATATATACATATACACATATACATGTGCATATGAATATGCATATAAATATACTTATACATATACATATATATGTGTATGTATAATTATGTATATATGTTTATATATGTATAATTATGTGTATATATATGTATGTATATTCATAAACATACATATATATACATATACATATATATATATATATATATATATATATATATATATATATATATATGTGTGTGTGTGTGTGTGTGTGTGTGTGTGTGTGTGTGTGTGTGTGTGTGTGTGTGTGTGCGCGTGTCTTTGTGTGTGTGTGTTATTTGTTTGTGTGCGCTTGCGCATGTACCTGTAGTAGGGGTATTCAAATAAGCATCAGTTCATCTCCCCTCAATTCTTGTATGGACATCCGCTGGTGATCGTGGGGAGATGAGAGAGAGAGAGAGAGAGAGAGAGAGAGAGAGAGAGAGAGAGAGAGAGAGAGAGAGAGAGAGAGAGAGAGAGAGAGAGAGGGGGGGGGGGGGGGGGGGGGGGGGGGGGGGGGGGGGGAGAGGGAGAGAGAGAGGGAGGAAAAGAGAAAGAAAGAGAGGAAGTTTTTAAAACCAGTGACCCTCGAAGCTCGGAAATTTTTCTCCCTGAGGGGCGCATACTGATGCTCCTCCACGAGTTGAGGGTCGGAACGGGGGGGAGGGAGGAGAGGGGAGGGATGTAGGCGGGGTGTGTTGTAGTAGTGGTGGGGGGTGTAGAGAATTTGAGGGGTTAGGACAAGATGGGCGTGACTGCCCTATTTACCTCCAGAGGGCCTTGTGCCTATTCGGCGCCCTCTGAGCGGGAGCGCGTTTCCCCGGCCGCTGCTCCCGACGGCGGCGAGGTTCGGGCGGTCCGGAGGCGCGGCTTCGGGGGCGTGCTTGCGGCGTCCTCCTGCGGCTCCTTGCTTTCTCTCTGCATTTTGTCTTGTTTTCCTCCGTCACTCGCTCGTTTTGTTCTTTTCCCTCCGTTATCTCCTCTCCCTTCTTTTTCTTCTTTCTCTCGTTATTTTTCTCTCAATTCCATTCAAATAAAGATGCACCTACAAAGGAAATAAAAAAAAGCAAAAAAGGAAAGAGAGGAAGAGAGAAAATCCCAAATGAATACACAAATAGACCAGGATGAGAGGAGAGACAAAGGAAATAAGAAAAACGGGCAGACGAAGAGAAAAAGAGGGGGGAGGTAGAGGCACCCAGGCACCGGGCCGAGCACAATGGCACAGTGCCTCTCCACTTTCTGATTGAGTGTCACGTTCCCATAAGGAAGCCTAAGCCTTATTAACCTACTTCTTATATAAAGGCTACGTATTCCACTAGGCTTTCATTAGGCCTATTCATGTTTTTTTCTCTCTCTTTTGTCTGTGTATATTCTATCTACTCCCCCCCCCCCTCTCTCCCAAGATTGGTTGTGTTATCTCGATTTTTTTTTTTTTTTTGAGGGAGGGAGGGGGGGGATGCTATTTTATTCATCATCCCTCCTAATATAATTTCGCTTCGGATTGGTGCTCGTAGAGTTGACGTAACGGCTCTCGTAATATCTTTCCCCCAACCCAAACAGAAACACACTTTCTTGATTATGACATCAGTAAGAAAATAAAATGTAATCAAATTTGTGACTTCGGACTTCGATTTCATTGTTCCATGACGTCAGAACATTGTAACCCGAATTTGCTTGTTCCATTATCATGAACAATAACATCCTGCAGCGGCCTAATTACAAAGGACAAAGCAAACATTGCATTGGAACTTACGCCCCGGTTAAACATGTGCTGTAAA
>NC_061838.1:9820137-9822637 GCF_019202785.1 Penaeus chinensis | reverse complement strand
TTCCTCTCCCCTCCTACCCTACCTTATAACACTCCCCCATGTTCCCCTCCCCTTTGACCCCCCTGCTCTCTCCCCCTTCCTTGCCCCCCTCCCCCCCTCCCCCGTCCCGCGGAGACATTTCGCAGCGCGTCGGCGGCCACGAAATTTCCGTCTTCCCGTGGTCGTCCCGCTCCCTGATTGGGGGCCGCGCGACCATACTTCATGTTTATTTATCATCCTTCTTTTGGGGGGCTGTTTCGTCGCCCGCGGCAGGGTGGGTGGGGGGGAGGAGAGGGGAGGGGGATGGTGATGGTGGAGACAAGAGAGGGAAGGGGGGAAGGTGACAGGGGGGTAAGAGAGGGAAGAGGGGATGGCGACGGGGCTACTGAGTTCCTAGGGGTGGTGGGGGGAAGGTGTGGGAGAGGGAAAGGTGGCTTAGTTGCAAGTGGGTTGGGGGAGAGGGGTAGGGCAGAGGGGGAGGGGAAGGGATAGGAAGAGGGAAAGGAGAGGAGAGGCAAGGAAGAGGGGGGGGGTAATTGACCCCTTGGTTGGTGGGGTCACGCAGGAGGGAAATAGGATCTCTTCTGTGATGATGGGGCTTGGCGAGGGCGCTGGACCCCGGGCTTGTTTATGTGTACATAGGCAGAAGAAGGAGAGCTAGGCGGGGGAGGGGCTGGGAGGGGGAGATATAAGAAGGAGGGGGGTAGGGAGGAGAGGGAAAGAGGAGGGAGGAGAGGGGAAGAGGAGGGAGGAGGGGGGGAGGAGGGAGGAGAGGGGAAGAGGAGGGAGGAGAGGGGAAGAGGAGGGAGGAGAGGGGAAGAGGAGGGAGGAGGGGGAAAGAGGGGGGAGGAGAGGGGAAGAAGAGGGAGGAGAAGGGAAGAGGAAGGAGGAGAGGGGAAGAGGAAGGGGGGGGGGGGGTAACGCTGGTCGCTTTGCCGTCAACTCCGGTTGTAACCTTTTTAGTTATGGGGAAAATGGCAGTTGGATGTTTGTTCTTCTCTTTGTGTATATGGTTACTGATGTTTATGATTGTATATGTGTTCATATATGTAATTGTGTGTTTGTGAGTGTGCGTATATTGTATTTATAAATACGTAGCGATGTAGATATAGATAGATGTATATATACGGATATCTATAAGATGTATCTGTGTAATACTTAACAAGGTTATTGCAAGGTTACTTTTGTAAGAGTGAAATTGCGATATCAGTTTTATTTCTTCTCCATGTCCTTGCTTTCTCCTCTTTACTTCTATCTGTCCCCTCTACCTCCAACCTATAACTCCTCTCTCCCCTCTTCTCCCTCTTCTCCCTCCTCTCCCTCTTCTCCCTCCTCCCCCTCCCCCCTCCTCTCCCAACCCCCCTACCAACCTCTTAAACCCCCTCTTCACAAATACGTCCCCCCACCCTCCCCCATCGTCCCCTCCGCATACAACTTCCCCCTCCCCCCCTATTTCCCCGCCACTTCCATCATGCCTTCCCCCTCCATCATCATCTAAGTTATTGCTATTAATTTCTCCCTCTTCTCATCCTTTGCTTTGCTTGTCTCTGCTTGACCTCTGCCTTGACCTTCGCCGGTGTCTTGCAGTCGTGTGGTTTGGCGTCTGTGAAGGTGCTTGGTCGCTGGGACGTGTCCGCTTTTCCATTTGCCTTGTATTGTTTTTGTGTGTTTTTTTGTGTTTTTTTTTTTCGTGTTGTTTCCTTTTGTTGTTTTGTTTTTTTCGGGTGATTTATTTTTCCTTCATTTCTTTTTGTTTTGATTTTTTTTTTTTTTTTCACTTGTTGTGTCGTTTCTCGTTCCCCGTCTAGCCTTTCTCTTTGGCTTAATGTGCGTTAACTTTTGAATCGTTATGATCTCTATTTCATTTTGTTACGCCAACCTTTCTATTCATTTCAGTGCATCAGGCTTTAACTCTGCCCTTTTTTGTGTGTGTCTTTAACTTAACATTTATTTTTACCCTCGTACTTCCCCTCCCGACCTCTGTTTTATTTCCTCTCGTTTCCCCTCGCCTCCCCCCCCCCCCCTCCCCCTCCCCGAGCGTCCCCAGGTAGGAATGGGTTCCCACATAAGTCTTCCGCTATGACTTTCTTATCACACCCGGGCCATCCCCAACCCCCCCCCTCTCTCTCTCTCTCTCTCTCTCTCTCTCTCTCTCTCTCTCTCTCTCTCTCTCTCTCTCTCTCTTTCCCTCTCTCCCTCCCTAACTCCCTCCCTCCCTCCCTAACTCCCTCCCTCCCTCCCTAACTCCCTCCCTCCCTCCCTAACTCCCTCCCTCCCTCCCTCCCTCCCTCCCTCCCTCCCTCCCTCCCTCCCTCCCTTCCTCCCTCCCCTCTCTCTCTCTCTCTCTCTCTCTCATCTCTCTCTCTCTCTCTCTCTCTCTCTCTCTCTCTCCCTCCCTCCCTCCCTCCCTCCCTCCCCTCCCTCCCTCCCTCTCTCTCTCCCTCCCTTTCTTCGTTTCTCACTCCCTCTTTCTTTCTCTCTCTCTCTCTTTATCTCTCTTTCTCCCTACATACATGCATAC
>NC_061838.1:9792637-9797637 GCF_019202785.1 Penaeus chinensis | reverse complement strand
TACATACATACATACATACATACATACATACATACATACATACATGTGTTTATATGAGTTTATGTGTGTGTGTGTGCGCGCGCGCGCGTGCAAGTGTTGGGTGTCTATGTGCATTTGTAGATGTATGTATATTAATTTCACGTCTTGATAAAGTTATTAGATATAAATACAAGCGCACCAAAGGAATAGAAAGAAATTGCTCAAGCCTACAGACGAATCAGCGAAAACATGCACATATGAGAGAGAGGAAAAGAATGGTGCTGGGAAAGGGGGGGGGGGGGCTGAAGAAAGAGACAAATAATAATCACATTCATTTTATTTCAAGTATTATAATTTCACTTCATATTTGAACTTATGACTATACTCTTTTGACTCACATATCCATTTCGTGTGTTAATGGGTCAGGGCCCAACATAACTCTTCGTGTTGATAGTTAACGAAGGTTAATAGAAAGGTTAAAGACTTTCTGGAAATAAAAAAAACAACAACGCCAATCACCGATTGATTTTTTTAAAGCTGGTCGACTCTTCTGCATTTAGAATTTAACAGCCAGTGAATGCTAGGGAGGGGAGGTGGGGGAAGGGAAGGGTAGGGGGAGGATGCGAAGGAGAAGGGGGAAAGACGGGGTAGGGGGGAAGGTCGAGAGGGTTTTCCACCAATCAGCATCGAGCATATTTCCAGCAGCCAATGGGCGTCGCGGAATGATAAATCACAGGCGTTGTCTCGCGATGCAACTTACATAGTTCCACGCCCGAGTGACCCTTCCCGCCTGAATAAGCAATTGCGTCGTTGAAATATTGAGAGCCAATCACAGCGTCTGAAAGTGTAAACAGTCACATCACCCCCCCCCCCTCCTGCCCACCCGGTCCCCCTCCTATTACCCCCTGCCTCACCTCCTCCCCTACCCCGCGCCCCCTTCCCCGACCTCACAACAAAACCAATTCAAAACTTTCTTCTGGAATTAGAGACTGTGGAGGCTAAACATTTATGTATGGTTTGTGATGTGTATTTCTGTGTGCATTTATTCAGTTCCTTCTTGAATGGTATCTTTCCCTATTCATGATCCAGTCTCATACGTTATGTTCGGTGATATTTCCACACCAGATTTATTTTCATAAGATGAAATTGAGTCTTCAGAATGGATGGGCCCGGTAGTTGAAGTTACGATGATACAAATTTATTGGTCATTGGATTTTGAAGGCAGCGGAATGTAAGATGCAATGATCGAATGGTCATTCTCTCTCCCTTTTATAGCTATGTAGAAATATCTCTGATGATGCTCTCTGCTACACTCTTTTCAAATATAACGCAGTTTAAAGGAACAAGAGCTCTAAGGAAGAAGTAGAATTACTGGTAAGGGTAGTAATAGAAGAAGAAGAAGAAGAAGAATATTATCAAATGCCCTCTTCCTTCCCTCCTTCCTTCCCCCTCCCCCGCCGCCGTTCCCCTTTCCAGGCACAACGTATTTTGTCATCCCAACTCCGCTAACACGGGCAAATGCGACCTAATCCTTTAAACTGTCCGCCACAACCCAATCTGAATCTTTCATGCCCGCCGCCGCGCCCTGGCTCTCTAATATTTACCCAACTGGACACCGCATTAGGTGGAGTGCTCGGCCCAGAATAATTTAGGAAACTTTAGAATGGAGGGCGGGTGCTCTCATAAACTTGAGGGAATTAGAAACGAGGCCAGGATTGGGGCTGTGCAAACAGGGCACACTCTGCGCCAAAATACGAATGCCCTTCGCCCGCCCGCCTCGCCTCCCCGTTCTCTCTCCCCTCTCTCTCTCTCTCTCGGTTCCCCTCTTCGGGCTAGTGGCTCGACTCTGCTGCCCCTTTCTCTCTTCCAGCTCTCTTCGCCCTTGTTCTCCCACCGCTTCTCTGAATATACTTTGGTTCCCCTTTCTTCACCCCTCATCCCTCTCTCAACTGTCCCCTCTCTCTCACTCTTGGGCTTCTCCATTCACTCTCTTCTCCATCTTCGTCCACATTTTCTCCTCTTTCTCTCCTATGTTCTTCCTTCTTCCTTTCCTCCTTTTATTGTCGTTTTATCTTCCTATTTCCCTTTTTTTCTCATCCTCTTCGTTCTCCATTCTTCCTTTTTTCAACCCATCATTTTCCTTCTTCCTTCTTCTTTTTCTCTTCTTTTCTATACCTCCCTTCCTCTTGTCTCGCTCTTCCCCCTTTTCCTCCTATCCTCCTTTCCTCTTTCATTGCTACTCTTCCTTCTCCCTTTCCTCCCTTCCTCTCTTCCTCGTCTCTCCCTTTCGTTCCTCATCCTCTTTCCTTCTTCCTCCTCCCTTTCTCCCCTTCCTCTCTCCCTCGTCTCTCCCTTTCGTTCCTCATCCTCTTTCGTTCCTCCTCCCTTTCTCCCCTTCCTCCCTCCCTCGTCTCTCCCATTCGTTCCTCCTCCTTCTCCCTTCCTCCCTCCCTCGTATCTCCCTTTCGTTCCTCATCCTTCTCCCTTCCTCCCTTTCTCGTCTCTCCCTTTCGTTCCTCATCCTTTTTCCTTCTTCCTCCTCCCTTTCTCCCCTTCCTCCCTCCCTCGTCTCTCCCATTCGTTCCTCCTCCTTCTCCCTTCCTCCCTCTCTCGTCTCTCCCTTTCGTTCCTCCTCCTTCACCCTTCCTCCCTCCCTCGTCTCTCCCTTTCGTTACTCATCCTTCTCCCTTCCTCCCTCCCTCGTCTCTCCCATTCGTACCTCCTCCTTCTCCCTTCCTCCCTCCCTCTCTCCCTTTCGTTCCTCATCCGCCGTGGTGTTTGCTTGGGAAGGTCTGAGATTCCCACATCCACTAACTTCGCTTCTTGATGTGATGGGTCTCCTTTGTTTACCCTTGATTACAAGTGTGTTTGCGAAAGCTCGGTTGTGATTTATGTCTGTCTGTCTGTTTGTATGTTTGGATGCTCATAATTTTTTATATAGATGTGCGCATATGTACGTATGCATCTATTTGTCTGTCCACCTTTGTTTCTGCCTGTATGCTTAGCTGTCTTTCTGTATATGTAAAGTATATATGTGTGTATGTATTTATATGTGTGTAGGTGAATATGTTTGAACGGATACATGTATGCATGCATGTATATGTATGTATGTATAGTATATATGTATACATATATACCATATATTTATATGATTTGTATATTATATATGCATACACCTATTGTCTTTATTTGTCTAATTCACACGTACTACATTTCCTTTTCAATCCATTTGCCGTATGCTAATTGCCCCGCGCGCAGCGAGTACCCGCCCCGAGCGAGCCAAGTGTGCGAGCGTGCCCGAGCGCCGAGGCATATGAGATGCGAGGCGCCGCCGCCCGAGATGCACATCACGTTCGTCAACAACAAATAAAAGTCTTAACCGGACAACCAGTATGGCGGTCCTGTCCCCTCGGTAAAACCCCCTCGGTGTCCGAAGGTGGGAAGGGAGAGAAGGGGAAATGGTGGAAGGAGGGGAGAGGGAAGAGAGAAGGGAGGAATGGAGGACGGAGGGGAGAAGGGAAGGAAGTGTCGAAGGGAGAGGGAAGATAGAGAGGTTTAGTGGAGGATAGAGAGAAGAGGGGAGAGTGAAGGGAACGGAGGAAGCAAGGGAGAGCGAAGAGAGAAGGAGAGGGAGAGGAGATAGAGGTACGAGACAGGGGAAATGGAGGAAAAGAGGGAGCGAGGAGAGTAAGGGGAACGGAGGGAGAAACGCTCGTAGTCTTCCCCTCACTTTTTACGACCTCCAATTTGCATGCCGGAGCGATCTAGAAGCTTTCCCCCCCGTGTGACTCCCCTCGCTTCTCTCCCCTTCCCTCCCTTCCTCCTCCTCCTCCTCCTCCTCCCCTCCCTTTGCGTCGGCTCCTCCCCTTGGCGGCAGGCGTCCACCACTCAGAGCTCCCTTCAGGCTCGCGCTAGTCAAATTCCAATGGGGGGGAGTGTGTTTTTTCATAGCCGAGCATGCAAAGTAGCTTACTACCAACCCCTCCCTCGGCACGGCTCGGCGTCGCCCCGCCCACCACTTTTTTCTTCTGCTCTTTTTTCTTCTCCTTTTTGTCTGTCATGGCTCACCCTCCCCTCTTACATTGTCTTTTTTTTTTGTGTTGACGCCATTTTTTCACTCAGTTGAAGTTCTTCTTTTGTAGTTTTAGAGTTGAGATAATGTGTTTTTTTGTGTGTGTTTGTGCGCGGGTGTTTGTAAGTGCGTATGAGTGTGTAAGAGTGGATGTTCGGTGTGTTTATGTTTGTCCCGAGGAACGAGCAGATAATTGGCCATAAAGTCGGATCCTTCTCTTTCTCTCTCTCTCTCTCTCTCTCTCTCTCTCTCTCTCTCTCTCTCTCTCTCTCTCTCTCTCTCTCTCTCTCTCTCTCTCTCTCTCTCTTAAGCTTTCCCTCACCCTCCTTCTCGTCCTGCCTCTCCATCTTCTCCATTCCACAATCCCTTCCTCCCTCATATTCCCCGTGCCCCTCCTCCTCCTTCCTTCCCCTCTTCTCTTCTTCTCCTCTCCCCTCAAACATCCACCCGAATCCAAAGAGCTTCCCCCTTCCCTTCCTCCTCCTCCTCCTCCTCCTCCTCCTCCTCCTCCTCCTCCTCCTCCTCCTCCTCCTCCCCTCCCCTCCTCTTCTCCCCCTTCCCTTCCCCGTTCCTTCCCTCCCTCCCCTCCCCTTCCCTTCCCTTCCCAGCTCTTTCCCTCTCACCCCACCTCCCCATCCTTCCACCAAAACAACATCTTCGGCGCCATTTTTTTTATGGAAAGAACCTTACTCCCTACGCCTCCCTAATCCCTCCTTCCTCCTCCTCCTCCTCCTCCTCCTCCTCCTCCTCCTCCTCCTCCTTTAAACACGCCTCCCCACTCCGCACTTAACCCGTCCAACCCCCTCCCCGCTATCCCCTACAACTTCTCTCCCCTCGCTTCCACCCCCATCCCCCCCTTAAAAAAAAAAAAAAAAAAAAAAAAAAAAAACGAAAAAAAGGGTACCGGGGGGTTTGGGGGAAGGGGGGGAGGGGAATCCAGCCCATCTCG
>NC_061838.1:9785137-9787637 GCF_019202785.1 Penaeus chinensis | reverse complement strand
CCCGTCGCTCACTTTACCCTCTCTTTCTAGTTCTTTGGTTCACTTCTCTCCCTCTTTCGTCGCCACATCTTTCCTCCACCCTGTTCCTCCACATTTTCCTCTATTTCATTCTTCCCTCCTCGTCTCCACTTCTTCCTTTATTTATTCCGCTCCCTTCCACCCTTATCTACACCCCCCTCTCTACATATCTCTCCCATCCACATCTCCATCTCCTGTTCTCTTTTCTCTCCACCTTTTCGTCCACCTCTTCTAATTCTTTCTTTCTTCCCTCTCTTTCCCTCCGTCCTTTATTCCCTTTCTTCATCTCCTTCCCTCGTTATCAGCTCAGCCTCGTTTTCGTTATACGCTCCCGACGTCGCCTTGCGTGTGTGTGTGCCCGGAGGCGCCGATAGGAAAGCTGTCTTGCGTTCTGTGAGATTTTTTTTTTTTTTCCGTGTTATTTTACTTTTTTTTTTTTTGTTCTTCTGTTTTGTTTTCTTTTCATTTAATTTGATTTTTCTTTTCTTCTTTATTTTTTCTTAGGAGGATTTCTTCTTCTTCGTTTTCTTCCACCTCCATCCCCTAATACCTCTGCATCAGTTTTCCTTCATTGTGATAATTTTCCGTTTTTTTTTTTTTTTATCTTGCTGTTTTTAATATGCTTCGTAAACTCCCCCCTCCCCCCCCAAAAAAAAAATGGACTCTACTCCCCTTTCTCCCCCTTTCCTTCCTCCCTCTCCCTCTCTTCCTCTCTCCCTGCCTTCCTTACTATCCATTCACCTTGTCTTACCCCCTCCCCTCCTCCTCCGTCTATGCGAAAGGGAGCGATTCTGCATCATTTCGGTTCTTAATTAATTAAAGACCAGCGGCCATGATATGAGGCAGTCCTAACCGCGGGCGTCTCCCCTTTAAAGGCTGGAAGAGAGAGAGAGAGAGAGAGAGAGAGAGAGAGAGAGAGAGAGAGAGAGAGAGAGAGAGAGAGAGAGAGAGAGAGAGAGAGAGAGAGAGAGAGAGAGAGAGAGAGAGAGAGAGAGAGAGAGAGAGAGAGAGAGAGAGAGAGAGAGAGAGAGAGAGAGAAAGTAAGTGAGTGACAAGCAGATACAGAGACAGACTGATAAACAGGATGATAGACAAACAGGCAAGCAGACAATAAACAGACATGATACAGGGAGAGAAAGAGACTAAAGAAAGCGAAGGAAGGAGGAAGGTAAAAAGGGTGAAAAATTGAGAAGAAAAACGGGAAAAAATAGAGAATGAGACGGTTATAGATAGCGAGGGGAGAGTAAGGAGCAAAGAGAGAGAGAGAGAAAGAAAGAAAGAAAGAAAGAAAGAAAGAGCGAATGAAAGAAAGAAAGAAAGGAAGAAAGAAAGAAAGAGAAAGACAGAAAGAAAGAAAGAAAGAAAGAAAGTAAGAGTAGAGAAGATGAGAGGAGAGGAGAGGAAAGATGAAAAGGGAGGAGGAGGCGGAGAAGGATAGAATATCAGAGAAGAAAATGAGAAAGAGAGGAAAAAAGAAGCAGAAGAGTATGGGAGACTGAGAGAAATAGAAAGAGGGTGAATGAAATAGAGAGAGAGAGAGAGAGAGAGAGAGAGAGAGAGAGAGAGAGAGAGAGAGAGAGAGAGAGAGAGAGAGAGAGAGAGAGAGAGAGAGAGAGTCGAGGAGAGGAGAGTTGCCAAACGTCGCCATCGCAGCTTCTTTTTTTTTTTTTTTTTTAGCAAACCAGCATCCAGCCAGCATTTCAGACGCGTGTGAGTGCGTATGTGCGTGTGTGTGAGACTGTGTACGCGGGATGTTGGAATGGTAAGCGATATGTTAACAAGGCGGGGTCATAGCTTCCTCATTTACACATTCTTCATATCATTATTATTTTCTTGTAAGTAGCTTTGATTTTGAATCGTGTTTATCTGTATTCATTTGTCTATTGGTTTTTTGTTTTTGTTTTTGCTATTCTAATTATGATATATTTATTTGATTTGTTTCAACATTTCTTCGTTCCGTGGGAGATGGAGGGTGTGTGGGCGGGGTTAGGGGGCGGGGGAGAATAGGCGGAATTCGAGTCAGACTTTTCATTCTCTCTCTCTCTCTCTCTCTCTCTCTCTCTCTCTCTCTCTCTCTCTCTCTCTCTCTCTCTCTCTCTCTCTCTCTCTCTCTCTCTCTCTCTCTCTCTCTCTCTTTCTCTCTCTCTCTCTCAATCTTTCCCTCCCTCCCTTCCTCCCTCCCTCCTTCCCCTCCCTCCTTTTCCCTCTTTCTTCTCTCCTCCCCCACATTCTCTCCCCCTCCCCCTCCTCTTTCTCCTCCCCTTTCTCCATCTCTTTCTCCTTCATATCGGCGTGGCGTGATGCACGGTTCATTAGGAATGGTTCATTAAAGTTGGGCTGACATCAGACCAGCCTCGCCGAGTCGTTGAATAATGGAGGATTCGCAGATGTGGAATTTTTCTTCGCTCGCCTCTCCTCCCGTCGCCGCCTCTCCCTGCCTCTTCTGCGTCGTCTTCTGCGGTCCCAGCCTCTCGAGTGTGCT
>NC_061838.1:9760137-9762637 GCF_019202785.1 Penaeus chinensis | reverse complement strand
GTATAGGGTGGAAGGGGTTGTGGGTAGGAGGTGACGGGTTATTGGGGTAGGGGTTGGGGGAGGCGGTAAGAGAGCGCGTGCCGTCTATAAGGCCGAAATAATCATCGAATCAAGCATACCTGATCGCTCTTCCTGACTCCACGTTGTTTAGGCCATTCCTGTCTTCCCCCTCCTCCCCCTATCATTCTCGTATCTCTCCCCTCCCCTCTTATTCAACCCCCCCCCACCCCTACCCCTACCCAAACAGCGCAAAGACAATACGAGTCTTTATCCCCGGGTTGTGTCGCGCCGCCCGCCAGTCTTTTTTTTTTTTTTTATATACCCCTCTTTTTCCCTCTCTCTCTTACTCTCTCTTCCCGTGGCACTTGACCGCGGTTAAGGTGAGGTTTTGATCGTATTAATATCATATCCGGTGTGGAAAGAAGCCAAAATGTCACCGATAAGTGGAAATGTCACCAAGGCATTGTTTTCCCGAAGGTTCGTCCGTAGAAGTCGCCTGGCTCTTCACGCGGGAGGGACGTTGGACCACAGGGAACGTGCGCGCGCACTTTTTTCTCTTTTTTTTTCTTTTTATATATCGTGTAGCTGCTTGATTTCTGACAGACAACAATGTCCGCCATTGATTTTTTCAAGTCTTTTCTTCCATGCCACCCCCGTCCCTCCCCCTTTTTTCCTTTCTCTCCTTCGGTATAAAGAGAGCCTTTTAAAAAATGTTATTGTGCGGATGCCTATATCCCTTGTTTTTCCACGTGATATTTTTTCTGTCTTTTCTTTCTTCTGTTTAGAAGTATTTTACCAAAATGACACAAAAGCAGGTGACATAAAAGGGAACACTTGACATGGTATTCAGTCATGTTTGGTGGTCTTTCCTGACAGCTGACTGGGAGGCGAATGAGACAGCTGGTTGTGTCTGTTATATTATTACATTGCCAAGGTGTTGTGGACTGATCTTGGTTAATGATGTGGTAGGATATGTATGTAAATGATTGCATTAGTGCCTAAGTGCCCATGTACATTCATGGTGTTGTAATTTGTTCGTACGTAAATTCGTTGTTAGAAATATTTGTGGAAAAAAAATGGACTGTAATTCAGCTTTGTTACGATTTCCATCTCGAGTGAAGGCTTTGATCTGTAAGAATCTTTTGGAATAATTGTTCGTGAACCTGTAATTTGTGGACGACGGTCACCTCACCGCACTGACCACAGCCTCGGCCCGCACGCACATGGTGACCCAGGAAGCCACACGCCCCCCCCCCCCCCTTTCTCCTGTACCCTGTCCACTTCGCCTGTAGACCCCTCACCCCCTATCCGCCCCCCCCCCCCCCACGCACATACCTTCCAGTCGAGGTTCACCTGGCAGTTCCCCAGCATCTCTCATCCGACATGGATCACCTCCACCACAATCCGCTCCTCCACCAGCATCCTCCGCTCCATCCTCCACACCTCCCCCGCGACCACGAGCCCTTCCACCACCACCTTCAGGGCCTCCAGCAGCTACTTCGATGTCACACTCAGCAGCGTCTCACTAGCCCGTTTTTCGGCCGAGACTTCTGTCCTGCAGAAGGCCTAAAAGAAGTCCTGTTGGACGGCCCCTCGCGGGAGGACCTTCGAGGGGAGCCCACACCTGCCCAGTCGCCGCTGCCGCCCATCGAACAGGGGATCGCCTGTAGCATCTACTCCTTCCCCTACCGAAACTTCGCAGATCTGATCTTCGGTTCCGGCCAGCATCCCAGGAATCCTCTCTCGCACCGCCGTGAGCAGCATCCGCCGCCGACGGAGCAGGCCCTCAGCTCGGTGTCCTCCGCCGCCACCACTCTGCCCACCACCATCCACCCCCACACCATCCTCCACCACGCACAGCAGGAGTCCTGCGAAGGGGCGCGGGCTCCTTGCAGACGGAGCGATGCTATATCGGCGGTCGTGATGTGCGGGATGGGCGGAGGGGCGGCGACGACCCGGGACGACTTCGAGGAACCAAGTGAGAGCATGTGCTGCGACGACTCGAGCCTCGGCTCCACGGAGAACTACTTAACCGACAAGGACGAGGTTGGAATCGAAAACGAGGTGGAGGACGAGGCATGTGATGTGAGTGACGAGGACGACGGAGGCAGTGGACGCACGAGGCGTTCCTCCAGTCGCTGTATTACCCAAGATAACGACGACGGCGACGATGATGAAGACATCATCATCGACGTCGAGACAGTTGATACCACTGATGCCTTCCCGGGTCGGAGCCGGAGTCGCCCGCACGCCCACAGCGAGCCAGACACGCTTGAATGCAACGCCGCCCAGGTATCCACGACAGCAATTAATCCCTTGATGACAGCTGACACAGGTGAGATCTCGGAGACGCCGTCAACACCCTCCCGCCAATGTAAACAGAGGCGTGAGTCGACCTCCTTCCGGCGAGGGTGAAATGGGCGCACAAATTATTTTGTCTCTATTCTGTCATTAGGATATTTATCGGTTTCTCTGTTATTTAGGGTTAGATGTGGGTATT
>NC_061838.1:9750137-9752637 GCF_019202785.1 Penaeus chinensis | reverse complement strand
TTATTATTATTATTATTATTATTATTATTATTATTATTATTATTATTATCATTATCACTATTATTATTATTATCATTATTATTATTACTATTATTACTATTATTATTATTATTATTATTATCATTTCCATTTTATTGATATGTTTCATGCTTTTATTATTATTATGTAATTATTATTAGTGTTATAGTATTATTATTATTATTATTATTATTATTATTATTATTATTATTATTATTATTATTATCATTCTTAATATTATTATCATCATTATAGTTAATATTGATATTATTATTTCCATTGTTATTATCATTGTTATTAACATTATTGTTACTCTTATTTTCTTTTCAATATTATAATTTCATCATCAACTTTCTTATCATTATTATTACTTTTGCTATTCCTACTTTTATTGTTATTTTATTTTTTATTTTTGTTGTTCTTGTTTTTTATATTATTATCATTACTATTAATATTATCTTATTATCATTATTATTGTTGTTGTTTATATTATTGCTACTACTGTTATCATTATTATTACTAATATTGTTATTATCATCATTATGATTATTATTATCATTATTATTGTTATCATTATTATTTATCATTATTATTATTATTATTATTATTATTATTATTATTATTATTATTATTATTATTATTATTGCTATTAGTATTATTATTATTACTATTATTGTATTTTTATTGTTAATATGCAATCACTGTCATTGTTAATTTCATTATTATTGTTATTGTTATTATTATTATTATTATTATTATTATTATAATTATTGATATTTTTATGATCATAATCATTATAATTGTAATTATTTTTATTGTTGTTATCATTATCATTTTTATCATCATTATCATTACCATATTGTTATTATGAAAATTATTATTTTTGTCATTATAATTATGAATATCATTATTATTATTATCACTATCATTATTATTGATAAACTCCTCCTCCTCTTCATCATCATCATCATCATCATCATCATCATCATCATCATCATCATCATCATCATCATCATCATCATCATCATCATCATCATCATCATCATCATCAACGTCATCATCATCATCATCATCAATATTATCATTATTGTTAATAATGATTCTTCTTATTATTGATCATGTGGCTGCTATTGTGTAACGTTTCTTTGTTTAGTGTTTTACTCATAAGGTTATTACGCGAAAGAAGAAGAAATAACGTTTTTTTACACTTTTTCATATTTTTTCGTCATAGCTTTCACAAATCTTTTCATAACGCGATAACATAATGCCTGAACGATAAAAAGAGGTTGTTAGTGGATGGTGGAGCAAGAAGTGGGGGTGGTGGTGGTAGCCGTGGTAGTAGTGTTAATAGTGGTGGTAGCCGTGGTGGTAGTTGTGGTAGCTGTGGTGATGGCCATGGTAGCCGTGGTAGTAGCCGTAGTAGTAGCCGTGGTAGTAGTGGTGGTAGCGATGGTAGCCGTGGTAGCCGTGGTAGTAGCGGTAGTAGTGGTATCGTTGGTGGAAGTGGAGATGGTGGAAACAGCGGTGTGCTCGGGGAAGTGGTGGAAGCGGCGGTGGTGTTGGAAGCGGCCTTGTTGTCAGCCGAGGCGGCGTCTGAAGCAATGGTGTTTGGTGGTGGCGGTAGCAGCAGGTAGAAGAAACCTGGCCGATGGCTTTCCGTATTGTTGGTAATCACCCTGTGGGATGACCGCGCATGTGTTGGCAGACCGGTTGGAACCTGGAAGCGGTGGCAATGGTTGGGTGTATGATGATGTTGGCAGCGGGAGGAAATAGCGAGCGTGAATCGGACTGATGAAGAATTGGGGAAGAGATGCGTGGGAAGAGTGTGTGTTGTGTGCGAGATTCGCTTTTCGTTTTTTTTTTTTTTTTCCTTCTCATTCTTCTCTTTGCTCGTGTTTTCCTCATTTTTCACTTTGTATTTGAAGAAAGCACGGACGGGTTTGGGGAGGGACAGAGAAAGAGAGGAGAGGGTAGGGAGGGAAACTGAGGCTCGTAGTTGGTAGTTTTACCTTCCAAGAAGTTGAGAGGAGATCTGCAAGAAGAGGTTTGCGTATGTGTTTAATTCTACCTTGTCTGTAGATAATGTTACATTTTATAGACGAAAATCCATGCACCAGATGCGTTTAGGCGGTACAGGCAGCATGGGGTAAGACCGATGGAGCTGGGCTTGGTCATGGTAACTTTTATTGGTACTTTGTATGTTTTTTGTGTCTTGTACTCTAATTCGTGTTATGTGGAGCGGCAAGATAAGTAACACGTGTATTGATTTATCATTTACCACCTGTGTTCTTTGTAACATCTGTTAAGACTCGTTCTTTTGTATTGTGATATAGTACCGACTTATAGCATATTCCCGTTGCGATCGCGTGGCTAGAGAGACGAAACTCATTACTGTTTGGTATAACGAGAGAAAAAACAGGTAGGGTTGTGTACTGGTAGGCGTGACACATTGCTAAAAGTGTGCTCCGGTGCGGACAGGTAC
>NC_061838.1:9737637-9740137 GCF_019202785.1 Penaeus chinensis | reverse complement strand
TTGTATTATTATTATTACTATTGTTCTTCTTTTTATTTTTATTCCTTTTTCTTTTTTATTATTAATATTATTATTGTTGTTATGGTTGTTGTTGTTTTTGCTGTTATTATGACTGCTAAACTACCATTATTATTATTATTATCATTGTTATTGTTATTATTATAATTTTCGTTATGATTATGATTATTATTTTTACCACTCTTGTTATTGCTATTATCATATTTTTTTAGTTTTTTTCAATTATTGCCATTGTTATTATTAACAATATTATTTTTATTATTGTTATTATTGTTATTTGATTATCATTATTGTTATTATTATTATTGTTGTTGTTGTTGTTGTTATTATTTTTATTGTTATTGTTATTGTTATTATTATTATTGTTATTGTTTTTAGTATTATTACTATTATTATTATTATTATTATTATTATTATTATCATTATTATTGTTGTTGATATTGTTATTATTACTATTTTTATTATCATTGTTATTATTATTATTATGACGACGGTTATGAATATTATTGTTATTAATTTTTTTTTATTGTTACTGATGTTGTTTCTGTCGTTGTTCATTAATATATTTTGAAATATCATTACTATTATTATTGTTGTTGTTATCATTATTATTACTATTTTCTTATTATTTTATTGGTGTTAGTATTTTTACATATAGTAACCATCAGCGGTCATTAACACTGTTCTATTGCAACAAACTGCCTTATCAATACTGTGACAAGACGACGCAGCCGCTGGAATCGCAAATATGCACTATCATATTAAAACATCTGCGTGGCACTGGTTAGGTAATGACGATAATGAAGGCAAAATCTGAAAATAAGTGTTAATGCAAGAATGATGATAATAGCAACGATAGCGATTTTTTTTTTTCCCCCGTTTTTTTTTTCATTATCTTTTTTCTTTTTGTCGTGTGTGTCTCAGCTAAGCTAGGTTATTTTGTTTGTCTTAATCTTATTTTTTTCACTTAGAACGCGTTACATTATATATCCTCTTACGCTTCCTCTGTCCTCCTCCTCTTCTTCCTTCTTCTTCTTCCTCCATTCTCATCATCATCATAGAATCTTATTTTCCTCCTCCTACTTCTTCCTCTTTCTTATCTTTCTTTCCTTCTTCTTGCCTTCCCTCCCCCCCGCTTAACCCTCCTTCCTCTCCCTCCTCACCCCGCCCTCACCCCCTCACCCCCTCCCAACTCCCCCTCCCCCCCGCACACGTTTTCGCATATTTGCGGAGACGGAAAAATGGTCACGCGCCGAACGGGTCCGAGAGGGAATTACGACGGAAGAAATGACTGGGCGGCGGGAGACAAAAATACAGCGGTTTGGGGCCGCATGCGATTCTGCTGTCTGTGTCTGTTTGGCTCTCTTTTTTTTCTCTCTCTCTCTCTTTCCTTCTTTTTTTATTATTTTGACTGTTTTATCATTTTTCTGCCTCTTTGTTTGTCTGTCTTTCTCTTTCTCTTTCTCCTTGTCTCTCCCTCCTTCCCTAACCTCCTCCCCACCCCCACTATCCCTCTCCTATATTTTAAAGGGTGAGGGAGAAAGGGGGGGGGGAGCGAGGGGGAGAAGGGGTATGGTGCGAGCGTGCGCGCGGGAGGCGTGGGTGGGAGGGGGGGGGATGAATCGTCCGGGTGAAGATTCGTCCGACGGTGGCTGTTACGCGGTCCGGTGCCGATGACGGATTGGCACGGAACCATTGTCGACTTTGCGGCCCGAATGATGCATTGTTGATGAGGCCGCCGCACGCTCAGCAGTCGGAGATGCGTCAGAGCCATCCGCGATTCTGTCGAGTCACCGATACAACAGTTTTATTGTTGTTATCGGTTTGGTTTGAGGGGTAGGGGGGTGTGGGGGGTGGGGGTTAGAGCGGTTTGTTTGAATGCCTGGCTGCTTGACTGACTGACGGCGTGTTTGCTTTGACTGCTTGCCTGACTGTATTTGTCCGGTATCTTGCCTGACTGACTGTGTGTTTGATTCACTGCTTGTCTGATTGTATTTGTTTAGTTGCTTGTCTGTTTGCTTGACCGTATGTCTGACCATATTTGTTTGACTGTTTGCTTGCCTGTCTATCTCGCTGAGTACCTGTCTGTTGGTCTTATCGTTTACCTATCTGCCTGTCTCCTTGCTTGCCTTCCTGCTCGCGCCTCCTGCTGCTTGCCTGCGCGCGTGTGGCCCAGCGAGCGATCGGGAGAGATGCCACGTGTATGGTGCCGTGACGCTCGTTAACCACACGTTTAACAAGTTCCGGCAACGGGCGCGCCTATAGATTAGATTTTATCCCGTTCGTGAGTTTCTGCTGATTTTTTTTTTTTTCTTCTCTTTTTTCATCTCTCCCCTTTTTATTCGACGGTAAAATGGATCTAATCTTATCTCGTTTAAAAAAAAAGTTTGTCTTTCCTAAAATGTCGTTATAAGCAGGTGTGCAAATCCTCTGCCGCTGATCTGATGTTTGTTAGCGAAGAGACGAGAAGAGAGAAAACGGG
>NC_061838.1:9725137-9732637 GCF_019202785.1 Penaeus chinensis | reverse complement strand
AACTCACCCCCCCCCCCATTTACCCCTCCCCCTTTCCCTCCTCTCCCCTTAATCCTTACCCCTCTTTCCTCCCCCCTTCCCCCTACCCAATTCCATTTCCATTCCCCCTCTTCTCCCCCCTCCCCACTCCCGAACTCTTCTGTTCTCTTATTGTTTCTATTTCTGCTTTTCTGTTTACCGATTTTTTTTTATTCTCCTGCTCTCTCTCTCTCTCTCTCTCTCTCTCTCTCTCTCTCTCTCTCTCTCTCTCTCTCTCTCTCTCTCTCTCTCTCTCTCTCTCTCTCTCTCTCTCTCTCTCTCTCCCTCTCTTTCGTACGAGGACACCGGTTGCATAAATTACTGATCGATTAGTTATTAAGTAATTATTTAGTTTTGCGATTTTGTGCGATTATCATCATTATTTTCAATTTTTCACTTACCAGATGCTTGAATAATTCGTTCTTTGAATTAGAGGTTTGTGCATCGGTATTTACGGAAAGCGACGTCTTCCTCCTCCTTATCTTGTGCCACCGCCGCCTCCTCTTCTTCCTCCTCCTTCTCTTTTTTCTCTTCCTCTTCTTGCTCTTCTTCTTCCTTCCCTTCCTCTTTTCTGCCTATACTCTTCTACGTTTTCCTTCTCCCCCCAACTTCTTCCATCTTCTCCTACTCCTTCTCTTCCTCCTGCTCCTGCTTTTCTTCCCCCCCCCCCACCCTCCTCCCACCTCCCTCCTCCCTTCCCGCGTCCTCTCCCTCTTCCCCTTCCCCTCCACCCTCCTCCTCCTTCTCCTCCCCTCTCCTCCTCCTCTTCTTGCTCCACCTCCTCCTTCTTTCAGTCCGGCCATGAAGCGAACAAGAAGCAAAGGAGGAAAGGGGGACAAAATAAGGGTCTCTTATTCAACAGGGAGAAGAGAGGAAGGGGGAAAGGGGGAAGAGGGGAGGGGGAGGGAGGGAGGGGGGTTTTCGCGACGGATGTGCGTCATTTACTAATGGTTAGTCATTGAAATTATTGTGACGGGAGGCAAGGGGGGAGGGAGGGAGGGAGGGAGGGAGGAGTGGGTAGTTTGGTAGAGAGGGAGTAAGGGGGTTCTCTCTCCCATCGCGCCCTCCTCCTTTTTATTCCCCTTTTGCTCTAATTTTCTTCTTCCCGTCTTGTTCTTCTCTCCTTCTTTTTCTATTCCTCCTCTTCTTTCTCCCAGCCCCCCCCCCCCTAGTTGTGCACTAGTATCACCCCCGACAAAATTGAGGCTTCCCTTTCGCCTCCTCCCCCCCTCTCCCCCTTCATCCCCTCCTCCTTTTCCTTTCTTCCCTTTTATTAACTTTCTAATTCTCTTCGTCCATCGGCATGCCTTTTTTGTTTGCTTTTTCTTTGGTTTTTCTTTGGTCTCTATTTTTCTTTCGTTTTCTGTATACTTTTTTTCCTACTTTAATTACTCCCCCCAGTTCTTTCCTTGTTTCCTTCAATTTCCGTTCCGTGATTTTATTTGTTTCTTGTCACTCTCTGTCTCGTTTTCTTCCTCTTTCTCTGTCTATTTGTTCTCACCTCCTCCTCCTCCTCCTCTTCCTCTTCCTCCTCTTCCTCCTCCTCTTCCCCCCTTTTCCTTCAAATTATTCTTCCTTTTCCTCTCTCCTCCTTGGCCCTCCCCTCCTCTTTCACTCAGCCTCTCTGTATTTTGGCCAGCGGTCAGCAAGTTTACAAGATGACCGTCCGTCCCCTCTTTATTCTGCCCTCTTTTCCCCTCACCCTTCCTCCCTCCCCTCGCCCGGCCTCCCTCCCCTCTGCCTCCCCGCCTCCCCGCCCGCGAGGTTGAATAGGCGAGGGAAGTCAGCTCCGAAGGGTCAATCCAAAAGAAATTCCATTGAAAAGTGTTTTGCGATTCAAATATTGGGCAGCGGCGGTTGTCCGGCGGGCTTGGGGGGTGGGGGACGTAGGGGGGGGGGGGGCGGGCGAAGGAGGAGGGGGGGAGAAGGGGCAATGAGACGGGCTTCTTTCTCCGTCTTCCTAATTTCTTCTTCTTTGTTCTCTTCACTCCTTCGGCCTTTTCCTCTTTTCTTCGTAATATACTGCTCTTCTCTTCGTCTTTCTTTGTTTATCCTTTTGTCTTTTTTTTTTTTCTTCTTCTACTTGTTAATATTTCTTTTCTTGCTCTTACTTTTTTCCCTCCTCCTTCTCCTCCTCCTCCTCTTCCTTTTCCTCCTCCACCTATTCCTCTTCCTCTTCCTTTTCCTCCTCTTCCTCTTCCTCTTCCTTTTACTCTCTTCCACTTCCTTTTCCTCCTCCTCCTCTCCCTTTTCCCCCTCCTCCTCCTCCTCCTTGCAAGTAGTTTTATTAACCCAAGGCCTCTTTGTCTCCCCCCTCCTTTCCCTCCCCCCTCCCCTTCCCTTGGCGTCCCCGGGAAGAAGGCGGAGCGCAGACGGATGGAGGGAGAATGTGGAGGCTGAAGGGAGGTGCATAGAAGGTGGAAATGGAGTTGGTGGAAGGAAATGGGAGGAGGAAGGAGGGAACCCCCCCCCCCCTCCTCGTCTTTTCACTTCAACCCCAATAAATGCCATCATCTTCGTCTGGCGGTGAGAGGATCCGCCATTTGCTTGAAACACTCACGAAGAAGCAGAAAAAGGAGAAGAAAAGAAAATTAAAATTAAAAAGAAAAAGAAATATAAATATAAATATAAAAGTAATAGACCAGAAGGGGTAATTTTTTCCTTTATTTTTTATTATATATATGTATATATATATATATGTATATATATATATATATATATATATATATATATATATATAGCGTGTAGAAAAAAAGTGAAACCTTGGTTTTGTGGTTAATCTACCCGAGTTCTATGCGGCATCCCGCCTCCCTGTGAGACGCCCCGGCCTGCCTCATTGATAGGCCTAGTGTCATTTTTTCGTTATCTTTTTTATGTATAGGGAATCCTGTGACATATAATCTACGCAGCATATCAAACCACTGCAATCGATGTCATGTGATTAATTGATATAAAGGCCTAGTGCGTGCATGGCGGTTATGAGCCGCACCCGCTCCCCCAACGAACCCAACCCCGCTTCGCACTGTAATCATCTTCGGCGCATGACATATTACATGGCGGCACCAGGTGGCGCGGTGCCCAGTGCAGCGGCACCTGTGTGTCCTTGCACGTGGCGCAGGGAACAATTGGGGCCGCGCATCTACATCACACCTGATCATATATGTATGTTGTGTTTATGTATGTATGGATACGCACACACACGTGTATATAGATATATATGTGTGGGTGGGTGTATATATGTATGCATGAATGCATGTATGTATGTATGTATGTATGCGCGTTTGTATGTTGTTCAATGTGCAATGTATATCGCACTATAAATTAATGTGTGTACAATTCTACGGAGTCTCATCTACAAGGTAAGATGTCGTTCCCTGTGGGCTCTCTTCCCCTCCTCGGCCCGTCCTCTAACTGCGCCCATACAACAGATCACACGTAAATCCTCGCCTCTCCTCTCCCCTTCACCACCTTACTCCCCATTCCCCCATAGTCCCCCCTCCTCCCTGTCCTCCTTCAGCGTCCGTTTCTCTCGCACGTAAATTTGCATGTCCGGCATTGTGTGGACATCGGCCGGCCGAGGGGAGGCGATGTCCGCTCACCCTCGGGACCACTAACTGTCGCCCCTTGGTCCGGCCGCGGGACCACGAGGGGAAAAGCCACCTGAAATGTGAGGGGAGGGAAGGAGAAGAGAAGGAGGGCGGGGGGGGGGGGGAGGAAGGAAGGGAAAGAGGGGACACGCGCCTGTACAGGACAAGATGCGTTTGAAAGGACTGACGCTTTCCTAATTATTTGTTTTCCTTTATCCTTTTTTGCCTTCGTGGCGTAGAGGAATTCAAAAAGGAAAATTGAGGAATTGAGCTTAGTACATACAGGTACACACAGGTACACACACCTAATGCTCAGTACACGTACACACAGATACACACACTTAATGCACAGTACACAGAGCCACACAAAGCTCACGCAAACGCACGTCCACACGGGCCTTGTCATGTAAATGCAGCTTTTCCTAAAAAAATAATGTAGGCTCGCACGACGTCCTCTCTCTAGGCCTACTTCGGTGACACAAAGTCAATTACCTAACATTGAGATTTATTCAGACGCTGTTATCATGTTTTATTGTCAGGATCCCTTGGAAGGGGCTGTCCGGTCCGAGTGTATTCTGAGGGCTCTGGGACGGACGCTGCCTCCCCCCCCCCCCCCCCCCAGACTGATTTTTTTTTTGTCTAATCCTTCTGGATGCTTTCGTTCTTTTTTTTTATCCCTTAGTATTTCCTTTTATTTAAAGTTTATGACTTTCTTTCTTGTTTTCGTTCTCTCTCTCTCTCTCTCTCTCTCTCTCTCTCTCTCTCTCTCTCTCTCTCTCTCTCTCTCTCTCTCTCTCTCTCTCTCTCTCTAGATCTTGTTAACAGCGTCCATCGTCGAAGCCTAAGAGAGCGGGCGTGGCACGTGCTTCCCCCACCCCCTACCCCACCCTTCCTCTACCGTCACCCTCGCCCCACCCCCCTTCCTCTATGCCTTTACGCCTGTTTAAAAGCTTAAGTCCTGCCAACACTTAGTAAAGACCCCATCTCTCTCTCTCTCTCTTTCTCTCTCTTTCTCTCTCTCTTTCTCTCCCTCCCTCCCTCCCTCTCTCCCCCCCTCCCCCTCCCCCTCCCCCCCTCCCCCTCCCTCCCTCTCTCCCTCTCTCTCTCTCTCCTTTCATTTATTCTCTCTCTCTCTCTCTCTCTCTCTCTCTCTCTCTCTCTCTCTCTCTCTCTCTCTCTCTCTCTCTCTCTCTCTCTCTCTCTCTTTCTCTCTCTCTCTCTCTCTATCTTCCCCCTTCTCCCTCTCGCCTCTTCTCCCTCTCTTTCTCTCATATATGTTCCACCAACTGGTCACTTCATCGCCTTCCCTCCCCCCATACCCTCCAACCCGCCGCCCGATTCCCCTCTCCTCCCACACCTACCCCCCTCTCACCCCTCCCCCCGCCGCTGCCGAAGTCGTCCCGAAAAATCGTCTCCGAAAACGAAAACATTTATCGCAACGTTTCCACTCAGAAATTCCCGGCGAGTCACGAACAAGGAAATTCCATTACGGTGTCAAGAAGGCGACTCTCCCATGCAAAGCAGAGGGAAATCGCATTATCGCCTTCCCTCCCCCCCTCCCTCCCTCCACTTCTGTCCTCTTCCACCCCCACTTCCACCTCCACCATCCTACATTTCCCATTCCATGACCTTCCACCTCCACCAATCTCCACCTCCACCATCACTAACCCTCTGTTCCCCCTCCCCTTCCACTCCCACTCACTCGCCCTTCCTCATTTACCTCCTTCCTCCTTTGCAACATCTTCCCCATCCATCCTCTCCCCCTTCATCCATCCTTTTCACCATCTCCCAATTTTTTTCCATCTTTCATCATTATCTTCATCACCCTTCTTTCTTGATCTCCCTCTCTTCCTCCTCCACCATCTCAACTTCCTCGTCGTCCTACTGTTTCTTCATCCTCCCCCTCCTCCTCTCCTCCTCTCCTCCCACCCTCATTCTGACCCCTCAATCCTCCCCTCTCTCCCCATTCCATCCTATACCCTCCTCCTGCCCTCCCCTCACCCCGCCTCTCGGCCTCCTCAAAGTCCGGACGAATTTTCATTTCTGGCCGTGAGAATGAGGGGAGAAAGAGGGGTGCTTAGGATGGGGTGGGGGCGGTTGGCAGGGTGGCAGGGATAGGACAGGGGGGGGGGGGTGAGAGGGAAGGAGAGTTGTACAAGTTTAAGTGGACAGTGCTGGCCAGAGAGGGGAAAGGAGGAAGAGGAGGAGGGAGAGGAGAAGAAAAGGCGAGAGAGGCGACGAGTGAATAGAGGAAAGAGCAGTTGTTAGGGTCTGTATTGATAATTATCTTTCTATGTATGTTTACCTATTAGTCTGTCTTTCATTCTATCGAAATGCCAATGTGTGCGCGCGTATTCACAAATCATTTTTAGAAGTTTCACCCTTCGATGCAAGCTCATACCATAATTTGATATGCATTCATACATATTTTTTTTTTTTAACATGTAAGCTTTTCCGCGGTTTGAAAAAATAATAATGATTCATCCGCCAACTAGGAATTCGAAACGTGACGAG
Source organism: Penaeus chinensis (assembly GCF_019202785.1). Taxonomy (NCBI): domain Eukaryota; kingdom Metazoa; phylum Arthropoda; class Malacostraca; order Decapoda; family Penaeidae; genus Penaeus; species Penaeus chinensis. The sequence continues at coordinate 9,726,518 of NC_061838.1, read as the reverse complement.
ATAAATAATATTTCTATAATGGCAGAACTCCTGCACCTGTTCTCCCGACCACACCTGTTTGATGATGTAAACAGGTCCCGGTATCGACCATGCTAACGATAACCGCACTTCGTATGGTTGTTTTGTTGTTATGTTGATGCTGTTGGCGTTGTTGTTTTTGTTGATGTGTGTTGATGTTGTTCTCTTGCCGGTTCGTGGTTTTGGAAGTGTAATTTTCTTGAGGAATCAGCCCGGTTGTTTGCACGAGCAGGTAGCGTTAAGTGTCAATGATAATTAAGGTATTCTCATATCTAAAGAATAGTTATTTGTTTAGAGTATTATCTTGTATGTGCATCGATATAGTTCACTTTTCTTTTAATACTGCCATTTCTTCTTTTTATATTTTATTATGTTTTATGTAATATTTTTTTCTTTACTTCCACTGCGTTTTCATTACATTTCTCGTTTTTCCTATTCTTCCTCTGCGTCATCGCCCTCTTCCGCCTCCTCATTTTCCTCATCCTATTCTTCCCCTCTCACGCACCCCTGCTGGACCAACAGATCGGACAAAACAAACAGAAAACACATAAGCGATGCGGGAACTTTTTTTTCTCCCTCTTTCTTCCTCCTCTTCTATCTCTTCCCCTTAGTTATCCTCCTCTTCCTCTTCCTCCTAATCCTCCTCCTTCTCTTCCTCGCCGGCCTCCCCTCCCTGCCTCCTTGCTTCCTTACATCCTCCTCCCCTCTCTCCACCCTCTCTCCCCTCTCTCCACCCTCTCTCCCTTCCACCCCCCCTCCTATTTCCTTCCCTGCCTCCCTCGCCCCCTCCCCATCCCATCCTCCTTTTCCCCCCGCGTACATAAACACGTTCGCACACGTCCATAAGATTACCGGCGGCCCCGGGTGTGGGCTCGTGAGGGAAAATGGAGCGTTTTCAATATCAATAGTCAAATAGCAATTTACATTCATGCCCGGGGCAGCTCTGTCGCACCTTATCTCTGTGCACGGTCTCGATAGGCAAATTCCCGGGCGGCAGAGGGGCGTAAGCGAGCCCTGTCGCCGCCGCCCATTCTCGCCTCTCCGCCGCAGGGGCCGCGAGGGCGGGAATGGGTGCCACGGGAGAGGGCGTCGCGTCCGCCCGTGTTGAACCCGTGACCGCATGCACGGGCCAGGAGAGGAATGGCCCGCGGGGACGCCCTCAATGGTGGCCGCACATAAAATAAAAAGAGAAAAAAAACGGTTTTCACAAAATAAGAGGTCAGGCCCGCGATTTTACATGGGGGCCACAAAAAAGAAAAGGAAAACAGAAAGAAAGAAAAAAAAAACAGGCGGTCAACTGGGCGCGACGAGGAGTGCCTCTATGGAGGCGGCGGGGCAGGGCGGGGTTGGTGAGGGGGGGGGG
>NC_061838.1:9717637-9722637 GCF_019202785.1 Penaeus chinensis | reverse complement strand
AGCGCTGCCGATCAGCAGGCGCACTTCGTCGCCGTCGCGTATGTCGTGGCTGACGTCGCTGCTTTGGGCTTGGCGGCAGCGGGGCAGGGAGGCAGCGGCGGCGGCGGGCAGCGCAGGCTACGTCCCGCTGAAAGTATCCCGCGTCGACGCAGGCGGGCAGCCGAGCGTGACGTACTCGCGTCGTAGCGCCGCGTCCTCGGGGCTTGCGGCCCTGACCTGCCCTGAGCCCTCTGCACGGCCAGGGACGTGCCACGTGCAGGGCGAGGGACGACGGCGGGCGTGCGAAGCGGCGGAGGTGTGCGGACGGGTGCGCTTGGCCCGCCGCTCGACGATCTATTGGAGGTTGCAGAGAAGTGGGGAATGGCAGCGGCAAAAGGTGTATGATTAAGAAAAATAATTGATGGCCCGCGGCGCTGCGGGAAATGTATGCGGTGGGTGACGAGGTGTACGAGGAGGAAGACGAACCGCGGGAAGAGGAGGAGGAGCAGGGGGAGGAAGAGGAGGAAGAGTTGGAAGAGGAGGAGGAGGAGGAGGAGGAGGAAGAGGAGGAAGAGGAGGAAGAGGAAGAGGAAGAGGAGGAGAGGGAGTAGAAGAAGGAGGAGGAGAATGTGGAGTAGGAGGAAGAGGAGGAGGGTGTGGAGTAGGAGGAAGAGGAAGAGGGTGTAGAGTAGGAGGAAGAGGAGGAGGGAGGAAGGGGAGGGGGAGGAGAAAGAGGAGGAGGAGGAGAGGAGGAGGAAGAAGGGGAGTGGGAGGGGAGGAGGAAGAGGAGGAGGAGGGAGGGGGGGGGTGAGGTGAAGATGTAAAGAGCGAGTTGTGGGGGCGCCGGGTAGTAAAGGTGTCGAAGCATCTACATACAGTACATGAGTAAGGACCAGACACGCCCATGTATGTTTTTCTTCCGGCCGCCCGCCCCCGCGCCCGTGTAAACCTCGCTCTCACGACTGACGGGACCTACGCCATTGGTGGCGAGCGACCTGCGCCCTTATTATCTACTGCCATTTGGATCATTTTCGGTCGTCGGCGATACTCGTGGCTAGACTGGAGAGGCTGGGAGTTTGAGGGGAGTGGGGGGGTGGGGTATGGGTACGGCACGCGTTAATGCTAGCGACGTGATTGTTTTTTCTTGTAACTTTTTCGGGAATTGTGTAGGCAGATGCTTCCTCGCATTCTCCTATTTACTCTTGCTTTTTTTTCCCCCATTCAATTCCCTCGTTTTTTTTCCTCACCGCCAGCTACTCTCTCACCCCCCCCCCCCCCCTTCTACCTCAACCCACTTCGTTCTCCTCCTCAACCTCGTCAGACGATACAGCGCCGGGGATAAGAGACGAATAATTCTAATCTTATTGAAGAAGTCAGATACTTTCATCTCCCCTCCCCTTCCCGCCGCCCCGAACCCCCTCCCCGTCCCCCTCTCCCCCAAGTGTTTGTGATTGTTCTTATTTTGACCGTTCGAGTGATACATGTTTACTCTCGACTTCACACGTGGTCTCACAAGATGTTTCTGCCGGCCCTTTAGAGCGAGTAAACAACTTGTACACTGTCCCCTCCGCCTTCCCTCTCCCCTCGCCCGTCTTCGCTCTTTATTCCGAATCTCCTTTCTCACTCCCTTTCCTCTTTCTCTCCTCTTCTTTTATTCCTCTCTCCCTTCTTCTTTCTATCCCAGAGTCATCCTTCTCCCCTTCGCTTTGATTTCCCTCTTTCTCCCTTCCATTTCCTCGTGTTACATTTATCCCTTCTTCTTTGGCCCCTCGTCTTCGATTCCCCTTTTTCCCCTCTTCTCTTTTCACTCTTACTCTTTCCCTCCTCCCATCCGTAATCACCATCACAGACCTCTACGGAACGGAAATAACGGAAACTGTGATAATAAAAAGAGAAAGAGCAAGGTAAAGATTACTTTCCTCGGCATGTTAAGTGAGGGGAGCCGATGGAAGGTTCGCATGAGGGGAGATGGATTTCTTATGGCAGAGGTGCTCAGGCAGAATAAATAGTGGAGGGAAAGGGATATACAGTGCCTATGTATACATGGGCTGCGTGTTTGTATGCGTGCGCGCTCGTTCGTGTGTAAATGTTTATGTTATATTTTATACATGTGTATATATCTTATATAGATACACACACACACGCGCGCACACACACACACACACACACACACACACACACACACACACACACACACACACACACACACACACACACACACACACACACACACACACACACACAAAATAAGCATATACATACACTGACACCGGGCTGTGGGTCCCACCATCAAAAACGTATTTGCATCTCTCTTGATCTTTCTCCTGAACACCGTCTTCTCTCCCTTCCCTTCTTTCCTCCTCCTTTCCTTCTTTTTCTTATTCCTGTTTTACTTCGATTTATTTGTTTCTCACGTACCATATCTGTTTGACTTCATTGTTTCTTCTTGGTTTTCTTTAATCTCTCTCTCTCTCTCTCTCTCTCTCTCTCTCTCTCTCTCTCTCTCTCTCTCTCTCTCTCTCTCTCTCTCTCTCTCTCTCTCTCTCTCTTTCTCTCTCTATCTCTCTCTCTCTCTCTCTCTCTCTCTCTCTCTCTCTCTCTCTCTCTCTCTCTCTCTCTCTCTCTCTCTCTCTCTCTCTCTCTCTCTCTCTCTCTCCCTCTCTCTCTCTGTTTTTTGGGAGTATATGATACATATGTACGATATACATGCATGATATATTCAGTATTCATAAAACTGTTTCTCAATTTCTGTTTCTGTACCTCAATTTTAATTTCACCTACTTCTCTTTCTCTCTGTCTGTCTGTCTGTCTGTCTCTGTCTCTCTCGCCCTTCGGTGGAAGCCTCTCGCTCTCCCGGCCCGGATATGAGACCTCCAATAAGGTTCTCATTTTTTTCTATTAGCATCCGGACGGCCGGTCCTGTAGGTGGGGGGGAGGAGGGAGGGGTAGGGAATAATCGCGTGGGGGTGGTTGGGGAGGGGGGGGGGAGAAGTATGGGAGGAGCAGTGTCTCTTACGATTAGGGAGCGTAAGGGCCAGGTTCCACTGTCTTCGCTTGAGCTTTGAGGTTGTATTCGTGGGCGGGAGTATAGGCCTAGGGGGAGGGAGAGGGGGGAGGGGATGATTGGAGGGGGCATGGTTGGGGGCAAGGGAGGGGGGCAGGCAAAATGAGAGCTCAGTGACTCCGGATTAGAATATGTAGGCCCTAGTGCATACTGTACCAGTGGGGAGGGGGTGGGGAAGAGGGGGAGATAGAGGGGGGGACCAGGGCTGCGAGGGGAAAGAGAGGGGAGAAGAGAAGGGGAAGGGCGGAAGGGAGAAAGGGAGGGGACTAGGTGGGAGGGAGGGAGTGAGGTATCTTAATTTCGTCCTCTGAGCTTTATATTTGTGGTAAGGAGATGAGGAGTGGGGAGGGGGAGAGGGAGGGGGAGGGAGAGGGAGAGGGGGTAGGGCTGAGAAGGAAAAATGAGAACGTGTCGTCTTTTTCGCGTCGGAGAATAAGTAAGAGGAGTTGGCAGGACAAGAGAAATTAAATGACGAGGATGATATATATATATATTTTTTTGTATTATTATGTAGTCTTACCTACACATTGCGAAACATATATACACAACAAAACACACGCAGCAACAATAAACAAAAAATATAATAATAAAAGAAAGTAAAAAAAAACATAAACCACTCCCATCGCTCTCCAGTTTCCCCTCCCCCCTCCCCCCTTCCCTCCCCCTTCCCTCTTCCCTCCCACACCTCCCGTGCTCCCCTCCCTCCCCCCCCCTCCCTTCAACCCCACCCCTCTTCTCCACGGGTCACGCGATCGTCAAGATTTCACAAACTTAAAAAGTCAAAAGAAGATTCTCAAGGCACAACTCTTGAGTGGAGGGAGGGGGGAGGGGACAGGGAGGGGGAGTAGAAGGAGGGGGGGAGGGGACAGGGAGGGGGAGTAGAAGGAGGGGCTGAGGCGCTAGAGGCAAGGGGGAAGGACGGACGGATGGAGAGGGTAGGAGGGGAGGATGGAAGGGAGGGAGGGAGGGAGGGAAGGAAGGAGAGACGGGGAGGATAGAGAGGAAAACTTTTTCACTGATGGAGTAGGTGGAGTGAGCGTTTCGGGGTGGGGGTAGGGGTGGAGTCAGGTGGTCATGTGGTGATTATTATTGTGTTTTGTTATTTTGTTAAACAGGAACATCATCATCAAAATATTTTTCAATATCATCATCATCATTGACCAATTGATTGTTTTTCTTTCTTTCTTTTTGCATATCACACAAAATACAATGACAAACCAAGCATATTATAAATAGCCACGGGCGTAAGCCTATGGTCCTGCCTCTAAACCGAGAGCAAAAGCCAAAATTGCTTCGAATTTGCCAAGCGTTCGATCCCTGCCTCTGCTGCCTCTATTTATTCCTCGTTTTCCCGTTGATTTGTTCGCCTTGTCTTAATATTTATGACTCGCTTTTCGTCGCCTTTGCGCCCTCCGTCTCCTTCCATCTCCTTTCCTTCAAAATCTGCGCTTTTCGTGTTATTTGGTGTCGGTATTCTCCTTGTCTTTCTTCGTTCTTTTTTCTATATCTCTCCTTTTTCTTTGTCCTTCATTCATTATTCTTTATTTTCTTCTTTATTAATTTTCATTAATTTTCCTATCATGCACCTTCTTCTTTTCTTCTTCTTCTTCTTCTTCTTCTTCTTCTTCTTCTTCTTCTTCTTCTTCCTCCTTTTCTTCTTTTTCTTCTTCTTCATCTTCTTCCTTTTTTTCTTCTACTTCTCCTTCTTTGGCTCTTTCGTCGTCTTCCTACTCTTCTTCTTCTTTTTCTCCTCCTCCTCCTCCTCCTCCTCCTCCTCCTCCTCCTCCTCCTCCTCCTCCTCCTTACTGTCCTTCCTCCTTCTTCACCAATTTCATCTTCCTCCTCTTCTTCTCCTCATTTCCCTTACCCCCTCTCACCCCCCCCCCCCTTCCTTCTCCCGTCGACGCGGTGAGTAAGCTTTCGAAATAAACTTTAAAACTCTCCTCTCCTCCTCATC
>NC_061838.1:9700137-9712637 GCF_019202785.1 Penaeus chinensis | reverse complement strand
CACACACACACACATTGGGTAACAGTCGCTGGCAGCGTTGGATTTATTGGAGAGTGTTTCATAACAGAACGAAGCGATGCAGTCGTGGCTGAGAAACAGACAGCGACCCACAAGGGAATGATAACAAGCATAGGCCCAAATGTGTCTCGCCGCCGCCGCCGCCGCCGCCAGCCTTCCAGCCTAGACAGACGGAAATGTAGGCCTAGGCGGTGATTAGTCGAGGGTGCCAGACTCCCGCCTATATTGATCAGCCAAGGGACGATGCACCCTCTCTACCCCCCCCCCTCCTCCTTCTCCCCCACTCATCATGCCCACCTCCCCCGTTCCCCGGCCTTCCCCTCCCCTCCCCTCCCCTGTGTGACCCTGTTCTGTGCTTGTTTGGAGATAATGACCAGGTGCCTCCTTAATTGTTAGTTGAATTCTCTGTGTGTGTCTGTTTCCCTTCTCCCACCTGGTGCCAAGGGGATGGGGGGGTGGAGGTGGGGGGTGGGGGGTAGGCCGGGCTGGGTGGTTGCGATGCTTAGATAAAGACTGTTCATTACGTTGTTGTTTTTGGTGTTTATTTTGTTTGGCTATAGTGGGGGGTTTTATTTGTTGGTTTTCTAGGGGGCGGGTGGTTGTTGTGGTGTTATTAGTAGCGTGTTCATCGTTGAGATTGTTGTCGTTATCCTTTCCATTATATTTATTATCATTGTCCTTCCTTTTTCGCCATTGATTATCTTTTTTTTTTTTTTTTTTGAATCATTAACACGACAAAGCCGATGCACATTAACACACAGATATGCTTGCTCTCTCTCTCTCTCTCTCTCTCTGGCGAGCCATTACGTCACGACCAGTTTTTGCTTGCAAGCGCCTCAGAAGGAGAGGAGATGCGGCAAGCAGTCGGGTTTCTCAAGATCTTGAGGGAAGATGAAGATGAAGAAGATGAAGATGAAGAAGGGGGAGGGGGAGAAGAAGAGTCGTCGTTGTCAGTCGGTCGTGTGCTTGGGAAGGTTCGTGACCTTGTTCAAAGAGCATTGGTTCAAGGCCACCGGAGGAAGGTGGTCGGAGGTCATCTAGTCGAGATGAAGGCGGGGGAGGAGGGGGGTTGTGGAAGAGGGGGGCGAGGGGGAGCGAAGGAGTGTATGGGGGGTTTCGTGTGTGGGGGAGGGGGAAAGGAGGCTTCGGCTGAGAGATCTGAAGCTTCACTTTCATTCGTTCCTTTCTTTTTTATATTTATTTGTTCATTTATTTTTCAAGAGAGGGACTTTAATCCAGTCTTGATTTTTGAAGTTAAGGCTACATTATGTACATTCATTTGTGTGTGTGTTTGCGTGTGCGTGTGTGCGTGAATGCGTGCATACACACAAACATAGACAATCCAATGAGCACACACATCTACATTCACTTTGGGATGGCAACTGCCTTGTAATTAGAAGGAGATACCCCCAACGAGGAGTCCAAATAGGATCGTGATGGCGAAACAGCCTCTCGGGTAGGCCTACGGGCGGCGGGACCAGAATGGGAGCACCGTCACCGTCTCTGGGCGTGTCTGGCCGCCCGTTTCTCATGACCAAAAGCGCCCTTAGGTGGGGTGCGGTTGGAGGGGGAGGAGGGCCAGCGGGGGGGGGAGGAGGAGGAGGGAAGGTCGCGGGTGCATTCGGAGGTAAGGATTTGTTTATTAATGTCCTGGTGATTGGTTTATTGTTTTGTATTGTTGCAGGTGATTTTTTCTCTCTCCCGAACAGGAGGGGGTTGACGGTGGGGTTTGAGGGCGGGGAGGGGGGCGTTCTATCATCGGCATCCAACTCGTAATTTAAGACGAACAGGCATAAACGCCCTCTGTTTGGATCGGGACATTATCATTCTGAGATTTAATTCCCACCGGCGATATAATGCTCAATATTTATTGATTATTTACACACCACCCGCCCGGACCACCCGTCTCTCCGCAGTGTATTGAATCCATATGTATTTCATGCTCTCTCTAGGTTCTCTTCTCCCCCCCCCCTCCTCATTCCTCCCCTCCTCTTCGTCTCCCCCCCCCCCCCCCCCTTCTGCCTCCTCACCCTTCTCTCTCCACTTCTCTTCCTCTATTTCTCTTCTTCCCCCTTCTGTCTTCCTCCCCCTCTCTTTCTTCCCCCCCCCCACCCGCCTATCTCCGCTGTCCCCCTCCTATTCTCCTTACCCCCCCTTCTTCCCTGCTCTTCGGCCCCCCCGCAATGCCCCCCGCCGGACGACTAGATGATCTAGAAATTAAAGTCAATAAATTCAAATCTCAATTATACACACGTCGGCCAGAAATATAGAGAGGAACTTGAATATGTATAATTGATATAGTTCTTCCTTTCAGAGTGTGTATGCTGGGGGGAAGGGGGGAGAGGGGGGGAGGGGGCATAGGAGGAAGGAGAAAAGGGGGGGGGGTTATGGGGAGGGGCGTGGAGTGCTCTTTCGGGGGTAGATTCTATCTCTTCGATTCTCCTTCTTTTCTATTTTCTTCTTTTTTTCGCTGATTATAGATTTTGCATGTGAGCCTCTACAAAGCGAAAAGAAAAGATTAGAAAAAACAAATATACAGAATATGCAGTCATTCTCGCGTGCATGGATTCATTCGGAATAATGAGACCTGATGCCAATAAGCATTCCCCCTCTCCTTCACCCCCCCCCCCCCTCCCCACACTGGCCTCCCTCCCTCCCTCCTCCTCTTCCTCCTCCTTCAGCTCATTCTCCCTCTTCCCTTCTTTCCCCGTGTTCTCCCTTTACCTTCTTCCCCTCTTCACCCCAACTCCCTCCATTCTGCCGAAAGAGAGAGAGAGAGAGAGAGAGAGAGAGAGAGAGAGAGAGAGAGAGAGAGAGAGAGAGAGAGAGAGAGAGAGATCCCTTTTCCTCCACTTTCTCTTCTTCTTTCTCCTTCACCTCCTCCTTTTCTCCTGCATTCGTTTCTTTCCTCCCTTTTCCCTCTTCATTTCTCTTCCCATTTCCCTTTTTTCGTTGTGTTTTTTTTCTTCTCTCTCCTCCTCTTCCTATTTTAAAGGAATCTCCATCGTTTTGCATCGTCTTCTTGTCCCTTTTTTTTAAATCTCCATCTTTCCCCTTCTTCTATTTCCCTCTTCATCTTTATCTCCTATTTTCCTCACCTTTTTCAACCCCTTTTATATATATATATATATATATATATATATATATATATATATGTATATATATATATTTTTTCTATTCTTTTAGTAGGAAATGTGCGACCGTCCCCCTGGTATTGCTTTCTCCCGCCTTCGCTTTCAGATAGGTTGTAATTACAGGATTAATGAGCAGGTATAATTATAGACAGGTGAGCTGCCCGGAGACTACCCCCCTTATACGCAGCATCTCCCAGCATCATCCCCCCCCCCCTCTCTCTCTCTCTCTCTCTCTCTCTCTCTCTCTCTCTCTCTCTCTCTCTCTCTCTCTCTCTCTCTCTCTCTCTCTCTCTCTCTCTCTCTCTCTCTCTTCTCTCTCTTCTCTCTCTCTCTTTCTTTCTATTTCTCTTTTCTTAGTTTCCGTGTTACCCCCTATCACTCTGTTTGTTTCCTTAGTATCTTTCTATATGTATATCGGCCTATCTATTTCCAGGTGTTTCTCCTCTCTTCAGTCTGTCTGGTTAACTATTTTCTATCTCCTCTGGCCTTACATATTTATTTTTCGCTCTGTTTCTGTTTTTGTCTATCGATTTCCCTCAATATCTACCTTTACTCCTCTCTCTCGCTCTCTCTCTCTCTCTCTCTCTCTCTCTCTCTCTCTCTCTCTCTCTCTCTCTCTCTCTCTCTCTCTCTCTCTCTCTCTCTCTCTCTCTCTCTCTCTCTAGCCCCATGAATTGTGGGGAGGGGGAGGGAGGAGGGGAGGGAGGAAGGGAGAAGGGGAGGCGGGGAGAGGAGGAAGCTAATAGAGTTTTGATTCATAGCGCGGGTACCTGCTCTGCCTTGAATATTTAATTATCAATAAGTAATGGGGAAGCATATGCCGCTTCACCGCCTTCTCGAGTTGCCCGCTTAATGACATGCGCTGTTGTTTTTCTCTCTTTTTTATCTTTCTTGTATCAACTTTTCTTTTCTTTTTTTTTTTTCTTTTTTAACGCGGGGTTTATTTACGGTCGTCCAGCGTTGTTGTTGCATACGTGAGAAGATTTTTTTTTTAATGCATCAAGATTGACGGTCGTGATATCGATTGTGGTCGTCCGGAATGGCTGTTTGACACGTACGACCTGCCTGAGAGGAGGGGGGGGTGCAGGGATGGGGAGGAGGGTGTGTGTATTTACCCCCCGACTCCACCCTTCCCTCCTCTTCCCTCTTACACTTCTACTATTATAGTGTGTGAGTGGATGGGTGTGTATGTCCATGTGATGTGTGGGCGAGTACGCGTGTGGCAGTGTCCGTGCGCCAGCGCGTATGTGTGTGTGTGTGTGAGTGTGTGTGTCTATGTGTGCGCGCGTGCGTGTGCATGTGTTTGTGTGTAAGCACGCGTGCGTGTGCGTGTGTTTGTGTGTGCGCGCGCGCGTAGATGCGTGTGTCCTTGTGTGTGAATATATGTATCTGTATCCATGCCTGTATGTTTTTGAGGTCCCAGAGCCATGTCTCGAAATCCCACTTCAAGAAACAGAGACTTTTCAATTAGAGACGATCATATCTCCAACCCCTTCCGTCGACGCGGCGTTAATCTTGCGGAGAATACGTAACGGCGGGAGTCATATTTAGTCATGCCTCCCCTCCCTCCACTCCTTCCCCTACCCTCTACCCTCCCTCCCCATACCCTCCTCCTTCCCTATACCCTAATTCCTTCTTCTCATGCCCCCCCCCCCCCCTCCTTCCTCAAAGAGCTCGTTACCTGGTGATACACACTTCGCACTCTCCCGTGGCCAGGAGGAGGGGCGTGGTCAGCGGCAAAGGGGCGTGGCCGTTGGATTTAGGCTGAGGAGAGTGGGTCTGCCTTTTTTAGCTACTCGTCATGTCATCCTCGTCGTCGTCCTTGCCTTGTCCGCATGCCTGAAAGTTATGGATGTGTGCGTGTGTGTGTGTGTGTGTGTGTGTGTGTGTGTGTGTGTGTGTGTGTGTGTGTGTGTGTGTGTGTGTGTGCGCGTGCAAATGTATCTGTATGTTAGTGATGGAGAGGGAGGTGTAGCGGGAGTCGGTCGGTGTAGGAGTGGTGTCGGCGCGGTGGTGTGGCGGGCAGAGCCGGGTGTACGGCGGGATAATACCTGTGATCAGCAGGTGTACATCACGGCCACCCGCTCATTGTCGGGCTCTGGCAGCCATCTCCCGCTGACGGTAGGCGGCTCATCCCGCCACGCCACGCCACACCCACGCTACCGGACACGCCACACCAGATTCGGACTCGGGACACTCAGCGCAGCGCACTTGTTAGCACCCGAACACGCGCGCGAGCACAGATAGCGCGTGCAAACACGTTTCCGTTCCCGCAACGTTTGCGTGACTTGGGAAGCTAGTGAGGACAGCTCCGCACCTGTCGACGGTAACGCGTCACACCCACGGGACAAAACAGGGCATCGACGCGTCACACGGCCGCGCTCATCGGCGTCACAGAGGCCGGTGGCGAGACGACAGAGGCCGCAGCATCCGCGGAAGGGCTCGCCTTGACGCGACGTGCGAAGAGGGCGGCGGCGATGCTCGGGCGACTGAGCCGATCGGATTCAGCGGCGTGGACTCGGCGTCGGCGATGCCCTGCCAAGCGCACGGAGGTGAGGGTTGTGTCCTTCGGGGCAGACGGGTGGTATGTTGGCGGTCTCGAGGTGATCGACACTGTGACTGGATGGCGCACATGCTGGGTAAGTGCGGCTGACTGCAGTCTGCTCTTAGTATAGCCGGGCACCCGAATATATACGGTAGACGATGTGCAGGACGAGAGCCTATGAGTCGGGAATGCCTGCGCCGCCCTTGTGAAGGCATACGCCAAGACGACTGTCCGGGAAGAGTGTTGACAGGACTGGACGACATCTTTGGCACGGGGACGGCGGTCGTCTGCCTCCCCCAGGTGCTTCGGCGGGCGCGGGCGGGAAGCTGAGGGCGTCGCAGGTGGGAGAAACGTTTCTTGGCACACATGCGGTTGATCGTGCGCCGCGTTTCGCTTGGTCTTGCCGTTGCAGTCGTTTCGCGTTGACGGCGTCCGCGTAGAGGAAGCCGCAGAGATGCTCCTTCTTTCGGGCTCGAAGCGAGACAGTGAGGGTAACGGAGGCGGTGGGAGCGGCAGCGGCGGCGATGGTGGAGGAGGAGGAGAGAAGGACGAGGAGGAGGAGGCGGTGGCTGGAGCTTCTGCATGGTGCCGGCAGGTGGCAGCAGCGGTCGGGCGGCGCGATGGACCCGAGGCGCCCCGGTACACAACACCTCATCTCTCCTCGCTCGCCCTGAGTTATTGCTGCTCCTCCCGACGCTTATGGCATGTGGGGGAGGTGGGGGGGTTGTCCTGTGCGGAGGAGGTGACATGGCCCTCCGGATTCGCCCGCTCGTTGGAGGAAGCGATGCAGGCCGAGGTGCTTCATTTCGCCCGGGAACACAAGGCAAAGCCAGTGCTGAATATGCTACGATGAGTGAATCTTCCTTCTTTGCAGCAGCAGAAAGCGAAGTCGCTCGTGGGCACCGGCGCACAGTAATGACATTTGCGTGTTTGTGTGGCAGGCTGCAGTTTTGACTTGTGTCATCGTAAATAATGATCATAATTAGGGCTAATGATATATCGCGAGACACACGCCATTAAGGCGGTCGGGGACACCACGAACCAGATAAAAGTTAGAAACGCGGAGGAGGGGGGCAGGGGTGGGGGACAGCAGCCTGATTGGAAACACATAGGAACGAGACCAAATCGAAAAGGCGGGGCAGGGAGTTTGGAAAAAAAAGAGAGGGAAAGAGAGAGGGGACAAAAAGCTAAATATGAGAGACTTAAAAGGCGGTGTTTGAAGAGAGTCTAAGGAGGTGCGTGTGTTTTTAGGGAGCAATAATTGTGTGGCCACTTGCGCTCGCGTTACGCGCTCCCTCTCAGCATTGCCTTTGTTTCTTCTATCGATCCGACCCCCCTCCTCCCCCTCCCCCTCGCCAGATGCCGCCGCACCGCTGACACTCATCTACAATGCAATTTTTCGCCCTCTCTTCCTGCGTCTTTTGGCACGGGATTAGAGCTCCTTGCAATCCGCCGGCCTGTGTCGTTGCAGGAGCTGAGATGTGCTGTAAGGCGGAGGCGCAGCGGCAGGAAGGAAATTATAAAAAAATATGGCCGACGCGGGGCAGGGGGCGCGGGCTGGTGTCGGCGCTGTCATTTGATCCTCCAAAACAAGCCGCTAACAGCTTTCCAATTGATAAAAATGGCAGACAGTCCTTTTATCGGGATGTCACAATATTAATTTTTTTCTTCCATACGCCGTTTGTGCGCGAGGGTCCGGAGAGGGGAGAGAATAAGGGAGGATTAGAGGACAAGGGAGGCTGTGGATGAAAGAAAACGTTTTCTTTATGCAAAACTCGTTTATATAATGCAGGCGATCATCACGCCAAATTCTGCAGAAGACAAACAAGAGACACAACACGTGCGTGCGAAGGAGGCCGCCAGAACTCCCGCTACTCCTTTCATTTCTCCCTTTTTCTTCCCTTCCTCCCGCAGGTATACCCTTTCCGCCTTCTCTATTCCTCTTCGCTACTCCCATTAAACCCACACCCCATACACACAAACATCTTAAAAAACAACAACAACGAAATATATAAAAATTAAATCGTCGAGATTCTGCAGACGCGAAGCCCAGAAACCTTAGAACACAGAGGCGGGAGGTGTAGCTAGGTGGCAATCGGGAGCCGCCCCTTCGATGGTTCATTTGTGGTTCTATGGCTTGTAGACCCGTCACGTTGCGACCGTGTTCCGACATGCTCTGCGGTGCGTCGCCGGCGTGGGAACACTGGCGGGGTTATCTCCGAGTTAACCTTCGCGGTTTGAATTTCTTTTCGCTTGTTTGTGTTTCCACGGAATCTGTTTTTTTGAAATCCTAAGTAGCGGATTCAAACGACTCTTTTCGTCTTTTTTTTTTTTTTCTTCTTCTTTTTGATACAGTATGTCGAATGTGTCTTTTTTATATGCAGTGAACTTTTCGTAAAATCAACTGTTAGCGGCGCGGCGGATACATGCACTGATTATGCCCGGCGCGCGTGACGCTGTGTGTGTTCAAGTAGACACTTTACCTTCGTTTTATTGCATTTTAAGAAACGGTAACTTTGGCGATGTCGTTCCCAGTGATTTCTTTTAACTGTTATTCTTTTTTCTTCGTTCTCTCTTTTTTATGTTACTTATTTTTTTCGTTCCAGTTTGTCTTTTTCATTTTTCTTTCGGTTTTTTTTTTTTTTTTTTTTTTTAGATTTTGTCTTGTATTTGATCCTACTTTTTCCATCTAGTATTTTCGTGACCTTCGGGAAATCTTAGAGTTAATCACTGGCGGGAGATCGAACTGCCTTCTTGTCCGAGTCTCTCTCAGCCTGCTTGTTTTTTTGTTTTTTTTCTACTTTTCTCTTTTATTTACTCTTTTCCTTCCTCAGTTCCTTCTCTTTCCGTCTTTTTTTTCTTTTCGCCTCCTCCTCCTCCTCCCTCCCTCCCTCCCCATTCCTCCCTTCTTTCTCATCACTTCCTCTTCTATGCCTTTGTTATATCTCTCTTCCTCTTCATCCTTCTCCTACCTTCCATTCCTCTTTCCCTTTTCTTTCTCTTCCCCTTCCCATCCTCCTTCCTCCTCTTCTCTTAATTCTTCCCTTACTGCCTCCTTTGTCTGTATCCTTTCCTCCCTCTCTTCGTCCTTATCCATCTCTTCCTTTTCTTTCTCCCTTCCTTGTACTCCATCCCTTCTGTCTCTCCTTTTTTTGCTCTTCCCGTTCCTCTCTTTTTCCCCAACCCAACCTGTCTTCTTTCTTCCTCTTCCTCTTTCTCTTTCCCCATCTTCTCCATCTTATCATTTCTTTCCTCCATATTCTTCCATTCTTCCTTCTGTTCCTCCCTCCTCCTTTTCTTCTCGACTTTATGCCTGTGTTGCCCCGCGCGTAATGTCTCCTTATTATGTTCAATTGGGCTGCCAATAACGCCATCGTTCTCCTGTCTTGCTAATGTTCTCGTGTTCTCTCGCCTTGATGATACTATCGCCTTCTCTCGCCTTGACGTTAATATCGTATTTTATAACCCAATTCTCCTCCTCCTCCTCCCCCCCTCCTTCCCACCCGTTCCACCCCTGTCAATAATATTGTGTTCTCCCGTTTCGACAATATTACCATTTGTTGCTACTCTGTCATCATTTTTTTTTATGTTATTACGCTCTCTCTCTCTCTCTCTCTCTCTCTCTCTCTCTCTCTCTCTCTCTCTCTCTCTCTCTCTCTCTCTCTCTCTCTCTCTCTCTCTCTCTCTCTCTTTCTCTCTCTCTCTCTCTCTCCCTCTCTCTCTCTCTCTCTCTCTCTCTCTCTCTCTCTCTCTCTCTCTCTCTCTCTCTCTCTCTCTCTCTCTCTCTCTCTCTCTCTCTCTCTCTCTGCCCTCCTCATCCTCATCCTCCTTCTATTTGTTGTCTCTGCCATTACTGTACATCGCGTAGCATTATTTCGCCTCCAAGTAAAACCGTATTAAGTTATCCCGCCCCAAACGCATCGTCCCGCGGAGCCAGCAATATTGCAGTGATGTGATCGGTGTGCAACTCGCAATGCGCTGTTTTCGATTTAGAATTATGTAATGTCTCGGGCGGGATTGCAAGGCATGTTCTTCCTCCATGATATGTGTAGGTATTTTTTTTAGTATCTTCTTATTTTAGGATTTTATTACGCCGAGTGTATCAAGCGAGCTCTTGAAAATTGCCCGCCGTTGTTAGCACACATCGGAGAATAACTGTGCGAATTCCATCAAAATTCAAAACATATTCCGGCTTTCACCAGCTCCAACGGAACACACACACGCACACGCACACACAATGGGTTTAAATCCTTTATAATAGCTGAACAATATGCTTGTAGGCTATTATGCGCGGCCAGGCCTATTACCGTAACAAAAGCTGCGATTATCAGGCTCCCATTACCGACACTCCACGTCCCTATAGACGGCAAAAAATGATATCATAAAAAGGGTTTGATGCCAGCCTTTCCATGGGCCGGAACCCCTTTAAGAGAATCCATCAGGTTCCTCTTCTGCCTGGCATATCTTCGTTTTAAGGGGTTAGGCGTCGGCTCTGCGTGTGAGGGTATGTCGGAAGAAGTCAAGACGGCGGCTTGGTCACGGGTAAGCCGGCGGGACGGGGGGCGCCGGTGTATCGGGTGCGATCGGGCGGGTTATCGGCAGAAGCCATGGGGAGCGGCGGCGGCTGACGGGATTACGCCGGACTTTTTTGGCACGGGGTAACCATTCAGCGGCTTGTTCCGCGGCGTGTCGAAGTCGACGGCCTGTGAAATTACAAACCAAATGATGACGATATCATCTCGGCGCGTAGGCCTAAAGAACGCGCTGGAAATGATAGGGTAATTAAGTGAATTAGGTTCTCTCTCGCTCTTCTTTTTTTTTATTATTATGGCGGTCTTTGAGTTTATTGTTTGGGCGGCGGAGGTTTGGGTGGCGGGAAGGAAGGCGGCTCGGCGGCTCTCACGCCCGCGACTTCAGCATAGCATTGAGGCGTAATTAATTGCAGCCTTGAATTGATCCCGCCGCTTATTTATGAGAGTGTTTGCGAGACGAGGGAATGAGATTACACTTAAATGTCACCCGGTGGAAATAACTGGCCATTTGGAACAGGACTGGACTTTTTTTTCTTCTTTTTTTTGTTTTTCATGATGACAGATTTGAAGATTGACCTCCGTAACGTAACGCCAAGTCATCGGTATCGGTAGAAACAGGCAGGCCAAATTCCTCTTCGGTATTTGGTATCGGGATGACACAGACACTAATGGAAGACAGGCGCGCGGTGGCCAAATTACGGGCGCGGTGGCGTGCAAAATGAGTGCATTCCCGCCAGTGACGATCCCATGGCCACTCTAGTTTTTTTGTATTTATTATTTGGATGTGTGTGTATATATATATATATATATATATATATATATATATATATATATATATATTTAATACACGCATTCAATAATCGATACAATGATAATGTATAATTCCTCCAGAGACAGCGTTGACAGTTGATTAAGGATTAACCTGTAATCAAGTACAATAAACGAAAACCACTGGCGACCCGCTGAGTTATAGCATCCTGGGGTGTAAAGAATACATCTAGGACAAGGTTTCCACCGCTGTCCCGCCGCCGCTTCGCCGCCGCCGCCGCCGCCACGTCGCCCCTGTGTTCCCTCATGGCGTCCTCGGCTTTGAAATTTCGAAAATGAATCGGCTTTAACTCGAGCATTAGCGGACGAGGGGGGGAGGGAGGTGGAGTGGGGGGAGGGCGTTGATGTACTTGCCCTTTGATAGTTTAACTGCATCTGCTTTTTTTTTTTCTTTCATTCGATTTTGTTTATTGTTGATTTCTTACTTCGTCTGCGCGGTCGCCATTTTCCGATTGGTCGCCGCAACTTTGGTGTATCGCCTGCCATTCACTTTTCTCCGAACTAACAGAGGAGATAATCTTACCCCTCTCCTGTCAAACAGTTCCTCATTCGGAGATGGTACGTCTCTCTCTCTCTCTCTCTCTCTCTCTCTCTCTCTCTCTCTCTCTCTCTCTCTCTCTCTCTCTCTCTCTCTCTCTCTCTCTCTCTCTCTCTTTTTCTCTCTCTCTTTCATTCACTTTTCCTCCTTTCCTCCCTCCTTCGCTCACCTCATCTCTGCGTTAAGTAGCGATGTTTCCGCGACCTTTTGCGGCGGGCGGGAGGGGCAGCGGCGGCAGGTGAGCGACCGAGCGAGAGGTGCCGCGTCCTCTATGGGAGCCCTCGGTGGTTACCTGCTTGTGGTTAACGATTTATCGGGAATTGGCTGTTAGTTTAGGTTCGTCCGCACGGTTGGGGGGGAAAGGTGTTCGCGTGTGAGAGAAGAGGTTAGGGCGGAGGGCGAGAGAGAGGGGAGGGGAGGGGAAGGGAGGCGGGTAGAGGTGAGGTAAGGGCGGGGGAGGGGAGGGGAAGGGAGGCGAGTGGAGGTGAGGTAAGGGCGGGGGAGGGGACGGGAAAGGATTGGAAGAGTTGAGGAGAGGGGATAAAACGCGCGTGGCCATCCGCTGTGCACGTGTCGGCGGCGAGGGAGCGTGACCATCTCCCGCGACTTAGCTTCACTCAACACATTAATCCCGAAGTTTTTTGTTGTATCTCAGTATGCTGGCGAAGAGAATCTCTTTTACTTTTCTCCCGTTGTATCTTTCTTTATTTCTCCCTTTATATCTCTTTCTTTGGGTTTCTCTATCTGTCTGTCTGTCTCTGTTCGTCGCTTTCTTTCTCTATAGTTCTCTTTCTATGTCTCTCTTTATCTTCTCTCTCTCTCTCTCTCTCTCTCTCTCTCTCTCTCTCTCTCTCTCTCTCTCTCTCTCTCTCTCTCTCTCTCTCTCTCTCTCTCTCTCTCTCATT
>NC_061838.1:9692637-9695137 GCF_019202785.1 Penaeus chinensis | reverse complement strand
GGTATTGCGGAGGGGGGGAGGGGACACGGCAGAGGGAGCGGGGAGTGGTATTGCGGAGGGGGGGAGGGGACACGGCAGAGGGAGCGGGGAGTGGAATGGCGGAGGGGGGGAGGGGACACGGCAGAGGGAGCGGGGAGTGGTATTGCGGAGGGGGGGAGGGGACACGGCAGAGGGAGCGGGGAGTGGAATGGCGGAGGGGGGGAGGGGACACGGCAGAGGGAGCGGGGAGTGGTATTGCGGAGGGGGGGAGGGGACACGGCAGAGGGAGCGGGGAGTGGAATGGCGGAGGGAGCGGGGAGTGGAATGGCGGAGGGGGGGAGGGGGACATGGGGAGGGACGGAGGGAGGTAGGTCGTGCTCGGTGAAGGACGACGTCTTACGTTAAAATGCCATGACTTGCATTATCAGGAAACTTTGCTGGTTAATGGAGAGTGACTTAGAGAAAGAGGGAAAGAGAGGGAGAGACGCGGACAGAGAGAGAGAGAGAGAGAGAGAGAGAGAGAGAGAGAGAGAGAGAGAGAGAGAGAGAGAGAGAGAGAGAGAGATAGCAAGAGAAAGGGAAAGGGGAGGGAAAGAGAATGATGTCTGGGACGATTTTACAATATCCTCTTTTTGATTGTTGTTTCGTCCTTCTTTCCCCTTCCTTTCTCTCGTTTCTTGTCTTTTCGTATGGATTCTCCGTAAGGGTTTTCAGCTTGTTTTCTCTTTCTATTCATCTGCTTTAGTCTCCCTTGCTCACTCTCTTTTTCCTGTTCTCGTTCTCGTCCTTTGTGCCTCTCGCTTTCTCTCTTCCGTGTTTCATTTTCTTGTTCTCCTTCTCCTTCCACGTTCTCTTCGTTATCATCTTCCTCCTCCTCCTCTTTCTTCCTTCTTTTTCTTCCTCCTCCTCCTCCTCCTCCCTCTTTCCGTTTCCTCCTCCTCTCCAATCCTTTCCTATTCTTCCTCCTCCTCCCTCCTTTCTTCCTCCTCCTTTAGCTCCCCCCTCCTTTCTTCCTCCTCCTCCCTCGTTCCCTCCTCTCCGTCTGACATACGCCTCCTTTCAACCGCGCGTGTCATTTCGCAGTCATTCCTACCTCATTCCCCCGCCATTTCTGGGTCGTTTTGCCCCCCGGCGATAACACCAAATTGAAATCTTGACCTGCAATAACCTGGCCACCCACAGCCCGGATAAGGCAAGATGAGGTCATCACTGGTCAAGTGATAAAGGCTCCGGGAGGCTGGGGAAGGGAGCTAGGGAGGGAGGGGGGAGGGAAGAAGAGAGAGAGAGAAAGAGAGAGAGAGAGAGAGAGAGAGAGAGAGAGAGAGAGAGAGAGAGAGAGAGAGAGAGAGAGAGAGAGAGAGAGAGAGAGAGAGAGAGAGAGAGATAGAAAGAGGGCGAGGGAGGGAAAGATGGAAGGAAGAGGAGTGGAAATGAAAGGAAAGGGCAGGAGGGAGGGAAGAGAAGAGGAGAGGAGAGGAGGGAGGGAAGAGAAGAGGAGAGGAGAGCAGGAAGAGAAAAGGAGAGGAGAGGAAAGCAATGAAAGGAGAGGAGGGAGGGAAGGGGGGAGGGGGCAAAGGCCATGTTTCCGCGGCGTCGTTGAAGGATGGCGTACCTTGATGGCTCTGCTCTTTGTGCCTCCTCGCTTTTTCTCTCGCTTTTTCTCTCTCTGCTTCTCTAACCTCTGTCTTTCTCCTTTTTCTTTGTCTTTTTCTCCATTCTCTTTTTTAACTCCAACATGTAGAAGCAACAGAGTGAGGAAATGAACTGCTGGAGAGGACGTAAGGGAGGGGGAGGGGGGGAGAAGGAGGAGGAAGAGGATAATCATGATGATGATGATGATAATAATAATGATAATAATAATAATGATAATAATAATAATAATAATAAGATGAATCACAAAAATGACATGACATGAACAGCAGCGGAAGAACGAGAAAGGGCGAGGAGGCGTCCGGCCGAGATAGGAGCCGCCGAGAATTAATGTTCAAGGGAGCAGATTCTGGCCGTCATGGCTCGTTCTTTATTGCCCGCCCGCACACGCCCTCGCTCTTGATGTCTTCGGTGACACTGCGGGCGCTACTCTTGGCTTTGTGCTGATTGGGTTTATCACTCTGTATCGAAGTTAGAATGAGTTGTGTGTGTTTGTATTCTCGTGTTATGGTTCGTCGCGCTCTAGCAGTCTGGCTGACATCAAGGTTGAAATGTCTTCGGCGCTGGCTTCAGGTGACTCGCCTGGCACACTTCGCCCGTTATCCTGCTCCCGTTGCGTCACCGGGCCCGA
Organism: Penaeus chinensis; assembly: GCF_019202785.1. Lineage (NCBI taxonomy): Eukaryota > Metazoa > Arthropoda > Malacostraca > Decapoda > Penaeidae > Penaeus > Penaeus chinensis. The sequence continues at coordinate 9,692,877 of NC_061838.1, read as the reverse complement.
GCGCCGGCCAGTGGCTCACGTGACCCGAGTGCCGCACACCTCGCTAAGCACGCTTGCCTAACTCGTGTAATTAAACGAGGCAGGTCGTGCTGGGCTGCATGCCGTCCCCCCCCCCCCCCCCCTCTACTTCTTTCTTCCTTCCACCCACTCCCCCCTCCTGGTTTTCGTTCCCCTTCTCTTCCTCTTCTCCTCTTTCCCGTTCTCCTCTTTTATCTCTCCCCTCCCCCCTCTCTTCTTCCC
>NC_061838.1:9660137-9687637 GCF_019202785.1 Penaeus chinensis | reverse complement strand
CCAGTGTCGTCTCCTCTGCCCAGCCTCGGCTCTCTCAACCCACAGGAGCTTCAGGTGAGTGGCTGTCGACCCCCTGCCCTTTTTTGCAGCAAGAGTGGTAACTGCGATATATAGGTGACGGAAATTGGCTGCTTATTATCAGATATAAATTTGCTTATATTTACTATGCTTTGTGGGCCTTTGTGGTCGCTCTCAAAAGGAATGTAATTTTGCATTTCCGAGGATGAAAGATAACGCATATTTTTTTTTTGCAGGCTTTGCAGCAAACTCTGTCCCAGCAACAACAGCAGATTCAGCAACAGCTTCAGCAGTTTATGCTGTTCTCCCAGTCAGGTGCAGCCTCTCAGTTGCCTCCCCAGGCTCAGCTGTTCCTTCAGAGCCAGGTGAGATTACCAGAGTTCACCTGCTTTGTGTATAGTTGGTCGTGGGTTGAAAAGATTCAACATGATATGATTCCTTTGCACTTGACTGACTGTTTGTTTCTTCCTCCTTTGCAGCAACTGCAGTATTTACAAAACCTCCTGCAGCAGGGTCTGCTGGCCTCTCCCGGTCTGGCGGGGCTGCAGGGTCTCCAACCACCCGTCTCGCAGGCGCCCTCCCAGTCCGCGCAAGTGCGCAACGTACAGCATGCCGTGGCCCAGGCCGCCCAGCAGTTGCAACAGCTGCAGAAAGCCCACCAGCAACACCAGCAACAGCAGCACCAGCAGCAGGCCCCACAGCAGCAGCATGTCCCTCGCGATGTCCGCGACCTGCGTGATTTACGAGATATCAGGGATATGCGGGACCTGCGGGACCTGCGGGAGCTCCGGGATATGCGGGAGCCCCCCCTGCGGCCCCCGCCCCTGGAGCCTCCCCACGTGTCCGGCTCCCCCATGGCGCCCCACCTCACCCCGCACGGCCACATGCAACGCCCTCCTGTCTTACCTCACTCCCCGCCTCCCCCCCGACACTGGGAGCCGCCCCCGGAGGAGCCCACGGACCTTGAGGAGCTGGAGCAGTTCGCCAAGACGTTCAAGCAGCGGCGCATCAAGCTGGGCTTCACACAGGGAGACGTGGGTCTTGCCATGGGCAAGCTCTACGGCAACGACTTCTCCCAAACCACCATCAGTCGCTTCGAGGCTCTCAACCTCTCCTTCAAGAACATGTGCAAGCTGAAGCCGCTGCTGCAGAAGTGGCTGGAGGACGCGGACAAGACGGTGACGGACCCCACCACCCTGAGCAACCCCCTCACCTCGCCCGACAATGTGGGCCGCCGTCGGAAGAAGAGGACCTCGATCGAGACGAGCGTGAGAGTGGCGCTCGAGCGGGCTTTCCTCCAGAACCCCAAGCCGACCTCGGAGGAAATTGCCATGCTGGCTGACAACCTCTCCATGGAGAAGGAGGTTGTCAGGGTCTGGTTCTGTAACAGGTAAGTACGTACCTTCGTTTCTGGTTCTCTTGAAGGATTGCCCTTTGATAGTGTGAGCGGTTGGGTGTAGCGCACGTCAGTGGAGGGCTCTTCTCCACATGTTGCCAAGGTCAAAAGGGTCTCAACACTATCAAACCTCAACCTTACTACTTGCTATCTCACACGACTCATGTTCACATGTTTGTATGATGAGTCTAGAAAGCACAGAGGAGTGACTGGAATAATGTTTCGTTTTTTCTTCTTTTGCAGACGCCAGAAAGAGAAGCGAATAAACCCTCCCACGAGTGGCATGGTGAGCCCGCCGCTGAGTCTCAGCAACACCTCGGTGTTCAGCACTGTACCCATCTCCTCTGCCCTCACCCTCACCAGCCTAGGACAGCCCCCCCTCTCCCCCGTGGGCCCCTTGCCGTCTCCCTTGTCTCTGGTCACTCACAGCTACCCTCCAGCATCGCCACCAGAGTCTGCTTCCACAAAGTCAGAGTAGGTGGGTGCCCGGGCTCCTTGTGAGGCTCTGAGGCCTCCCAGGGCAGCCCCCTGGCATCTACTCTCCCCTGCCACGCCCCGCCCCTCTCGTGCAATGCCTCACCCCTTGGGAGGCGGGGACCTGTGGCTCTACGGGGTACCCCAGGAGTAGCACCAGGAAAAACAACATTGCCGCCCTCCCTCGCGGGGGGAACCAGCGCCACGAAGACGCTGCGTCGAGAAACGGAATTTTGAGCTCCAGGAGGAGGATCCTGTGTCATTGTTGTTAGTGTGTATGTGTGATGGTGGTAGCCTGGCTGCCACGGACTCACACGGGTCTTGCAAGCCTCACCTAGCCATGGCTGCCAGTAACAGGCGTGATCATATCAGTGTGGCAAGGAGGCGGCCTCGGCGGACCGCGCGGATCATGGGACATTCGCCGCCACGCCCAAGTGCCACTCGGTCGCAGACGAGGGCAGAGCCTAGACATTGCCCCATAGGGCGCCCGCCGTTACGGCAAGTGTAGTGCGAGAACTGACTCTAGAAGGACAGTGAGGCGCAAGGGTGCAGCGGGCTCTCGGAGGCGCGAGTGCATTGTGTTAAGCGGCAGCGTGGCGCGCGGTCGGGCCAGGGCGCTCCCCACGCAGAACCTAACCCTCGGGCGGCGGCGAGGTGCCCCACTCTCGCTCTGTCTCGCTCTTAAGGTCTTAATCTGTCAGCTGTGTCGTTAACAAAGTCTAACTATGTCAAGAAAACGAGGAAAAAGAGATTCTATTACTTTTGAAGTGAAACTCCGGACGGCAAGACAGTGGGGGGCCCAGCCGTGGCCTCGAACGTGAATCTTGGCAGTAGTTTGTAAGAGGAACGGGGTACACCGGGAAAGTGTTTTTATGTGTAGTGGTTAGATAGATGAATGATTTCTGTATTATCATTGGAATACTGTCTATGTGGCTTATTTTATCTATGAGTACTAGTGTAACATTCTAGTAATGTCTACTTAAACAATCTTGCCTAATTCGAAATGAAAGTTCCTGCATATAAAATGAAGTACGTAACTTTTAAGATACCTCAGCCAAACAGTGGTGTTTGTGGGGCGGTCGGGCGCGGTGAGGCTGGCCGATTCCTAGCTGCATTTTTACTGTTGTAGCCTCAGAGCGCGAGGTCCCAGCGCCGCCCCGCCCGCCCGCGCCCACGTGTGTTCTCTACTCCAACGTTGTGATTGTGTAGTCATGGAGTATACTTCCCGTGGATCCATTATGTTAGATTCTTAAGGGCTTAGTGTATCAGCATCGCCCCGCCCCCCCCCCCCCCCAATTCCACCCCACCCCACCCCACCCCACCCCAACCCAACCCTAAAGTCCCTTAAAGCCCCAACCCCTTACCCTAGCTCCTCCCATTCCTAGCCCCATACCCCCCACCTCCTCTCCCGACCCGCCCTCCTCTACGAGAGACTATACCAACAGCGCGTGCTTGACCCGAGGGCCGGCGCGACCGTCTCCTTCACTCACACGCTCTCTCTCTTTCTCTCTCCGCGGCGCCCCCATCTCGCCCCACGTCAGAACCAGGGGGAAGGGGAGGGAGGGACGGGGTCATGCAAAGCCCCCTTCTCCTCCATCTCACCCCCCACCCCATGTGATCCCCCTCCCCCGCCTCCTTTTGTGAGTCTCTGCTTGTCTTCCAAAAGACTAATAGACGATTAAGAAAAAAATAATGATTCCCAGTTATCATCGCGACCTTCTGTGCGTCCATCGCCTGCTCGTTGTGGGCGTTAAGGTCCCGTTTAGTACGGAGAAAAGGAACACGATGGTTCCTACAGATGAGTCCTTTTCCTATGACTGATCCCTTCCCACAACTCTTTAATTTATTATGGTTAGTGTCATTTCAGTTTATTGCGAAACAAACGTGGTAATCGCAGCCCCGTCCTTTCCCACTCATTCTTCCGCACGCTGACCACGCCCCTCTGGCCCATCCGAGATGTTACCTTGGCTCCCTTACCCTTCTGGGTTAAGGGGGGGAAGGTGTCACTCTGAGGACACTTCCATTCTTTTCTACCCCATGGCCGCCCCCTATCCATCCCCTCCCCTTCCTCCCCATCCCCCTCCCTGCCCACGGGTGCTGACTCAACGGTGCGCATGCGCGAATAACGACCGTTCTTACCGTAGCTTTTGCCGACATTTTCCTCTCCCTTGTGTGTCCGTGACGAAGTGCAAAAGCCGTCACTTCCCCTGTCTCTGTCAGTGTGTGGTCGCTCGAACAGTTAGGAAACTATATTTTCCAAGTCGAAGATTACTAATGATTAAAAAATAAGATTTTGCTGTGCAGTATACAAAACAAACAAACAAAAAACAATGATAGTAATAACGAAGATTGTATGTGTATCCCTTTTAATTGCCATGTCTTAAACAAGCCTTCCGCACAGTGACTGCCCCCCAGTCATCGCAACTCAGGAGCATTATCTTATAGTATAAAACATTGGGGGGTGACCACTGTCGCCGCGGCTGCAAAAAGCTCGTGATTGGTGGAGAGCAGACTCGCGTTAGGTGTGGGTTTTGATTGCGATTGGTCGATCTAGACGGTAGGGATTCATTCACTCGAACCGTAAGAAATTATATGTTTAAAGATAATATATGGATAGATAAATAGATGCACGAAAAAGTGAGATGTAAAGATTTAAATTAAATTGGTCACTTTCACAGTGTGGGAGAGATAGTTGCCGTTTTGTGTTATATTTGGAGATTTAACCCCCCTCCCTCCTTTCTCCCTTACCCCTCCCCTTCCCTAACTCCCTCCCTTCGCCCTCCCTCTCTTGTAATTGTTATTTGTAAGGTTAACTTGTAGATCCACGAAACGCTAAACGAGGTATGGGTGTGGCCATCCACAACGTTCAAGAGAAAATTAATAATAAAAAACATGGGTACGTTCTCCGTGAAAGGCTCGTTGTAAAAGCGGACGAGCGAGAGAGAAAGAGAAAGAGAGACACGGAAGGAAATTCAGGAGACGAATACCGAGATGGACAGAGAGAAGAAGAGACAAAGAGAAAGGCGAGATTGTGAGGCTAAGCACGCCGTCAGCTGGGACACAGGCTCCCTCAACGGAGTCTCAGTCTCGCGTCGATGGAAAAACAAACTTAACCCGGTTGTAACATGTGGCAAAAACAAAGCTGCTGGTGAATTCCTGTTTTTTTATTGTTGTTGTGAATCATAATTTAATAATAATTATTAATAATTAAAAAACTGAAAGTTTCTGGTGAACTTTTTCTTTATGTTGTTGTAAAGTATAGTGATCAAAGTTTCTGTTTCTTTTGTTTCCCTCCTTTATTTTTCTTTTTTTCTTTTTGTATAAATTCCTGAAAAATTGTTTCGAAAAAAATCTTTGTTGTAAGACTAAAATGTTCAGTGTTATTTTCTTTTTTTCTTTTTTACAATGTAAGTCGCGATTATCGAAGGCTAGATGGGCATTATTCTTGGTCGCCGCTTAAGTCTAGATCAGTCCCCTTTGCGCTCGAAAATGCGTGCGCACCCGCAAGCGCGCATCTCAGATATTTTGGCCGACATTCCACAGGACTCAAAGAAAGAAGTGGTAAATAAATAGATAAAAAGGCAGTCTACAAGAATAGGAAACTATGTTACTGCATCAGCACAAACCTCGCCCCTCTCCTTCCAGGTCTCGAGCTCAGACTTGCGTCGGAGGCGTTGACGAGCAAGACTGACCCGGTGAACAATGCCGTTGTCTAATGGTCCCTCCATTTCCTTCTGGCCATGCAGAATAGGAGGGGGAAACTGGGGTGGGTGAAGTGTCAACATTTCCTTGCTTCCATTTTCCCGCCATTTTCATGTTTTCCTCTTCAGTTCCCAGTTTCATCCGGTGCACGTGTTCTTTTCACTTCACTGATAGAATCATTACGTGTTCTCCGAATCATTTCACCCTTAGCAGTCACTCTGATTTCGAGACTTCATCCAACTTCCCCCCTCCCCTCCCCCCCTTCACGCAGTCACAACCCCATCCCTTATCCATCCTCCCCCCCCTCCCCCCCAAGTCCGCGAAACCCTGCCCCCACTTCCAACCCTCTCTGACCACTTACCGAAGAGAATTGAAAAGAAAACCATGGATGAAATAACCACGTTAGGTGAGGCATCCAGCTGTTGTGCTGGCCGCTGAAGAGGACCTCTCGGGGTAGCCCCAAGAGTGATGCAGGAGTTCGAGTCATGTGATACACTGCCCACAAGAGGTCGCTCCGATCCCATAGGACGTATTCAAACTGCGTGTAGAGTTTATTTCTTTTCTTTCCTTTTTTTTTTTTTTTTTATAAACTCCCCTACTCGTCCTCCCTAAAATCATTTCCATATTTGTTTGTTTGTTTGATATCGCTCATGTTCTGTATGCTCCCGTTTTCTAAACACTCGTTGAACCATGAAACTCGATTCGCGGAGTCGTTGAATGTTTCGAAGCCTCATCGTCATTTTCGTGTAATGCCATCATTTGTTATTTCTCTTCTCACTTCTCTTCATCATCTCTAGTCCTTTCTTTCCAGTTTAACAATGCTGTTATTTCTTTATTTTATCTTCAGTACTAGTCCGTTCCTAATGAAGAACTCCCCGTTTACTCACAAGATATCTTCGATCATTCTTTCTTCTGTGTTTTCTTCACTTCCTCTATCATTATCCTCGGTCATCCTCATGATATTCACTTGTGTAAATATAGATTTAGTTTATTTTTTCTGCATCACTTCGACCGGCGACGAGACGTTTGGGTTCAGCGGGTAGTCTTCCCGTTTCTCTTTATCGTTTATTATACTTTCCATCTTCCTTTCTTTCTCTCCCCCACTACTTCTTCGTCTTTATTCTCTCTGTTTGTGTCAAAGTTATTTATCAAGTTTATTGTATTTTTTTTTCTTTTCTTTTTTACTATTTATAGTAGGTGTTGTAAGTTAGGTTGACCTATAAGCTCGGCGTGGGCAAAAAAGCAAAAAAAAAAAAAAGTTTAGGCTTTATAGGCTTGTGGGCGGATACGCAAATGCTGACTTGTATTAGGAGAAAAAATCGGCATTACTGACTTTTTCCTTCCGTTTATTCGGGAAAACAGGAATAGTTTGACGTTTTCCTAGATTTCGGAAGGTGATGTTTTTTTTCTTTTTATGATGTCCAGTTTCCCAGTTTATTGACATTATATATCGTATTCTGTCACCGTGAAACGAATACGAGTAAAAACGAATACAAAAAAACTAATCTGATAAAAATTTGGTTTAGAAAGCCAGAGTTGTCACTGAATTCTGTCTCTGTACAGGCTAAATCACAGGTTAAAATAAGAAAACAACACATGATAATAAGCTATGATAAAAAAGTATGTTCGCCCAAGGCCCACAAGGATGTCTTGAAAACCACGAGAAAAGAGGATGAGGAGGACGGAAAGATGCTAATGAGCAGGTGTCGAGGTGTTGATCCGAGCGTTGTCATAACGTCTGTATAGCGCCATGTACAAAGGAAATGATTTTTGTTATCAATCATTTTATAGATGCAAATAAAGAGGTGTAAAAAAATTAGAAGGCAAAAGTGACTTTTATTACAACCCCAGTTCTTGCAACATCATCCCACCTTCCCTGACGCTTGAGGGAGAAATTGTAAGATTGTTGAAGGAATGTCTGCAACTAAAGATTAGAAAAGAGAGATGAAGAGATTTTCGTATCTTGATCTTTTTTTAAGACATTGCCACGATCAAAGAAAAGAATAATATTCTTAAAATTCGACAGTATATCAATTCTGTATTTTCTTAGATATACTTTAAACAAAGAAAAATAAGATAAAATAAAAGTAGCTTGATCTTCAAATGAACTAAAATGAATTATTGTGTTTATATGCAAAAAAAGAAAGAAAAAAAATATACAGTAAATCAGAAAAGTCTAAAATTCTACCAAACGAATTACAACAGTTAAACAACACATATCCTGCGTATTTCTTAACCAAAAACTCCCACTGGAGGAAAGCAAGTCTCATCATTAGACATTCATTTAGTCACCCACGTTCGCTCCATCATTACCACAGTCTGAGCATTACTTGCCGACAAAACATTTTCTCATAATTTATTGGAATTAAATATGGAATGGGCAGCCAATTCAAGCCTGTTTTTTTTTTTTTTTTTTTTTTTTTTTAAGAACAATAAGAGAGAAGAGAATGAAATAAGAGTCAAAGAAATTTGCTTCATTAAACAGAGAAAGCCTTTTAAATGGCTGTGGAGGCTTCACGAGGCTTCTTATAATTTCCCACTGGCCTTGATAAGTTGACTGGGACAAGTACTTACATCTCAGAAGGCATACACACACATACACACAAGTATATATATACACACATATATACATATATATATATATATTTATATATATATAAATATATATATACATATATATATATATATATATATATATATATATATATATATATATATATATATATATAAAGCAAGAGAGAAGGAGAGAGACTGACTGACAGACGCACAGAGAGGAAGAAAGAGATCTCGACTTTTGAGTAATTTTGTGTGGAGAGAGGAAAGTTCCCTATTCCTTTATAAAAATAAATAATTTTACTATTTTGAGAATTAGCTTTCATTCCTTACAATAAATTTCAATAGTATACGCTAAAAAAATTCTCATTTTCTTTGAAATCAATGTCTAGCATAAAGAACCTTATTTTAGGGCTAACTTGTCTAACATAAAGAACCTTATTCTAAGGATAATTAATGTAAACTATAGGTATGTATAAAAATACAGACACACACACACACACATATACACGCATACATACAGAGAAAGAAATAGGTAGATAGATAGACAGACAGATAGATAGATAGATAGATAGATAGATAGATAGATAGATAGATAGATAGATAGATAGATAGATAGATAGATAGATAGATAGATATAGATAGATAGATAGATAGAGAGAGAGAGAGAGAGAGAGAGAGAGAGAGAGAGAGAGAGAGAGAGAGATACTTGACTCTGAGACAAATGCTTACATCTCAAAAGGATGAGGTAACTTAGGTTATCTTCATCCCTTTCTTAATAAGTCCCTGTGTGAGCTCACATTTCCCATACAAAACTTAGGTATATCAACAGATGAGGATATACACAGTACTTAAAATTCAAATAGACATTATTCAGAGCTAATGGTTTACAAATCGGTAGAGTGATATAACACGATAAATCTCCACCTTCATCTTGAGAAGTCCCTCCTGGGCTCACAAAATCACATACAACTTACATAATGCATAATATTTGCGCAATAGATAATTATGATCCCTGAGAAGAGATTAATAGATTGTTGAGTCAATATTTGTATCTCAGAGGAATGATGCATAACATACGACGGTCATCCTCAAATTTGTAGAAACCTACTCAAGACATTATAGCGTCAGCAGAAGTAATGACAGCCTGCGTGCCTGTGCATATTCGCCAGGTATAATTATGATTATTGTTGGAAAATGCCTGTACCTCTTCAAAATCATTTACACAGGCTTTTTAGGTAAGACTATTATCTTTGCATTTATATATGTCTGAAATACAGGATACTGTAAACTATAGTGTATTAAGGTATGTGATCTAGGTAATCTACACACCGTATATTCATTTTATTACTCGCTTGTTTGAACGCTTAGCTCCCATTAATATCTATGTCCAAGCCTGATCCTCATGTTTCCTGTATGTACACTGTCTTTCCATTTACAATTGACCCTCTCGTAAGTAAAGTCTGTGTTTATCGCTTGATGCATATAGAGTCGCTCGTCTCAGCCACCTCGCCCTTCCTGGCCTCGTCATAGTCTAATTGTATCCCACTGATATTGTTCCCTGTCTGTTTTAGAGTCTGCATACACTTAATGTTCCCCTAATGTAACGTGATCGTCCCGTTACAATCTCATCAAAGGCTCCCTGTAAATCAACACAAATACCCTAAAACTTTTCTGCATCATTTGGTAAACAATGAATTAGGCAGATGTTCAATTTCCTTTCATAAAACCATACATATTACAAGAAACTTTATCTCTAATCAAGTGCACCAGTCTATCTGACAATATTCGTTCTATTATTTTACATAAACGGGATGTCAGAAATACATGTCTGTATCCTCCAGATGCTTTCGAAATAGGTAACTAACTAAATAGCTCATGTTGAATAAATCTAATAAGGATTACTCTCTAATAACTAATGAATTTAAAATGTCATATGTTACACCACCTCCTCCTGGTGATGTGTTAAGATATTGCAGTAATATTCAAGAATGACCCTATTTGCTCATTTCTTTCAGTTTCCCACGTATCCAAGTGTCACTGCGATCTCGCCCTTTTTGTTGAAATTTGTTTACTGACTGAATAATTCAATGGTTTCTGGAGAAAAACAGTCCTTGTTGCTTCTTCTTTTATTCTCCATAACTGATGAAATACAATTTCTGTATGTTCATCCATATCTTCCATGCCATAGGCAAAACTAAAACAAAACCATGAGAAACGTAACAACTGTGAACACGTAGTCATATGTACTATTAAACAGATAATGATTAACTCAAATGAAATACACCTTATAAAACACTTTATATAACATTGTAATGAAAGGATAAATAAACAAGTGCAAACCACTCAAATAGGAGCACATAACAAACGCCCATAAAGGAAATAAGAGGAAGACACATCCAATATGCTTTTCGCGTTACCTGTACTCACCTGCCTTTTTATGTTGTGTTGCTTCTCCTTTATCCATTTATTAATCTTCTTTTCTACTTCAAACCTGAGGGTACAACTCAGGAGCATCTGATGTTGTACGGACTGCAGAGAGGTAAATCTCTGTCGAGGAACAGGAGAGCTTCAAGACCGTAAGGAACCTGACCCAGAACTACTGGCACCGAGCACCAAAAAGGCATTTGGAAGAGTATTACATAAGGAGTAATGGAAATGATAAAACAGGAAAACAGACCGATGTTCCTTAACTAGTTTGTTTGAACTTCATCCAAGGTACTGATCTGTTATTTTGTATATAATTTTCTCATGTTCATTATTCATGTATTAATTGTTTTGGCAATCTTGGCATGTAGGTGGGGAAAGATGACATTACATTGGCGTGGTGTTGAAAACTGTGTATATATGAATACTCATAAAATTGTACACCGGTCTAATCCTATTCCCCGGGTAACTAGAGGTTTGCAATAAGACGTTGTCTTACAACGAAATACAATTTACCCAGTATGCAAGGTCTGGTAGTTAAAAAGGCCAAATTGACTTGTAACTTTCTGAAGAAATGAAAGGTAGTGTGAGTGTTATGCATGAATCACGGTGACTAAAAGTAAGAGCAGAAATTTGTTTTTTATACAAGTTTCCGAGAGAAAGACAAGTGAGTCAAGGAAGGTTGGCCCGATAGCTTCTACGCGTTGAGGGCTAGACTGTTTCCCAATGGATGTTCATGATTAAAGCCACTCTAATCGATCCAGGTGAAAAAGATTGGTTATCGGAGAGAGCAGGGACATCATTTGGGGGGTCTGATCGTAACTGAGAAATGCTCATAGAACAGAAAAAAAAAGAAAAAAAAAAACGGGATGGGGGGGGGGGGGGGGCTCGCAGCGCCCCAAAACTTGTAATCAGTTCGCTCGCCAACCTTGCCCCCCCCCCCCCCCCCGAAAAAGAAAAAAACTATAAATGACGCTCCTGAGAGAGAGGGTAGATGAGGGGGAGGGAAAGCGAGAGAGAGAGAGAGAGAGAGAGAGAGAGAGAGAGAGAGAGAGAGATAGTTCAAATTCAAATTCAAATTCAAATTCAAATTCAAACACTTTATTCCACTAATTACAATGGGTATTACATTTATAGATATGTTGTTTACATTATGTAATAGGATGTTATATACATAGATATTGTACAGTGCTTGTTTAACAAGATTAGATAGAACATTAATATCCCAGATAACTGAAATTTCGTACTTGGCTAGTGTTCACACGCCTGATGTCATTGATATTTCAGTAGATGTTCTTTCACTTTTGTTTTAAATGTTTTTTGGTTGGAGATATTTCTAATATTTTCTGGTAGTTGGTTCCAGATCACCAGTCCTCGGATTTGCATATTTCTTGCCCCGGTTTCTGTATTCGATCTTTTGATATATAAGGAGTTATTTTGCCTTGTAAGGACACCTGTTATGTTACCTGTTGTTTGTATAGGTAATAGCCAATTTGGGTAATTTCCTTGTATTATTTTATGGATCAGAATACACGTGTCATATTTGTGTTTCTGTTGTACTTTTAGCCATTTTAGTTTGTTTATATGTGGTGTGATGTGGTCATATTTATTTAAATTTCCCAGTGCTACTCTTGCCGCGAAGTTCTGTAGTTTCTGTGTCCTTTGTATTTGTGTTTTGTTTGTGGAGCCCCAGATGTTAAGACAGTAGTTAAGGATACTAAGTGCTAGTGTTTGTATAACAGCAATTCTTGTTTCTGTGGGTATTTTATTTTTTATATGATTCAAGTATATCAGTGTGCCCATTACTTTTCTGTAGATGTGATCAATGTGTGTACCCCTAGGTTGTTTACTGTTGTGTTGGGTTTGATGAAGCAACCTTGGAAATCAATAACTGTATCTGTGGGTATTTTTGCTATGTTCTGACGGCTGCCAATGAAAATACATTGTGTTTTTTGTGGATTTAGTTTCAGGCCATTCATATCGAAGTAATTGTTTGCCTCTGTTAGGGTCTGTTTAGTCTTTTCTATCAACTCATTTAGATTGTTTACAGAGGCAGCGTGAAGAAATTGAGAGTCGTCGGCGTACTGAACAAGAAGACAGTTTTTTGCAATTGATGACAAATCATTTATGAATATAGTAAATAAGATTGGGCCAAGGATTGAGCCTTGTGGAACACCGAACGAAACTGATTGCATTGATGATACTTTTTCATGGATTTTGACTGATTGAGTTCTCGCGGACAGGTAACTTTTGAACCAGAAATTATCAATTTCGTGATTTGTTAGTTTGTTTACAAGTAATTCATGGCTGACACTGTCAAAGGCCTTCGATAAATCACATAGAGTGAGCAAATTGATCTGGTTATTGTCTATATTATTATATATTTCATTTGTGACTTTTAGTAATGCCGTTTCGGTTGATAATTTATTCCTAAAACCGTGTTGCGTGTTAGATATAAGGTTATTCGCTTCTAAAAATGTTGTTAATTGGTTTGCAACTATTTTTTCGAGAACTTTAGATATTACTGGTAGTATAGTGATGGGTCGATAATTATTGATTTCGTCTCTGTCACCGGATTTGAAAATCGGAGTTATGATGCCATGTTTCCAAAGTGATGGATAAACACCGGTGACTATAGATGTATTAATAATTACTGTCAGATAGTATGCAATTGCTGGTAAACTATCGTTTATGAAACGATGTGCAATTCCATCTGCTCCCACTGAATTTGTCTTTTTTAAGTGTTTTATTGTTAGGATAATTGTTTCTACTTCTACTGGTTGCGGTCTGAAGAAGTTTGTTGTAGTGTTCGTTTCGTTTATGTTGTGTTGATATGTGGGGGCGGTTGTCTGTTCAAAAGTGCGTCTACCTACTTCTGCAAAGAAGTTATTAAAGTATTCTGTATTATTTATGGAATTTGGGGAGGTGTCTGTATTTTGTTTCTTCTTAGGCACTAATGTATTTACTAGTTTCCACGTTTCAGCAGAATCGCTTCTGCATTCATTGAACTTATTTTTAAAATAATTAGTTTTCGCCCAGCGGAGGAGTGTTTTCACATTTTCCTTCTTTTGTTTGTATTCAGCCTGAAGGGTGGAGTCAAATCTGTTTATCTTGAGAGCTTTGTGAGTATTATTTCTATCATTTATGGCCTTCTTAATGTTGTCATTTATCCAGGGGGCGGGAGGACGCCTAACTGTTTTTGTTTTAAAAGGAGCGCAGGCATCGATGCCGTTCTTTATCACGTTTGTAAGAATATTAACTTGTCTGTCAACGTCGTCAGTTGTTAAGATCTCTGACAGTGACGAGTCATTGGCTATAATATGTTGACAGAATAATTGAGGATCGTACTGCGTTAGGTCGCGAGAGGTTTTACTGACTGGTTTTCGCTTTGTCTTTACTATATTCAAGGTCAAGGTTATAAGCTCGTGATCAGCAATGTGGCATGGAAAAGCGTCTGCGTGTAGTGTAATATCGGGTCTGTTTGTTATTATAACATCTAATATGGATGAGGTGTTTTCTGTAATCCTTGTAGGCTTCTTTATAAGTTGTTTTAATTTGTTTTTGTTAATTATCCCATTTAATTTTGCATTTGGTTTACTTAGATCGTCATTTAAATCACCTAAGATGAAAAGTGGTTTTCTCTTTGTTGACATTTCTCTGAGAATATTTTCTAGGTAGTCAAATGATTCTGTGGTGGCATGAGGGTGTCTGTAGATTGTGCCGACGAGGAAGGAAGGATACATACTGCTTTGTACGGTTACCCAGATGTCCTCTACTGCTGTATGATTTACAGTTGCAGAGGATATCTTATTTGATTTAAGGGTATCGCTTACATATATGCAGACTCCACCTCCACGTCCTGCATCACATCTGTAGACGTGAAAGTTTGGGATGCTGATGAAACTGCTTGATATTTCTTGGTGAAGCCAGGTTTCACTGATACACAAAATATCAATGTTTCTCTCCTTAATTATCAATTTGATTTCTTCGAAATGACCGAGGAGGGACTGTGCATTGATGTGTTCTATAGTGATGGTGTTAAGTGGTTTGACCGCCGGATTTGCGACGTCAAACATTCTGCTCGCCTTTGTACTTGTTTCTATTTAGGAATACTTTTACTTTGTTGGGAAAGATGTCGGACTCTAAGAAAATATCTGGTTTTATATCTTTGCCCCTTATGGTGACTGTGAAGCTAGAGTAGTAATCATGTGTCATTTTTGTTTTAAAGGCTTTGACATTGGCAATTTGATTGAAATTATTTTCCAAGAAGTCTTCAATATCGTCTTCATCTGTATCTGGGTGGCAACTCGTGATGTAAAGGTACACTACCTGAGGACGGTCGGCACCTTGCAAGGGTTTTGGCGAGTGGCGTTCCTCCCTTGTTTTTCTTTTTTGTTTTCTGGAGTTGACTTGAACGAAACCTTCCTCATCTTGGTGGGGCTGCGGCTGCTCGTTTGTTTGTTTGTTTATTTCCGCTCGTTCCGCGTAGTTGTTGATGATGAGCTGTGGTGTTTGTGGAGCAGGAGGGGTAGTAGGGGGGGCAGGTACTCCAGGCACGTGGTGGTGTGTCGTGTCTTCCCACTGGCGATTTGGTGGGAGATTTTTTTGCTTGTTTTTCCTTTTACTATTTCTAACGTAGCTTCTCCTAGGTGTGACTTGTGTAGAGGCTTCGTTCCTCATACCGGTTGGGGACGAGTCAGCGTTGTTTTTGGGCAGACGCTTACGTGGCTCCGGACGAGGGGTGGCTGGCGCGTCAGCAAGATCGTGAGTCTGCTGGGTCGGAGTGGGTAGAGAGGGAGTGGGTAGTGGGGACGGAGTGGTGGGGGAGGGTGGTGGTGGTGGGGTGATGGTCGTGGGTGCTGCCGTGGTGGGCGTAGGAGTGTGTTTAATTTGTGGTGTAGAGGTAGATGTCATTCTGCCAGGGGGAGGGGATGCAAAGGGGAAGGATTGGTAGGCGGATTGATCGTGGGCAGGGGTTGGGAGATCAGATATTGCGTGATGGGATGTGGTCGAGGATGTTGTGACGAAAGCTTCCTTTCCGCATTCCTGCGGCTGAGAAGGCATCGCACCTTGGCTAATTAGACTGTTGGTTGCAGATTGTTGTTCGGAGAACATTCCGATCAGCAGTTCAATCTTATTTTCAATAAGATCTTGATTGATGAGGGAGGGTTCGTGTTGTGTTTGTGTATTTTGGTGTTTTGGTTTTTGAAAGATTTTTACAAATGGTGTAGAGATACCTGTTTTCTTAGGTGGTGGAGACCAGTCAGTGGCGGGAGTGTCTGTCGTTGTTGTAGCAAACACTATATTGTCCTTTTTAAAACACTGATCGATCATGGTATGCACTATGGAGTTTGTCATCCTTTTAATGTCTTTAGTTATATTGCTTGTCCTTCTTGAGTCTGATATATGCAGAATGATATTGTAGGCGTTTTCGATCTCATCCGGGCTATACAGTTTCCGGATTTGATCACACAGAACCATCCGAGCCCATGCTTTTTTTGTTGCAATAAAGCATAGGATCGTGTTTAACACTATGGTTATGCTGCCTACCTGATAGACGGCTTTTCTGTCTTCATTGTTCTCAGTTTTATCACTGTTGTAATTACTGATTGGGCTGCTGTGGTTGTCCGGGTTGCTGGGTTGCCCTTTGCCCTGGGCGGGGGGGCAGCCTTGACCCTGGCTGCCATGGGGGTGCCCATCGTCATGGGCGAGGGAGCAGCTTTGACCCGCGCTGCCAAGGGGCCCATATCCTAGGGCGGAGGTCCCATTACCCTGGGAAGGGGGCACGTAACCCTGGGCCAAGGGTCCCCTTTCACTCTGGGGATTAGAGCTCGGGCTAGCTGTCCGAGGAAGCACCGGGGAAGCTCCCTGGCTGGCCCCCTGTGACCCGGGGAGGGTAGTCAGATTTCCCTCTGACTCTGTGGGACCATGGGATGCCATGGTTTGCTGAGCTGTTAGGCGGCGGCGGAGAGGAAGCAAAAATACGTCCGTTCACCACGGCGGCTAGACTCAGAGAGAGAAAGAATTTGAGATAGATAGATAGATAGGTAGAGAGAGAGAAACAGAAAGAGGGAGAGAGAGAAAGAGAGAGAGAGAGAGAGAGAGAGAGAGAGAGAGAGAGAGAGAGAGAGAGAGAGAGAGAGAGAGAGAGAGAGAGAGAGAGAGAGAGAGAGAGAGAAAATGTGAGATAGATAGATATAGAGAAACAGAAAGAGAGAGAGAGATAGAGAGAAAGTATAGTCTTGAGTACTTATTTGTACTGTTATCTTATTACTGATACTTTGTACTGTTTGGAATGAGTTGTTCGATAGTTTTTCCCTAACTCGCCCTATGCCTGGCAGTGCATTCACCAGCCAATCAGCATTTATGAGGAATGGTGACGTCATCAGCCAAAGTTCCTAGGCGGTGGGAGTTTGTAAGTAACCATTCGGGTAAATTCCAAACATATTAGGGATCTCAAACTTACGGGAAATCTGCTACAATGACATAATTTCTTCTTAAAAGAAGTACTTTAGAGTTGCCAGCAATTTTCTATGTTGCTATATGCAAAAAAAAAAAAAAAAAAAAAAAAAAATTCTTTCTTTTGAATATTTTTATTTAGAATAACTGCTATATATCCATTCTTGAAGGGCCACCTTTGCCTTCAGAACTGATTTTTATTTCTAACTGGAATGCAAATCAAAAAGCCCAAGAGAAAAAGCCTAAAATAATCAAAGCACATATACACTGGCGGATCTAGGCTAAATCAGTTAATATCAGCCGAAAAAAAGTCTATAAAAGTCCTCCGGATCCATATTCAGGATAAGCATTTAGTTTACCCTACAAAATGTCTCGTTTTCTTTGAAAAACAACTATTAACAGAAAAAATAAATTTAGGTACAACCATAATAAATGAACCATCGCTATGCTTCCTGTGGCTGTTTCAAATAACTGAAAGATATTAAGAAGAGGGAGAAGAGATTAATTAAAAAGTCAGAAATCACTGAAGAATGTTAAGAAAGAAGGATATCTGCGAGATAAAGACTGATAGAGAAAGAGAGAGAGGTGAAGAACAGAGGGAGGGAGAGGGAGGAGGGAACACATACGGGTGTAAATGAAGTCAACAAGCAACGAAGGTAATTGAATTGGAGTAGAAGGGAGAGGGAGAAAAGTAGAATAGAATAAAATAGATAAAAGTAGAATGTTTAGTAGGATACTTGCTGTCATATATTTACCCTATATTATAATATTAGTAACGTATCCCTCTACATATATTGCATGCGTACGTAACCCTTATGTAAACATTAGTGTTGTACACTCCTCCAGAATATACTCGTGTAGCTCAGCAGAGCTCCGTATTTTATTCACTCTTTCCCCTCAAATGGAGCAACAAAACAACATATAAAACATGGTGGCAGCCGTACTCCGTCTCCAAGCATAGATAAAGAGGGGAAAGAGGTAATAACAACCTGGAGATACCGAAATATGGACTTTAAAATACGAGAGGTAAGCGACCAACCAGCTAAGAGACAAGTGCCACGTCGCACCTAAACCACGAATGATTCGCTCTCAGTGAAGGTATCAAGCCAAATAAGACTGAAGTATATAAGAAACATGCGAAAGTAAGTCACAGTTCGCTTCATAGTTCCTGTGTACCCAACACAGCTCAACTTTGGTGCACCGTAATTGTCATAATACTCGCATTGCCACGTCATCAGTCATCAAAATGGCCGGCGCCGAACTCTTACCAAGTATGAATTGAAAACCTAGCGATTCATATGGCGCACTAATGATTTTCCAAAAACGTTGTTTAAGATACTTCAAGGTTAAAAAGATACCAAGAGAGGAGCAGGCAAACCACATCATTCTGTATGCAGGCAATTCTGGAGAGGAAATGATAGAGGCAAGCAATCTGACTGAAGAAGATATAAATGACCCTGACAAAGTTTGGGATGTTTTTCAGACCCAGGTAAAACCAAAGACTATGTTGACAGACTTCGCCCACGAAAATACATTCAGAAAGAAATTTAATCTAGTGATGAGTTCTTGAATAGATGTGAAACCGAAGCAAAGAGATGCAAATTTACTGAGGCAGAACATGAAGCAAGAATCATTGAGCAATTCATGGAAGGAGTATACAGTAATGATTTACAGAAAAGCCTTATCATGGAAGGTGAAGACATAAGGTTGAGCAAAGCCATTGACATTGCCAGATCTCATGAAGCAACCATAAGAGATAACAAAGACATGAGAGTCAAAACAGTCAACTATGACCTAAATGTCGATGCTGTGGGACACCCTAAGTTTGCAAGGGCAGCAAAACCATGCAACAAGTGTGGGCGAACATACAATAAATACCCCCCACAATCCTGCCCAGCATATAGTGCGAGGTGCAATACATGTGGCAAAATGAACCACTGGCAAAAAATTTGTCTGTCAATACCAGAAAATAAGAATAAACAAACAAGAGTAAGGGCACAAGCCAAAGTCATTATGCCGGAAATAAAGTCCATAGAAACTTCAACAGTGACAAACCCAGGAAAGCTAACAGAACATCTGCCGTGCATGAGTTCAGCCAAGATGACCCCTATGAGGATTATTTCACAGTAAGTTCTGTTAGAGTAGCAAAGGTGTCAAACAGTAATGATAGTGAAGCTCTACGATCTATCAAAGTCAGAACCCCTTGCAACAAGACTGGCTCGATGACAATCAAGGTCGATACAGGGGCTAGAGTAAATCTGCTCCCGATAAGAGCATTTCGAATTATGTTTCCAGATTTATTAGATGCTCATGGGAAGCCGAAAACCTATCTGATCAACAACCGTCAGAAGAATTTGATTGCAGTGAACAATATAAAACTCAAGCATTTTGGGTTGATCAAATTAAAGTGCACCTTCGATGAGAAAAACTGGATCGATACAGATTTCTACATTCTGGACCAAGAAGTTGGACCAAATATTTTGGGTCTCCCAAGCCTGAGAGCCCTAGGCATGGTGACAAATCATGAAGCATGGATGCATCCTCAACCAACCACGGCCGTCCAGTCGGTGTATGATTTAAAGAAATCATACCTGGATCAGTTTGATAAAATTGGAAGTTTTCATGGAAAATACCACATAGTGAAAGAGGGTTCAAGACCAGTTGTCCATGCACAGCGAAAATTTCCTATACATAAAAAGGAAGAACTTCAAAACAAGCTCGAAGACATGGAAAAAATAGGAGTTATCAAAAAGGTGTCGGAACCTACAGATTGGGTCAACAGCATGGTTTGCACCATGAAGAAGGATGGCAGCCTGCGCATATGCTTAGATCCAAAGGATTTGAACAAAGCTATAAAAAGAAGCTATCACAAGACACCTACACAAGAGGAATTCACACACAAGTTTGCAGACTCAAAATATTTCAGCAAACTTGATGTAAAGAATGGCTATTGGTCAGTCACACTTGACGAGACCAGTTCGTTCCTCACTACATTCAACACTCCCTTTGGCCGCTACAGATATCTCAGAATGCCTTTTGGCCTGGTTATGTCACAAGATGTTTTCCAGCAAAAAATGGATCAGATCCTCGAAAACTGTCCTGGTACCATTGGCATTGCTGATGATGTAGTTGTGTTTGGAAAAACTGAAGAGGAACATGACATAAACCTGCATAACTTCTTCAAGATTGCCAAGCAGAAAGGATTAACTTTCAACAGGGCAAAGTGTGTGATCAAGCCGGAACAAGTGAAATTCATTGGAACTGTCTACGACAAGGAAGGCTCTCACCCAGATCCAGACAAGGTATCTGCAATCAAAGCACTGCCGAGCCCAACAAATGTTACTGAGTTGCAACAATGTTTGGGAATTGTCACCTATATGTCGCCATTTATCCCAAACCTAGCTGATGAAACTGCACCACTTAGAAGTCTCCTAAAAAAAGGTATAGACTTTACATGGTCACCAACCCACGAGAAGGCATTCGAACATATTAAGAATATTCTGTGCACAGATGCAACACTGGCACATTTCAATCCAAATAAACCAACAGTAATACAAGTAGATGCATCACAAAAAGGTATTGGTGCTGCATTAGTGCAAGATGACAAGCCTATTGCCTATGCATCCAAGTCTCTGTCTGAAACAGAACAATGTTATGCCAATATTGAAAGAGAACTACTTGCAGTGGTATTTGGATGTGAAAGATTTCATACCTATGTATACGGCAAAGCATTCCTGGTGGAGAGTGACCACAAACCTCTGGAAATGATTCAACTAAAGAATCTGACAGCCACACCGCCCAGACTGCAGCGTATGCTGATGAGGCTGCAGCACTATGATGTCACGATCCGATACAAGCCAGGAAAAGATCTCTTATTAGCAGATGGTCTATCATGCTTGCCATCAACGGACAACCAACATATTGGTCTAGACCGACAGATCAACTTTGTTACATTCAGCAACGAGAAACTAGTCTCACTTAGACAGGAAACCTCAAAAGATGTCATCCTGCATGGACTGAAAGACGTCATTATTCAAGGATGGCCAGAAAAGATGAAAGACTTACCGAGAATGCTGCAACCATACTGGTCCTTCAGAGATGAGATATCTATTGAAGATGGGCTAGTGATAAAAGGCAGCAAATTCGTAATCCCAGCTTCCATGCAGAAAATTGTGCTTGACCGCATCCACGAAGGACACCAAGGCATCACGAAATGCCAACTTCGAGCCAAAGACTGTGTATACTGGATTTCAATCAACAGGGACATTGAAGACCTAGTCCAGCAGTGTTCCATATGCCAAGAAACGTCAAGGTCACATACAAAGGAAACCCTCATCCCGCATGAACTTCCTACACGACCATGGCAGTATGTCGGAACAGATCTTTTCCATTATGGAGGAAATGATTTCCTGATTATAGCTGAATACTACTCAAAGTTTCCAGTTATCAGGAAAATGCCCATGCATGTCACAAGCCAAGCTGTGATCAAGGGATTGAAGAACTTGTTCTCTGAGTACGGAGTTCCCGAAAAAGTATATAGCGATAATGGACGCCAATATAGCTCAGAAGAATTTGCAACGTTCGCCTCGAACTGGGAATTTGAACATATAACAAGCTCACCCCACTATCCTCAGTCAAATGGATTCATTGAAAGAACTATCCAGACTGTTAAAAACACCATCGACAAGGCAAAAAGAAGCAACAAGGATCCAGAAATGGCATTATTAACCCTACGTACCACACCACTGGATAGCAAGTTGCCAAGCCCAGCAGAACTTCTGATCGGGAGGAAGATGAGGAGTAACCTACCCCTTTACCTGCCTTACAAAGGAAGGGCAAAAGCAAGATGTCTATGAAAACTTCAAGAGGAAGCAAGACACACAGAAGCAGTATTACGACCGAGGAGCAAAAGACCAGCCAACACTCCTAGCAGGCCAAGCTGTTCAAGTTCAAGACCACATTACTGGAAGATGGACACCCGCTACAGTCGTGGAGAAATCCCAAGAACCTCGATCATACATAGTCGAAACACAAGATGGAGGTATCTTACGAAGAAACAGACGAACATCAGGCAGACGCCACAACCCAAGCATCCACTTCCAGATGAACACCATGCAGAAGAGTCTACTGGAACCACATGGAATATAGATAACGAGCAAGAACATGTGAGCAAGGCTCCTGAAGTAGTGCCTCAAGAACAAGAATCAACATGCGATGGCACAAGAACAAGATGTGGCCGTACCATCAAGAAGCCTAATAGACTGAACTTATAATCTGTTTCAGTCTCCAGTGTTTATGTGTAGTGTTCAATAGTGTTAAGGAAAGTGCTATAATAATGGCCAGTATACTAATATGATTCTCAAAACAAGGTGCTATGTTTTTACCTGATTCTTTTTGAAAATTACTGAAAACAAAGTGCTATGTTCCTACCCAATTGTTTTGAAAATTACTGACAAAGATGCTAAATCTTATTTTACATGTCTGTAAACACAAGGCATTCTCAGGTGCAATCTCAGTTACCCAACTCTAGCAGTTCATAGATTGTTAAACTCTATTTTTGATACATTGCAGATTCTCACATATTTTTGTAACTAACTACCAAATACTATATCTCAAATATGATAAGAATCTAACCCACTGTCTTTTGTTTTTGAAAAAAGAGGGATGTCATATGTTTACCCTATATTATAATATTAGTAACGTATCCCTCTACATATATTGCATGCGTACGTAACCCTTATGTAAACATTAGTGTTGTACACTCCTCCAGAATATACTCGTGTAGCTCAGCAGAGCTCCGTATTTTATTCACCTTTTCCCCTCAAATGGAGCAACAAAACAACATATAAAACACTTGCCTTTACCGTATCTTTCCTCGTTCGTTTTTCTTTTCCTTTCTCTTACCTTTCTAAAATCTTTTCAGATATCCTTTGTGGCAAGGATAACACTTTAAATAGAGTTAATATAATTAGATTTAAAAATTGATTTATAAATTCTGTCGTATGAATTTATACATAAACTACTGAAGACAAATTCAAGCAATAATGCACACGAAAGATGTGATTTTTTATTTCTTAGCTGTTAGGATAAAGAGCTCTTTCCAATGTCAGAAATAAAAGTGATATATCATGATTATAAATAACGTAGAGCCAGCCCTGTATGTCTAATTGATATTTGGAAACGAAATTTGTATGCAATTCCTCCTGCACTCTACGTAATGCATGTTTATTAAGTTAAATGAAGAGTGCAGATCCCAACTGTATAGCATTCATTATTCAGATGATTATCGTGATGATTATAACATTTCTCAGCAAAACTTTATTTACTTCTGTGTAACTCGTAATCATGTTCGATAAATGTTGTGTCTGTTATTGTCATTGGTGTTCGCATAACGTTATTATAATCATAAGATCAGCAACAAAACATACCCAACCCAAGAAAAGACGAGGAATAACAATAGAATAACGATAATAACAATAAAATAATAATATTTATATATGTTTGTGTGTGTATATATATATATATATATATGTATATTTATATATATGTATATTTATATATATGTATACATTATATATATGTATATATAGATTTATATGTGCATATATATACACACACACACACACATATATATATATATATATATATATATATATATATATATATATATATATACATATACATATATATATATATATATATATATATATATATATATATATATATATATATATATATATACACACACCCACACACACACACACACACACACACACACACACACACACACACACACACACACACACACACACATATATATATATATATATATATATATATATATATATATATATATATATATATATATATATGTATATATAAATCAGTTAATTTCTTAATATCAAAAATGAGGAATCAAGGATGGTGGTGGAAGTACTGATTTCTCTCTGTCGACACTGAGCTAAGTGCAAAGTTAAGGGCATGCCCGTCCTAATAATACTATGAATTAAATCGTAACCGCAGGAAGGATGTAAACTTCTTTATTATTGCTCAATAAAGAGGCTTATTAGTGCAAAGTCTCACATTTGTTAACAACTCAATTTAAGAAGCAGAAGAAGGTTAGTGTTGATTGAAACCAGTGCTGCGCAGTGGTTTTTATTTCTAATAAGATGAACATGATTAAAATAAATCCACTAAAGGCTAAATCAGTTATCTTTAGCCGAAAAAAGTGTATAAAAGTCCTCCGGATCCATATTCAGGCTAAACATTTAGTCTATCCTACAAAATTTCTCGTTTTCTTTGAAAACAACTATTAACAGAAAACATAAATTTAGGTACAACCGTAATAAATGAACCATCGCCATGCTTCCCGCGGCTGTTTCAAATAACTGAAAGATATTAAGAAGATATTGTAATCATAAGATCAGCAACAAAAAATACCCAACCCCCAAAAAATCGAGGAATAACACTAGGATAAAGATAATGATAAACGAATAATAAAAAAGTAACAGACGATAAGATAAAAATGAAATAACAACTACTACGAAAAGAGTTTATTTTGTTTTTATCTTTGTTAAATATACGCTTTCTTTGAATAATGACCCTTTAGTTATCATTGAAATATGCAATAGACAATTACCTAATTTACATAGTATATTAAGCTGCGTCGTGTCTGAAACGGAGTTGAAAGTATAAAAAACCCGATTTCTGAAATGGAATTTTAGATCTTGGTGGCAGCATCGGTATCGTCTCTGACTCGCACGGTGAAGGATCCAGAATCGAGACCAGAGTTTAATCTTTGGCTTCGGGAAAAGTTAACAGGTGTTTGTTGACACTTGCTCGTGTTTGGCGGTTCACGAGTGTCCTCCAAGGAGATAACGTCCCCCTCTCGAGGTCAGTGTGGCATGGTTGGTTTAGTACTAGCCCTCCGGTCTCATAGCCGGAGTGACCTAGGTTAGATAGATAGATAGATATGTGTGTGTGTGTGTGTGTGTGTGTGTGTGTGTACGTGAACGTGTTAATCTGTTCATGTATGTGTTTGATAATGTATCTTTCAAGTTGTCTTTCTATGTTTCTGTATCTCCCTTTTCCCTCTCCTTTTCTTCTTCTGATCTTACTGGATTTCTTTTTTTTCCTTAACATTTCTCTTCTGGCCATCTTTCCTCATCTCATCGTCTTTAATGTTCATCCTCCTTCTCCCTGCCTCTCCACTCCCCTTTTCTCCCGCGTCCGCTTTCAAACACACACACACACACACACACACACACACACACACACACACACACACACACACACACACACACACACACACACACACACACACACACACACACACACACACACACGCACACACACACACACACACACACACACTAAAAAAACCCAGCAACAACACCCCCACCCCCGAAGATGTGGATATCTCGGGTATGAAAACCATAATTTCATTTCCTGCTACGAAAGGAAATTAATCAATCGTGAACAACATCGGTGTGAATAACATTTAGTCCATTTTCGGGGGAGACGAAAGATAACGAATAAGCGATATATGACAAGAACAAGCCCTTCAAGTGAGGTGGTGACTATGGTGTCATCATTTATTCCATCGCGAGGTTTTATTTAGGGTTAGGTTAAGATGGTAAACTAACGAAGGGAAATTCCTGGCAAGCAAGTCCTGTGCGGTCGATTCCTTTCCGAAGATTCCCCTTGAAGTCTGAGGGAATCTCACATTCCGCTCTATGAAGTTTGTGTTGGTGATATATCCATATGCAGATTACCATTGGACCTAGAATGAATAACAATGAAGAATAAATAGATGAATAAATAAAAGAGGAAGGAAACCTCGCCGGCAGTTTTTTGTTTATATAAAGTCGAGACAAATTTTGAGTAAAATAATTCGAAATTTTTGAACTGCAAACTCATGATTTATATTGTTCTATATTGTATGTTTATTTATTTATTATATTTTGTGAACTCTCAGTAATATCACACATTTTACTCTATGTATGTGATTTCTGTGTTTTCACACACGATTTACTAAAAAAACAAACTTTTTTTTAATTGACAAATTTTGAATGAAAAAAACAGCTAGCTCACTATATTCTTTTTATATATATTTATTATATATCATTATTTTGTGTGTGATTGTACAATCACACACAAAATCGCTTGTAAAAAGCGATTCAAAAACTTTATAATCATTCACTTTTCCTTAGTTACTGAAATACATATGGTGGTAATACATAAACAAATACACAAACACAAATAAATGGACATGAAAACACACAACACAAAGTCACACAAACATGTTCACACCGAGTTCAAATTTCCCTATCACTCCAAAAACTATTACTTCCAAGTAGCATGGTTGGTAAGGTCGCTTCCTCTCACGCGATCGACCCCAACCGATGCCAAGTGACACTTGTGTCACGTAGGCGTTACTCTTTTGGTGTTGTTTTCAGTTTAGATATTTCTTCTAAATGACGTGGTTTAATGTTGAGGTTGCTTGGATAACGATAAAAATACAGATAACGGTAAAGAACCAAACGGGCATCATTAAGCCATGTTTGCTATGATCAGGAACCTTTCTGCTTCATCAGCCTGCACTCTGTTTCTGCGTTAATCAGTCGCTCAGTCAGTCTATCTTTCAACTGTTTATGTCTGTCCATCTGTCAATCTACCTACCTATTTATTTATTTAAAGTTAATTTTATCTACTTGTTACTTTTTACACGTTAATTATTATGAGTTTTGGTTAACCATGAGAGAGAGCTATTGATGGTACCAATCGCAGCAGACTGTTTTACGTATTTTACATGATAATTATAAATTTGTTTGTGGTTTAATTTTTTTGTTTTGTTTTAGTAATTATTCTATCTTTTATATATTTTATTTTATTATTATTTCTTATTCATTGTTTTATTATTGTTATACGCTTTTTACTTATTTTGAATTTTATTTACTTTTATTATCTTGTCTTTTATTCACGTTTTATTCCTTTTACTTAAGCTTTTACTCGCCCTTTACTTCAGCCTCTGTTTTTTTACGACTTTTCTGTCTCATTTTACGATCTCGTTTACTTTTCATCTTGTAATCTTTAGCCCTTACTTCCTTTTCGTGTTATTTTACGATTTTTAGCTTAGATGTTTGTGTTATTCTTATACTGTTTTAAGCCCTTCTGGCCTTCTTAGTGCATTAAATTATTCTTAAGCAAAAAAGAGAAAGTAATATTTCAGTAATTTCGTTCATTTCGTTTCACTCCATTCTGATAATTAATATTATATATATATATATATATATATATATATATATATATATATATATATATATATATACATATATGTACCGCAGTACTGACACAATAGGCAGGCATTTTTATGATCGAGTTTTTTCTGCCTTGAGAATTGTTCAGTTATTTGTCTATACCTGTAACAAACACGAATACACATAAAGTAGTGCACACACACAGACACACA
>NC_061838.1:9642637-9650137 GCF_019202785.1 Penaeus chinensis | reverse complement strand
ATTCCCCCTCCAGTGAAAGGTCGTTCCCGCCCACCCACACGTCCGCCGTCCCTGGAATACCTGAGTATGGATTTCATGATATTATCTAAGAGAGTTTGGGTTGTAGGTTTTTAAGTACTCTCAGGCTTCTATTTTGTATCTATGCATTTACGTATATATGGTAAAGAAGGATTGATTAATGAATAAGCGGTAATCAGTGAATTTTGTTTCTACTGTGATGTGAACGCAGTTAAATTTAAGAGAGTACATTTATTGTGAACTATGAAACTGTGAGTTTTGTTGCTCTCTTCAGCATTTTTCTATTCAGATTCGTAAGAAAAGCATAGTGAAAGTGTAGAACTTACCCGAACCTTTAACGTATCCAAGAGCCTCTGCGAATGCATTGGCGTCTCGGAACACGGCCAAGTCTCCTCCCAAGCCGTGGCAATAGGTGCGAGAAGCTTCCCAGGTTACGTCGGTGTCCTTGGCAAGGTACAGACAGGTGTCCCCGAAGTTTATGTAATTACCTGGGCAGGATACTTCTGTGCGGAATAAAATGTATATATTTTACGAAAGGAAATTCGTATTGCTCGAGAGGCTTTATAGTCAGTGGTACAAAATTGAATGATTTCTCAGGTAAGTATTCCTCTCTTACTACTCGATGTGCGGTTTAAAGAATTTTTGATGTCAGTCAAGATGTCTACTATCTGCTTCAAGATCCTTGGAGACACTTTTCCCTCCTCCTTTAGTTCTTTCAGCTGGACTTCTTGGCGCAGCAAGATAAGGTCTGTGAGGCTCTGTAGCAGCGAAGAAGCATAAGGATTTACTCATGTATATACACAGACGCACTTAATGCATAGAACAGGATGACATGTCCGTTGTGAATTTAGTTTATCAATTGTGTTCACACATAGATGGCTCCACAAGACTTAAGTCGCGAAGGAGTCTTTACTAGTCCTATCCGTCTCCCCTTTTCCTTGATTTTCGGATTTTTTTTGTTTTTTTTTTATAAATCTTTCATTGGTATTTACATAATATTATAATAACCATGATGTCAGTATTGATGAGTATATTGATAATAAAAGAGGTCACGTAAGGCTTGCTGATTAACTCATTGGTGGCTGACCACTTTAGAGCAATCTGTGTGCAACAAATTCATTTGAAACTACAGTGCACAGCGTATGTACCGTAGACTATGTATTGAAAGACATGTTTCCTTTCTATATATTTTGTATATACACCTGACAAACTTTTACCCCCTTTTTCCTTGTTCAATAAACTCACCTGGGTACAATTAGGGTGAAGGGGTGGAAAGTGTTCGTCATAGAGGCTGCCCGCACTGGTCTCCAGGGACAACACCGTCCCTACCACCATCCATGGAAACACTACAACCAGGCGCATCTGCGAACACCGTGATGATTGTTAGTAAATGTATCATTACAAAAATGGTGTCTGAGACGGACTGCGAGGAACAAGCAAATATATATAAATATATATATATATATACATATAGATATACATATACATATACCTTTTGGGGAAGCGAAGAGCTAGGCCTCCAACAAGTAACCAAGGTGGACCCACGCAGACTAAAATCGCCGCGACGCCCCCAGCGTTTATAACAGTGGCGTCATCCTTTCTGCGGACTGGGAACTTCTTGAATTCTAAAGAGACTGTTCACCAGCTCTATGAAAGGTCTGTTTGTGCATAACATCTGTTTATTAACAGAAAGACACAGCGACGCACACACACACACACACACACACACACACATATACATGCACATACATACATACACACACATATATATGTATATATATGTATATATATATATATATATAGTTTCAAATATAAGTATATATATATATATATATATATAGTTTCAAATATAAGTATATATATATAATTTATGTATACATGTATATATATATATATATATATATATATATATATATATATATATATATATATATATATATATATGCCTGCGTGTGTGTGTGTGATTGCATATGTACATGTATGTATATATGCATACGTGTATGTATATATATATATACATATAATATATGTGTATATACATACATATACATATAGATATGTATATATGTGTATATATATACATACATATATATGTATATGTGTATATACATATATATATACATATATATATATATGTATATATAATACACACACAAACACACACACACACACACACACACACACACACACACACACACACACACACACACACACATATATATATATATATATATACACATATATATATATACATATATATACATGTATGCATGTAAAAGCGTGTGTATATATATATATATACATATATACGTATACATGTATATATGTATATATGTGCAAATATGTGTATATATATGGATAGATAGATAGATAGATATACATATATATGTATAATATTATATATATGTATATAAAATAAAGTATATATATAAAATATATGTATATATGTATATATGTGCAAATATGTGTATATATATGGGTAGATAGATAGATAGATATACATATATATGTATAAAATTATATATATGTATATCAAATAAAGTATATATATAAAATATATGTATATATGTATACATATATGAATATATACATGTATATATAAATGTTTATATATATATGTATACATATACATATATATATATATACGCCCGCGCGCTCTGATTTTGTATTAATGGTAGGATCAGGCAAATGAAGTTGGTTGAAGCCGTAGTTGGCCTGGTTGGAAAATGTTTGATAATACACAAAGAAAACGTATTTTTTTAGATATTTTACACAAGAACATAACCATCCAGAGACAGAGAGAGAATACTGTATGACAAGAAAATTACTGAACTCAAGGACTGTTAAGCAGTTTGAATGCAAATGATAAAAGAGGCACAAAAGAGACACTTACATATGCCGAGGCGCTGAGAGTAAAGGAAACAGTTAGTGGAAAAAAAACTCAAGAACACAAAAAAATAAATCCCAGCCTGCAGAGACGGCAAAATAAATTAATTCAAGTCACAACTTAGCCAACATACGAGGAACATGGATGGTGTAAACGAGGACATGGTTATACTAGGGCATGAAGATAAAGTCGTAAAAGACGGAATCGAACGCTGCATTGGCGACAGAGAAATTGATTGTCAGTAAATTATTGGAGCAAAATATCAGAGCTCATATGAGGCTGGGATTATTCGAAAATGGAAACAAAAAAACGCCCTACTAGAAGTAATATTTATAAACAAATAGATATTAGAGCTAAAGTTCTGGCCACACACGAAGAATAATTGAAACTACCCAACCAGATGTAATATGCACGGACCCCTCCATAGAAGATGTAACATTAGGACTCGGAGATATAAAATTAGGAGAAAAGGTAGCGTAATTGGAAACGGAGTACCAATACTAACAAAGAAAGTAATCATTTTAAAGGATTAAGATATTAAACAAGAACGCCAGAGTGGAACTACAGGTAATTGAGGTAGAACAAAAGGGGAATAAACATGATAACTACTTGGTGTGGTCACAAGAATATTACCGAAAACACATTTTGAGAAACACTAAAGAGACAGGAAAAAGTGCTACACTTTCGGAAACCAATGTCAAAGCAATTCTTGTAACTGGGGAATTTACAAGCAGAACTGACTGGGACGCTTTCGATCCTAGAATACAATCAGATTCGTGGAATGCAGAATTACTAGAAATCATAAATGAGTATTGGTTTTAATAATATGTAACAGATCGTATCAGGGCAAAAAGGCTAGAGAGTCCGTCTACGCTTCACGTATAAAGAAGAAATAAAGGATATCGAGTACTGTCCTTTACTAGGAAAATGTAGACATTAAGCTAAAACCTGTCTACTACAGAAAAAAAAAAAAAAAAAAATCATCATACGTGAGGAAAGAAAGGGGAAATACAACTACAAGAGAGGTAATTATAGAAAGCTGTATCTCTATGATATAACCTTACAGGCTCAAAAATATCAAAGAAAAGGTTGCATATCTTGATTTGTTGATAAAATTCAATCAATAAATCAATTAAATGTCCGTAATCACTGGAAATACCCAGTTGTCTAATATTAACACAACTTACTCGCGGTGGATATGATTAAGAGCAATGCTTTATGGAATGTATTATTTTTTTTTTTTTTTTTTTTTTTTTTCCTTACTGAATCTGATTAATACGTTTAAACTTCCCACAACTTTGCAAATCGAAGACTGGTTTGTGTAAACAATATAAGTTGCAGAATTTTTTTTCCATTTCATTTACAGCTTCCACAATGTTTTGCTCGTAATTAAAAATCATACCAGCATATTATGTACTTTAAGGTTTTCTATTGACTTTTTTTTAAAATGTATAATAAAAAATAACTACATTCTTCAAAACTTTGTATGTCAGTACATGGTGTGTTTTGTAGCGACCATGATAAAAATTGAAGCAAAGTATCAAAGTGTTAGGGGTTTTGGGAGGCTACAAAAAGGCCTAAAAACACAATAACATTCGGAAATGGAAGCTTTATTCGCATACAAGAAATAATAGGATATCAATGAGTTATTATATTATATGATTTACTATGAGAATAAAACATTTCGATATACCAGACAGTAATAAGATAATCGAAAAAAATATTTCATAATAACAAAAAAAAAAAAAAACTGTTCAAACTGTAAAAGTATTTGTTTCAGTACACACACACACACACACACACACACACATACACACACGCGCGCGCGCGCACACACACACACGCACACACACACACACACACGATAGTGGCGATACTAAGATATATAACAGATAATTTCATAAAAGATACGTAGCAAAGTTCCTATCTGTATGGACGTGGTATGTTTGGGCGCGCGTAAGAATATCTTATCTGTTTGTTCGTGTATATGGTGAGTGTGAGTATGGAAAATACTGCTACATCATTAGTAATTTTAACTCGAATACGCCATTTACAATCCAAGATAAGAATGACTAATTATAATCCACTTGGTATGAGTTCACCGAGGATCTATCGCTAGTCTTCCCGCCCGCACATTTGCATATTTCGAAAGTCCTGGAAGAGGAAACCTCGTATCACAGCTTCACTTCCTATAGAACTTTATTCAACCCTGCTGTTGAAGTTTCATGTCTCTTGTTTTAAAATTTCTATTTACATACTGAATGAAATAATCAGTACTGACTAGCACAGGGCTCCCTCGAGTGGTCGTTTGAACTATACGCCTTAGAATCAAAAAGAGCTCGACAAACGTTGGGGACGTTTGTAGTTTTGGGGTCGAAAGCTGACAATAGTATAAGAAATAAATATATATGAAAAATAACTTGATTTTTTATTGTCTATTTATTTTATATAATGTTTACATTTTGTATCTCTATATTTCATATTCACGGTGGCGGGGGGTACAGAAAAAGATAGTTTCGCACGGCTTTGCATGTAATTTCCCTGCAGAAGATCATTTGTAGGTAAACACACACACACACACACATTCTTAAACACGTATCTATGCTCTGTATGCATACACATGGGATACAGTTAGCATGAAGTAGAAGTTGATCGTAAAGTCTGCCTACACTACCGTCCTCCCGCGCCCACACCGCCCAAAGAAATGTTACAACCACACGCATCTGCCAACATCTGGAGGCTTGTCATTGATTATTATATATTAGATCTTCTGATTTTCATTTTCTTTTTTAGTAAGCGAGCATTATCTTACATGTGTGTGTGTAACAGATGACAAGAAAAAAATCGTACGTTTTGGGGAAGCGTAAAGCTGGACCTCGTCAAACAGCTTACGGCCGGTATAAGTTAGTTTCAGGTACCAACTTCAAAGTTTTTACGGTGTTTTAGTTATACAGTATATATATGCATATGTGTATGTTTATATATGTATATATATGTTCGTGTATATACATGTACATAATTACTTACTGATTTATGTACTTTTATTATGAAACACAACCACAATAAGAAGAGAAAAAACAAAAAAAATTATCAATCTATTCTTCGTTACATTAAGCCTACGTTATTAACTCCTTGGACGTGGCTTGTCATAATACAGTGAGATTGACCTCAGACAGTGAACATGATACAAGCATGGTATGTATATAAACATGCAGAAATATGTAGATATTTCTTAATTTATAGCATAAGTACAGATAAAACACACAACAATTGGATACATGTTCGACCCTTCTTTATGACAAGACCTTGAATGTGGGCGCATAACGAGATGCCATGACACGGACTGGTGGTTTAGCGGCGAAGAGAACTCCAATTCGTTTGCGCTGTTGAACTCGGTGACTGTGAACAAGCAGCGACCCACCTGCGTCTGCTTGCCGCTAGCCCGTTCTTGAAACGCCGATTTCGCAGAGAGGGATGACTTTCCAGTCACAGGGAACATCGTGTATCAAGAAGTCATCAGGGCCATGAAGGAAGGCACAGTTTCCGGCTGTACCTTGAGCTGGTTCACGAACGCTGTTGAAAAAAGTAATAATATCAGCAAGTAATATTGGTATTTCTGATATCGTGTCTATGCTTTATATTGTATGTGTGTGCACATGCGCATATATATATATATATATATATATATATATATATATATATATATTTATAAATATATATACATATATATACACATATTTGTGTGTGTGTGTATGTATATATATATATATATATATATATATATGTCTGTGTGTGTGTGTGTGTGTGTGTGTGTGTGTGTGTGTGTGTGTGTGTGTGTGTGTGTGTGTGTATGTGTGTGTGTGTGTGTATAGAAGTATATAATATATATACATATATATACACATATATACATATAAATATATATATATACATATACATATATATATGTATATATAAATATGTGTGTGTGTGTGTGTGTGTATTAGTGTGAATACATTATTGAGAATGACTTACTAATTATAATCTCCCCAAAAGGGCGTTCCTCTCGGCATGTCTTCTCCGGACACCCATCTCCATTCCCCCTCTACCGTATGGTCGTTTCCGCCCACCCAGACATTTGCTGTTTTTGCAATGCCTGGAAGTGGAAGCACAGCACTGTCATCCTCATTTTTGTTGAACATTGGTGTAGTAGATATAAGAATCTTTATACTAAAATGACTTTCCATAAGCAAATGAACGAACGAAGTGCCAGGAAGGGAGGTAGAAAGTGACTTGCCTGAAGCTTTAACGTATCCAAGAGCATTTGCAAATGCATTAGCGTCTCGGAACACGGCCAAATCTCCTCCCAAGTCTTGACAGAAGAGCAGAGCTGCTTCCCAAGTTATTTCGATATCCTTAGCAAGATACAGACAAGTTTCCCCGAAGTTTTTGAAGTTGCCTGGACAGGATATTCCTGCACATGGCAATACGTTAGTACCGCACCTCAGCAATAGTAAATTCACACAAGATTTCATCACACGTTTGGTGCGTGCTAGTTAACACCGACTCAATAGGTTCCTAGGATAATGTTTGTCTGTTACCTGTAGACGTGTTGT
>NC_061838.1:9627637-9637637 GCF_019202785.1 Penaeus chinensis | reverse complement strand
TAGTTCAGTATCTGCTGTTAGAATAGTTTGTGATAACTTTACTTCATATTTTCTAATATGAATTTGGAGCAAGAAAAGTAATGTGTACGTACTGATTACTTATGAAAGTGTTTATAGAAATTTCACTCCAGCCAACAACTTTAGGGACACTCTTGAGAAAACACAAATATTGCCATATGAACCAAAATCCTTCCTAACAAAGGACTGTGCCCCTGTGTCCTAACCC
Source organism: Penaeus chinensis (assembly GCF_019202785.1). Classification (NCBI taxonomy): domain Eukaryota; kingdom Metazoa; phylum Arthropoda; class Malacostraca; order Decapoda; family Penaeidae; genus Penaeus; species Penaeus chinensis. The sequence continues at coordinate 9,637,411 of NC_061838.1, read as the reverse complement.
ACTCACCTTATTTCTCTATAGGGGGCTCTGCCTCTGCGTGCCTACCTGACTGCTGTGGACATGCTCTCCCCCCAGCATTTATTGGACCTGTTTTGGAAAATATATATAGATATGTATTTCGGAGTAGCAAGGAATGGTTAGTAAAAGCATTAAGAGCCAAACAATACGATTATATAAATGTGAAACAGAGCGATCACCTCTGGTAATAGAAATATTGATGGTAAAAAATACAATCCACAACATCAACAACAACAGCGCGTGCGTTCATATGTGTGTGTGGATACATTAATATGTCGTTTATATATATACACATCGATGATACACTATTCATATTTCAAACTTTTGTATGTTAAAATTCCTTATTATATATGTTTCCTCCATATGATTTTGAGTTTCCTATTGCAGTGTTAAACATTTTAAGTATCTACATGACGTGATTTTTTTCAGTGAAGGACGGGGAAAACTGCAAAGAAATCGTGTGCAGATCGTGACACGGGAATATCATCATATTCAAACAAAGGAAACCCCGAATTCTGTTTTGTGTATCTTGTGCGTCACGGTGTACTAAACAATAAGCTACAATGCAAAACTTACGTATATTTAAGTGTCGGCATCCAGAGGCCAACAAGGGGATGGACCATTTCCTCCTGGCTGTGGTTCAGCCCTTTCCTCCAGACAAATAAAGGTAAGGCCTTGGGGTCCTGGGAGCTACTCGTGAATAACTTGTGCAATAGGAAAATACCCAAATGGGTAGTCCGGGGCCGGAGCCTCCGTTAGGTAAATACCCCAACGGGAGCCCCCGATAGGAGTTAGGTAAGGTTGCTTGGTCACAACGATTTGTGTTTATATTATTACGGATGTAGTTGTTTGACGAGATTTAATCTTATTCTAGGGGAATGATGTAACTACAAGTCCATAATAAAGTTTGATGCAATAAGTTTATACTCCAAAGTATTATGATATTTTCCAGGTTCTTAGAATATATTTAGTTTATCAAAATCACGTAGTAGAATTGTATATTTATTTACTTAGTTTAGTATTTATTTCTTATTATTTATTTTTTATATTATTTATGGAAATGCATACAACGCAAGTAATGTTTTATTTTTATTTTCTCAAAACCCCAACCCATTACCAATATTTACATTACCCGTAAACCATCACACAAAACCATGAATAAATATCCTTAATTAAGAAACACCATCAATATTCTTCTTGTAAATTATTATTTATATCTATCTTACGATTTCCTGTAGTATATCGTCACCAGATTCTTGAGGTCACAGCTGAGTAGTAGCGAGGATAGTTGACCGAGCTGCCCAGTTCAATGGCTGAACAACTCTTTCTTTTTTCCGGCTTTCTTACCCTTATATAGGCCTTCTTGGCGGGTTCGCAGGGCAGCGTCTTGAGAAGTGGCGCGGAGGTCGCATCGCTTGTTCTCCAACGAGGTCGTTTGGGGTCAAGACGTTCGTTTTCCAATTTAAGATTTCGCGACGATAAATCGGCAATTGCAGACGGAATGGCGGCAGTTGTAGCAATATATACATATATTGTAGTTTACAGCTGCGGACTCGCCGATTCTGAGGCCGATCTCGCCAGGACTGACATCATCCTCGGGCGCCAAGTGGTTGAGGCTGGGTCTTTACTATGCCACATGCCTGCCTCTTCTACCACGGGATAAAGAATATGGGAAACTCTGTGATGCTGCACGAGGATGGTGCTTCACCCACTATTTGCCCACTCGACTCGAGTACGACTTCATAGCCGCGGTCAATGCCACACGAGCCGCCAGAGACAGTGTTAACGAAATGGTGTGAATTTGGTTATTTTTATGACCACAGAACGTATCTGAAGAGAGTGATGGTCTTTACATAGTTTGTTTGTTTTTTTCTCTCCCTCTCTTTTCATGGTTGTTTGGGTCCTTTGGCTTTGGCCTAGGGCATGACCCTAGGGGGTCTCTTTCAGGGTATAAATACACATGGTTTTGAGAGGGGGAAAAAGAACGTCTGCCACTGATCACTCGTGTTTGAAGTCTTGTAAGGCTTACACCTTGTCTTTAACGCAGCAGCAACAAATACAAAGTCTTGTGCTACAAGAACTACCCTGTAAAGACAAAACTGTTTTAACAGATCCCTTTGCACTTTTGCAAACACCTTCTGTGCTCTTGATTTTGCAGGTGACACGAGACTACGGTAGACGTACTCAACACTTCACCTCAGACCTGCAGCACTCTTTTACACCAGGGTAACCACCCTTACAGGCATTGGCCCTTGGGTAGGGAGGCCCAGTACTCTGAGCGTCCTTTGGGCGCAGTTTTTCTTTTATTCTGAATTCTTTTCCTCTCATACTGTCACTTCCCTGAGCTTGCCGGAGTACCCGAGTGGGCTCCCGTATTCACTTGGGGGGGTGGGCATCGAATTACCGTCCTTTGTCCTTAGTTTTTGATCCCTTCAAGACTACGGCTTCGGGCCAAGGGGTTGGACCTGGTCCAATACCCAGGATGGATGCTGTCCCGGCTACCCTTTCTCCTCCTCAAGGAGGAGGGGCGACCCATGACCACTCTATGACCAATTTAACTGTGAACAATGGAACCTCTTCTAATGACAAATCCAGACCTCTTTTCAAAATTCCTACCAAGAATGCAAGGTTTGCGAATGTTAATTGTATCAACAAAAATCAATCACTTTTGAATGCGAGCCCTTTTATCATCAAAATTGTCCTTGATGGTCAAGTGGACGCCAATTTTGTTTTTGTCAAAAAAATTGCGAGATGGAAGCCTCCTTGTTAAAGTACAATATAACTACCAGGTTAAGGATTTACTTAAGATGACGCAAAGTCATGATCTCAGAGTTAAAGTAAATATTCCTATTGGCCCAAATACCTGCAAGGGAGTAATCTTTCACGGCATTTGAGGACGATGGAAGAAAGTGAAATTCTCGAGAGCATGAAGGACCAAGACATAGTGGACATTCATTGTATGACCAAGAAGGATGGGAATGTGCTAATGAGTACTGGTCAGTGCATTGGATTAGATGCCAAAAATTCGGACACACCTCATTAAGATGTATTGATAAAGACTCACATAAATTAATTTGCTGGAGCTCATGACACATTACGTATACTGGTCAAATTTCCAAATGTGCTGACTGTGGAGGTTCCCATCAGTCAGGCTTTGCTGAGTGCAGCAGTTATACTGAAGCTAAGAGGAAAGTGGAAAGTTTGACACACAAACCAATATTTCCTATGCTGCAGCAGTAACTAACATCACCCCTAGTGCAAGTAATAACAGTCAACAGCTTGCAGCTAAGGATCAAGAAATTGCTGAAGTGAAACAAACTGTTAAAGAATTAAACATTAAAGTATATCAATTGACTAAATTGGTCGATCAAATGGCTGCATCAACCCAGCATAAACATCCTAAGGAAGCTAATATTGAATCACAGTCTGGAATGCACCTCCCCATCCAGGCAACTCCAGTGAGGACTCCGCCTGTCTCGCGATCGGTTTCTCGAGAGAGAAACAGGTCGGAATCTGTCAGTTGTCTCCCTTGCCAGGAGATGCAGGACATTAAGGCTTCTGTCTCCAAACCATACCGAGGGTGGTCCCGGGAATTTGGAGAGAGGAGGTGCCTTCCTCCCATAAAAAGAAAATTTAAACTGGCAGACAAGGCACATCCAAACTTCATAAAACGTAATCATCGCGTCGACCATTATACAGTGGAACTGTCGAAGTCTCAGAGCTAGATTAAATAACCTTAAATTATTAGCCTCGTCCTATGCTTCCGATATTATAGTTCTCCAAGAAACGCACTCAACCTACCTCGTCTCTGACGAGGTCGTTTCGCTGAAGAACTACCATTTGGAGGTGGAGTCGGTATGTACAACCACCAAAACATCCCCTTTACTGAGGTGACTATTGATTCTACTTTGGAGTTTGTGGCATGTAAAAATCAATGGCACGTATCTGACTGACTAATTTTTTTGTCTACCTGATAATGTGATAATCTATGATGAGCTTTTTGCTCTTCAGGATAGCCTGCCACAAAATAAATTAATTTTAGGTGATTTTAATGCTCATCATACATTATGGGGTTACCTGTGGGTGAACGATAATACCGGTAATTTGAGCTTTATTGACATATCACTGGTCTCTTCACCAATAGCAGCCAAGTGCCTGTGGCACACCATTGACGACTGGTTGGGAAGCGATTATCTTCCTATTGTTATTGAATATTCATGCATCACAGTAAGAAAGAGTAAACTCGGTCGCTTTCACAAGATAATAAAATAAACAATATTCAGAATTCGATTTCATATGCAGCAACGATATCCATTCCTAAAACTTCGACAGATTGCGTTAAGCATAGAGTTCCATGTGCTAGTTGACGAGTAGTGCAGCTTCAAAAAGGGACACCAAACTCTCGATCAACTAGTAAAACTGGACAGTCATATTCAAGAGGCAATTGATTTGAGTATTTTTAGATATAGAAAAAGCCAACGACATGACATGGCGATATGGCCTACTCAGAAAACTTTATGCATTTGGATTACATGGAAATTTGCCTTGTTTTGTTCAAAATTTTGTATCTAACCCAACTTTCTCTGTCAAACTTTTTTTCTGCTAATGTCACTTTTTCGGACATTTTTGTCTAGGCAAAGAGGGTCTCACAAGGAAGTGTCTTGTCGCCAAAATTAATTTTATGTATGATCAATGACATCTTACCAGCTCCCCCTTGGAATCTTAAATGCGCACTGTATGCTGAGGATTGTGGTATTCTAGCAGTAATGCAGAATTGTCAGCAAATCACATCTAACTGCCACTGAATACGATTCATAACTGGGGCCTCCAGTAGGGTTTTAAGTTTTCCACAAGAAAGAGTATTGGGGTAATTTTTTCACATAGGAGAAAGCCGAACACAAGGCTAACTCAATCACCCAATACCTATTCAGAATTCTGCTAGATTTCTTGGTCTACTCTTTGTTCATAGACATAATTGGAAAGACCACATTGGTTAATTAAAGAATAAATGCCAAAGAGCATTACATTTATTAAAGTGCATTTCTGGTTATAAATGGGGAGCTGATAGAAAGTCTTTGCTAATGATATATAGAACCCTTATTAGGTCTAAAGAAGATTATGGGTCAGTTGCGTATGACTCAGCATTAAACTCAATTTTGAAAGGATTGGATGCTGTGCAGAATGCTTGTTTGCGTGTCCCCCCTAACGGAAGCCGCCTTGCCGCGGTGGGGGAGCTTGAGGTCCCAATGATCTGGTGAGCCGGACCAGAGGGCTACCCTTATTGGAGGGGTCACCAGTGAGGGATGAGACAAAATGGCTTCCTGGTGCACCAAGGCCTATGAGAGGGGATGGTGCACTTACCCCTGGTTCATTCCATCTTGAACCAGGGAGAACTCTCCCATGTGTGTTTGCCGTGTGTAGCATCCTGTATTACCAGGAGACAGGAATCCTGGAGGCTGAGCGATGCTGCACACTGCACCCTGCAGCTAGCAGCACACCTCTTTGGTCCTCTATTCTGGTTAGACGGGTGGTTTGATCTAGGCCTGGTCAAATCAATCGACTGGTCAAATATGGCTAGGGTCAAGCAGGCTCTATCCAGTCGGTAGCGCATAGGTCCCGCAACTACCATGATAACTGTAATATATTTCCTCACTGCCCCTGTGACTATTGGGAGATTTTGAGTCCCAACTATAAATTCCCCTCCTTGGAATCCATGGTGGGTGGGGGGTGAGGAAATGAAGATTTTTTATTTGTATGATTTCTACAAGTTTACAAAGAACAAGCTCTCTCTCTGACGACCTACACAATCCCCTGGCCAATCCCTCTGGAACATCACATGTCACTCTGGAATCTTACCAGCTTCCGAAGGGTAAGAATGGGAATCGTAATGGTTCCCGAGCTCCCAAACCAGGTAAGATGGAGAAATGTCCTCCTCAATCCATTAAGGAAATTATACCTGGTAAATATGAAAGTATCTCATATAGTAAATACCTAATTGTGAAGACCATTGATTGTGTATCAATCATGGATCTTGATATTTCTGAAGTACATCGGAAGATAGTTGAGGTATGTCAACGTGATCCTCACATCACCCCACATCGAGATGGTAATCTGGTAGTTGAAGTTTAATCACCAGACAAAAGGGACCATCTGCGTGCGATATGCAACATTCCAGGGGTTCAAGTCTCATGTTCTCACAAAACACTCAATCAGTGTAAGGGAATTATCTTTTCCCGAGACCTTATGAGGTATTCTGAGGAGGAACTGTTAGAAGAACAAAAGAATTTTAATGTAGTGGCTGTAAAACGTTTTATGAAGAAAGTTGATGGTTAGGAACAATCGACACCAGCTCTTTTTTTAACTTTTGAAACATTAGTCCTTCCTGAATGAGCTAAGTTGGCTTGGTATCACCTCAAGGTAAAGCCATATGTGCCCAACCCTATGCGGTGCTTCCACTGTCTTGCAGTTTTAAGGAAAACCAAGAGTGTGTGTAAAGTGTGGTACAACAGGTCATCAAGGAGATGACAACTGTTCAGGTTCAGTATGTTGTTACCACTGCAAAGAAGAACATGCAGTTTCTTCTAAGCAATGTAAAAGGTACAAGTTTGAAAAAGAAGTATTGGTAAAATGGAGCAAGGAGTAAGTTTTGGAAAAGCAAAGTGACATGCCCGCGTGCTGTTTCCACAGCCGAGTAAGTCCTTTGCTTCGGTTCTAGCCCATCCTCCTTCCTGCCATCCCTTACCTTCCAATACTTCTAACACCACACACTCTGCCACTACCTTTAGAAATAAAAACTGCCATTGGTGAGTTGTTCCACCGGGAAACGGAGTAGGAGTGAGGGGTCTATTGAGGAGACTCATCCTTCCAAAGTAAAGTCTTTAGAACCATCAGTAAAGGCTCCAGCTGCCACCACATCCATAGGGGCCTCTGCTGCTAGGCATAATGCCCCTGAAGCAAACACTCAGGTATGCCCTTTGCCCAGGCAGAGGAATCCTGAGCTTGTCCAAAAGACTCCTCCTAGAGTGGAGTCTTTGGAGCCATCAGGCAGGGATTCAGAGGCTTCAATGGTGACAGCCCCAGCTGCCACCACATCCATGGGGCTAGACAGAATATTCCTGAACAGAAGGCTCAGGTCCGTCCTTTGCCCAAACAAAGAAATCCTGAGCCTGTCCAAAGGAAGCCTGTGGAAACTAGTCCCACAGGTAAACAACCCATCAAAAGGTACTCCCAAGATGCTGGAAAGGGACAGTCTAAAGGTGTGGGGCGGGCCTTAACCACAGGTGCTGCCAAGCACCTTATGAAGTAGTTTGTCAACCTGAAGAACTGGATACCCTAGTCCAATGGAACTGTCAGGGAATTCATGCAATGGGAAGAACTGCAACATCTGATAGCTTCATGTAATCCAGTTTGTGTATGCCTTAGTAGTTGCAATAATAGTCCACAGGTTTACCTAATGGGCTTCAGAAACTTACTAAAATTAAAGAAAGTTTGTCTTTATAAAGTAGAAGGATTAAATAATATTTTCCGGTAATTTACAGCCATGTAGCCTTCTGCAATACATTTGATATTGTTAATCAAGTCGTAACATTAACTTGGTATCTCGACGCATCATGCATAATGGTTAATTTGGCTACTGATCTTATTACAATTTGATTTTGTAAAATTATAGGCATAGTTTCAGTTTCACACTCATATGGTAAACAGTAAAATTTACCTGTAATGGACAAAACGACAAAATTTAAGACACTTTTCATCAACAGGATTTCCTTTGCTAGTTGGTAATAAGAAAGATGTACAATATTCAATACTTTGGTATACATTTACAAAATGACTGCAATAAGATAGATGCTCATAAAGAGGAGGAAAAACTACATTCACTGATGCCTGAAAATATCTGGACAGCCAAGGAATAATGCAGGTATGGAGAAAACCGGCAATTCTTTCGAAAAATATATTTCGCGTTCGTGAGTTTATTGGATGATAATCGATGACGATTACAGGTATACTACAGATGTATACCATATCTGGTTGGCGGAATTCCATATCCAGCCAACAATCTTGATTTGATAAGTCCCGATAGTAGAGAAGGGCATGAAGTGTAGCAGGGAAATTATGGGGTAAAACAGGCTTAAGTACAATAAATATGATGCGATAATAGATAAAACAACAAAAGAAACGTGTTTTGAAACGTGGTGTGTCGGCAAGAGTTTCTTGAGCTGATTTTAACGATTTTCTTTCATTGTTTTATGTATTATCGCATCATATTTATTGTGTGAAACTGAAACTATGCCTATAATTTTACAAACTTAAATTGTAATAAGATCAGTAGCCAAATTAACCATTATTTTTCTTTTCTCTCTCTCTCGCTCGCTCTCTCTCTCTCTCGCTCACTCTCTCTCTTTTTTTCTTTTTTTTCTCTCACTCTCTTTCTTTCTCTTTCTCTTTCTTTTTATCTCTCTCTCTCTCACTCTCTCTCTCTCTCTATATATATATATATATATATATATATATATATTTCTCTCTCCTCCCTCCATACTCTCTCCTCCCTCCTCTCTCTCTCTCTCTCCTCCCTCCTCTCTTTCTTTCTCCTCCCTCCTTTCTCTCTCTCTCTCTCCTCCCTCATCTCTCTCTCTCTCTTCTCCCTCCTCTCTTTCTATCCATCTATCTGTCTGTCTCTTTATCTCTTTCTCTTTCTCTCAATCAACATTGAATGTCAAGAAGTGAAGTATGGTAATTTCCTGGATGAACCTGAATTTCAAAAGCCTTCTGCATTGGCAGACAAAGACACAGTAGACACTGAATATAAAGTCATAAATGATAGTCTTAATGATGAAGTGGAACCTCAGCAACAGCCATGTATTGATAAGTAAATGATTTTTTTATTATTATTATTATTTTTTTTTTTTTTTTTTTTTTTTTTTTTTTTTTTTTTTTTGTAGGAACTCTTCAATCAATATGGAGATGGAAATACAGACACAGCACTTAAAACGAGGATATAAGCGAAAGGGAAGCTTTCCAAAACATTCTGCAAAACGTACCAAGTGCAAACAAAACATTGACTCTTATGGAAATAAAATAGTGCTATTTGTATCCTTTAACCTAAACATTATTTGATTTCAATGTAGTGTTCCCATGCTCCCGTAGTACTGGTCTCTCTAGTATTGTTGGTTTTAGGATGAAAACTTTTTTCTTTCTTTTTTGTGCCCCCCCCCCCCCCCCCAATCCCTTGCCCGTTGTTGCCGCGGGGGGCTTAGGAGGCGAGGACTGGGATCCAACGCTGGGGATCTGCTTTGCCCCTGCCTTGGGCCTTAGCCCTCGCCTCAAATAATTTTGCGCAGTCTTTTTCTCTTCCTGCTTTTTCGTTTCCGTCCTTTCTCCAACCCCTTCTATTATCCACTTCCTAAGGGTTGAGAGCCGTGCTGAAAGGATGAAAGGCGGACTTTGTGCCAGCCCTGAATGGCCTGAGGGAGCCATGGGCACGGTATTCCCGTTTTAGTTGTCTAGCCCTTACCCCGCAAGAGGACTCCTCAGGGAGGACTGTTTCTCTCCCCCAACATACTCCAGGCATACTATGGCCAGTGATGAAGATGTTTTACCTTTATTAGGGGCAATGAGTCTTGCCCCCTCACCATATAGCCCCACCAACTCATACTCTCCCGGTTCCCCGACCTTTGACCACGACTCTGAACACTACAACTACTACCCCCTCCTTAATGCGACTAATACATTATCTACCTAAGTCAACACTAAATCAAC
>NC_061838.1:9597637-9615137 GCF_019202785.1 Penaeus chinensis | reverse complement strand
AGTCAAGATGTGTACCATCTCCCTCAAGATTCCTGCAGACACTTGCTCGGCCTCCTTCAGTTCTTTCAGCAGGACTTCTTGGCGCAGCAAGAGAAGATCTGTGAGACTCTGCTGCAACGAAGGGATATTATTAACCACATTAACATGCATACCAACGTTCAGAATTACAATATATGCGTTCCTTGCACACTTCCCCCCCTTCCTTGCTCAGTAAAGTTACCTGAGTGCAGTTAGGGTGAAGAGGAGAAAAATGTTCATCGTAAATGTTGTCCACACTGTTTTCCTCCAGTGCCCACGCCGTCCCTGCCACCATCCAAAAGACTGATACAACCAGACGCATCTGCCAACGCCAACGTGACTATGAGTAAATGCCATTAGACCCCAAATATATGAAAAGGACAACTGATATTTTTATCTACTGCTCGAGAATAACAATTCCCTAGTAAGAATTATATGCGAAGATATGAAACCAACCAAGCCACTGAGATGAGCTTATACGCGAGGGACCGAATTATACCTTTTGTGGAAGGAGCTCAACTGCGTCACTCAGTTCACTGGCGAGGATCCGCGTCGACTGAAATCGCCTCGATGCTCTCGTTATTTATAACAGTGATGTTCGCTTTTTACGAGCTGGTAACTGTTGTTTTTTTTATTTAATTTGAAGAAGACAGTTAATCAGCGACATAAATGCTGTACTGCGATACCCTAGTCTCTTGTTGTCAAGAGAGCGAGCCAGATATTCTACACACTACCATGTATATGTATGCGTACATACATACTGTATGTAAGATTTTATGTAATGTATACATAATGAATTTGTATATATATACATAAACATATATATACTGAACACATACATATATGTATGTATTTCTTTATGCAGCATGTAATCGATCGCGACGTTTTGAGTATCGATTGATTCATCTCACTATTATCTAAATATATCAAAATTATGCAGCAGAAACCCCTTATTAGTAAAAATCGATCGTAGGAGATGGCATGAAAGGTACCAGGGAAATTGTGGGTGAAATATGAATAGATTACAGTAGGTCGTGCGCTCTACCCTGCCGTGAATATGTTATTATATCATTATTAGTGTACCCCGCAATTTCCCAGGTACCTTAATGCCCTCTCCTGCTATCTGGGCCAAGAATGTTGGGATTTGCTGGTTTTCCGCGGCAGAATTTCGATATATTTCGATAGCAGAGAGAGGAATCCATCGAAACCAAAATCGTCGCGATCGGTTATGTGAAGGTATGATGAAAAATTACCTGTTTACGGATGAGTACAGAAACATACACACACAGACACATATAAATACATACATATATATAAATCTATATGTAGGTGTCGATGTACGTGTGTGTGTGTGTGTGTGCACGTGTGTGTGTAGTATATATATGTATATATACATACTATACATATAGAGCTCTCTCTCTTCCTCTGATTCCGATGGAGAGCATGTGAATTGCTGGCGCCCGTCCTTTCCAGTTGAAATTGTCCCAAATATCGTATCTGAAAACGACATTGTAGTAGTCTCTCTTCATCGGACTTCGATGGAGAGCAGAACCGAAAACTGACTGCGCCCTAAACCGGTACAATCCGACATCGGTTTGAGGGGAGCCGGTGAAGTCAGCAGAGGGACGCCATGACGGTTGCTTCGGGCATTCGTGTTCATTTTGAGCTAAGGTCACTCCTCATATTTTGATAGGTCCATTTTCTTGCTTGGTTTATGATGAATTCTCCAGTGGTATGATAAATGTATACTTTTGTAGATGTATGGTTTTCTCTCACTTCTATCATACCACTCGTATTTATATGATCAATTATTAGGTATAAAGATTTACCGAGACAGACCTGCCCTCCTTGACTCTCTGGGGCATACACTCAGTGCAAAATAATGCGCCGCCCACACATATTGTGGATGCAGCCATATTCATCTTTCCTTTACAGCCCGTAACTAACAGTGGCCACACTTACCTACAGTCTAACCTTGCCGACAACGACGTAACAGATGCGGCAAGACTCCTCGCTTGTCGTAGCGAGGATGTCATCAATGCATTAAAAGTGAAATACCCGCTGTTGTAAACAGCTGCCAGGAAAAAATGTGCTCTTATCAAAATTGGTATGAAAAATGATTTTAACTGCATTCGTAGACTTTTTCCTAAGAGTAGCAAAAGAGCAAATCCCATGCCTTTTTCGATTCGTATAACAGTCCTATTCAAAGGCCTCTCATCCTGTTGCAATCTGTCACAGGGTTGCAACTAGGGGACCCGATAGGCCTAGCCCCTTTTTCTCCTGAGGTCGACAGGGCCTCCACGTTACCAAGTATATTTGAGCTGACCTACCCGACATCATCTCTGAGCTGCACCAGTCAGAATTAGCCAGAGCAACGGGCCCTTAATGGTCTCGTAAGCTTCTGCCAAATATGTCTTTTAAAAGAGGAAGAACATCAGTTGCTTTGGTCTCCCCTAACTGTGGCAGCGACATTGTAGTGACCAGCAAGGCTTGATTATAGTGTCAGACTCCGACGCTTACACTATTTACTGGTATCATATACATTTACCGAGATATGCCGACGGAGCGGGTCGAGCGGTAAGCACTCTCCGAGGGCACGGTGGGTTTGGGATAAATATTGTTCATGAAATTTACATACATCATAGCATTCATCATTATATGTCGAGCCCTTTTTGTTCCCTAATGTTACGTTAAGTGTACACAACGGGGTTTTACAACTGTACCGCAAAGGTTTAAAAGCTAACACTCCCCGTGTGGCAAATCAAAAGGAGCCTGGGCTCAACTCCTTGCTAAAAGAACATCACTGCAAGAAACAAACAAACACATAAAACTAACATTTATTATAAGAGCGTGGATATATACATAAGTGACAAAAATATAACAAAGCTGGCATATACTGCTGGGGCACACATAACTTATCTTACAAAAGAACGCCTCGAATCCTCCGTCCGTCACCGTAAAACACCATAAGGTTAAACAAAGAAAAAGGCTAGACTACGGCCTCTCTCTATACCTGCAGCAAGGGTTATCCTAAGCAAGCAGTCTTCCGTAAAGGATCTCTGGCTTACTGCTAGAATACCCCTTGTTTCAAGTCCATTAACCCGTGAATTGGAAGAGAGAGAGTACCTGTAGCCTGGGCCGTGCGAGCGTGATTCCCCTGTTTATCTCCCATACCTCTGGCATCGTCATAGAGGCGGGAACAAGCAGTTATGTGCTTGGAGTTCTGGAGGCTCATAATATAATCAAATCAAAATATCATTTTATGAACAGTTTTAGGGCATTAATTACAAGGTATAAAGCGGGTATAAAAACGAAACAAAGTATATACATTCCTATTATTAAAAAGTAAAAATAAAACGTCGTTGTAACGTCCACGGAGGTTGTCCACGGTGGTGGTCCCTGGTGGTGACAAGTGGAGATTCCAGGCGTCCAGCCCTGCCACGAATCGCTTGGGACCCCCTTGATGATTCCGTTTTCTTATGGTTCAATACAACATTGCCTGCAATGCAAAGGAAGCATCAAGAGCTTCAGGACATGATGGAACGCCCTAAACAGCTGATACTAATCCAGCCCTGATTCTTCTCAAAAGTTGTTTGCCATTCCAAAATTGCACAGCATCCGGGCTAGCACAGTGGTAACGAATCGGCCTCTCTTACGAGGAGTCGGCGGTTCGCATCTCGCCCAGGCACAAGCAGTTTTAACAGTCGTCTGGAGTTGTGTTGCTTTATTGTTTACTGTTTGTTATAATAAATGTATACTTTTATACATTTATGGTTTTCTCTCACTTCTAATACCATGTCACTGGTATTTATATGATTAATTAGTAAGTACAAAGAGGTCAATTTACCGACACAGACCTGCCCTCCTTGACTCTGTGGACCATACTCTCAGTGCAAAATAATGAATGCAATCATATTTCTCTTTCCTTTACAGCCCTTAACCAACACTGGCCACACTCACCTTCAGTCTAAACTTGCCGACAGCGGTATAACATATGCGGTACGACTCCTCGTTTGCCGTGGTAAGGATGTCATTAGTGCATGGAAAGTGAAACACCTGCTATATATAAACAGCTGATAGGAAAAACGTGCTCTTATCAAAACTACATGAAAAATACTTTTAACTACATTCGTAAAGACGTTTTCCTAATCGCAGCAAAAGAACAAGTCCCACACATTTTTACTTCGTATAACAGTCCTATTCATATGGGGTCGACAGGGCCTCCACGTTACCAAGTAGTGGACTCAGTCAATGGTACCTGGATGATGCAATACTGGGTGGCACTGTACAATGTATTTGAGCTGACCTACCCGACATCATCTCTGAGCTTCACAAGTCAGAAGTAGCCAGATCAACGGGCCCTTAATGGTCTCGTAAGCTACTGCCAAATATGTCTTTTAAAAGAGGAAGAACATCAGTTGCTTTGGTCTTCCCTGTGGCAACGACAATGCCGGTACTGCAAAGGAAGCATCAAGAGCTTCAGGGCATGAATGAACGCCCTAAAACTAATTGTACTAATCCAGCCCTGATTCTTCTAAAAAATAGTTTTTCAAATAGCCATTTCAAAATTGCACAGCATCCGGGCTAGCACAGTGGTAACGAATCGGCCTCTCCTACAACAGTCGTCTGGAGGTTACTGCTGTGGCTGAGCACCACAGAGGGTAAGGACTAAGCTCAGTCGAGTCAACACCAGCTGACACCGTTGATCGATTCGACACTTGTCAGCACAGGTCGGGCCCCCTCATAGGCATTGCCCGGGCGAGGCTCAGCAATGCATATCTGACTTATCCTTAAAATTGCAAATCATACTTCTCGAGGAAGAAAGAGCTCGACTTTGTCACTCAGCTCACTGGTACTTCTTTTTAAATTTAAGCTGACAGTTAAATAAGCGCTGCATTACGATACCTTTCTCGTCAAGAAGATGTATGATGTAAATGTATAGTATTTGTATACTCGTGTATATAAATGTAAATGTATAAATACATACATATATCTGTATGCATGTTATATATATATGCAGATTTATATATAATCTTATATATACTGTATATGGGTGTGTTTGTGTATAGACAGAGACAAATATATACATATATATGTATGTGTGCGTATTTTTCTATGTATATAAATATATGTATATATGTATGTGTGTGCATATACATATTTATATACATAAGTAGTATGTGTATATACATATATATATGCATATATATCTATATATATATATATATATATATGTGTGCGTGTGTATGTGGTGTAAGTATATGTATCATATATGTTTATACATATGTATATAAAGACATACATACAGATTTATATACATATATATGTAAGTATATATATACTTACATATCTATGTATACATATATCAATATTTATTTACACATGTACACATGCATATACATTCTAACACACACTCACATACCAACACACACATATCAAGTGGGGAAATAATTCAGTTATCAGCGATATTTGGCATATTTTATTCACAAAAGAGTACGCATAGACATTGACTTCAGTTATTTATGATTATCCGCATACTTTTTATGAAGATTCCTTAGCCAAGGCATAGATGAGGTGCATGAAACTTATTCAACTTTCGAAAATAAAGATACACAAATATTTTTATGCTAATCTATCTATTTTACGTGGCAGTCGAGCAACTATGATTGACAAGATCATTTTTCATCGTGAATTTACATTTTTCATTTTGAAACTAATGTGTAAAGATATTTATAACAATGCCCACTAGTGTCTAACAAATCCAGGTTCCAGTGATCTATTTGTTGAAGTTAATCTGACAGAGAGGCTTATATTTATTTTGACAGACTCCATCGTGTATCAAGAAACCGTCTGGGCCATGAAGGGCGGCGCAATTCGCCCCTGTGCCTTGAGCTGGTTCGCGCACGCTGTGGAAAGCAATGTCAGCAAGTGTGTGTATTCATCTCACTCACATATGTATATTCCCATGAAGTCATCAAGTACAGATTGAAAATAACTTACTAATTATAATCTCCCCAAAAAGGCGTTCCTCTTGGCATGTCCTCCCCAGAGACCCACCTCCATCCCCCCTCTTCAATGTGGTCTGATCCGCCTACCCAAACAGTCGTTGCCTTTACAGCGACTGGAAGTGAAAACAGCATATATTTTTTCCTATTTCTGGATCTTTGTGTAACTGATTTATAGGCATTTATAATTCTTTTTGAAACGGCATATTTCACATATTTTGCAGAATGATTTATACGAGAAGCGCGCTGGTTATCTGTTACAACTGATCACTTACAATCTATTCTATAGTTGTTATGTTACCCTGTGATCATCAAACTATAGTAAATCAGACATGAATTTATTATCATTATAAGGAATAAAATTGGAATGTTTATACCATTATGTGAACGTTAGGATTCTCATAATATTCACCACAGTTATCAATATACCCATCTTATTTTTATAGTGGCAATGAGAACTATTGTGTTGGGTATTTCTGCATTCAAATTGTACTACAACAGTATATAAAAACATACACTGACTTGAAGCCAGTTAAAAAAAAAGCTTACCCGAACTTTTGACGTATTTTAGAACCTCTGCGAATGCACTGGCGTCTCGAAACACGGCCAAATCTCCTCCCAAGTCCTGACAAAAAACTCGAGCAGCTTCCCAAGCCACGTCGGTCTCTTTGGCTAGATACAAACAAGTGTTGCCAATTTTTTTGAAGTTACCAGGACAGGATACTTCTGCACGGAGTAAAAATATTCATCCAGATGAATTGTTCTATTTATATAAATCCGCTTACCAAGTGTTCCGTAACACTGAACTAATTAAACTTTTACCTCTAGACGTGAAGGAAACGTTGTCAGTCAAGATGTCCGCTATCTCCCTCAAGATTCCTGCAGACACTTGCTCGGCCTCCTTCAGTTCTTTCAGCAGGACTTCTTGGCGCAGCAAGAGAAGGTCTGTGAGACTCTGCGGCAACGAAGGGATATTGTTAACCACATTAACATGCATACCGACGTACAGATTTATAATATATGCACACCTTGACCACCCCACCCCCCCTTCCTTATTCAGTAAAGTTACCTGGGTGCAGTTAGGGTGAAGAGATGGAAAATGTTCATCGTAGAGGTTGTCCACACTGTTTTCCTCCAGTGCCCACGCCGTCTCTGCCACTATCCAAAAGACTGATACAATCAGACGCATCTGCCAATGCCAATATGACTGAGTAAATATGTCATTTAACCCCAAATATATGAAAGGGACATCTGATATCTTTATCTGCTTCTCGAGAATGACAATTACCCAGTAAGAATTATATGCGAAGATATGAAACCAACTTTGAATCCTTAAACCACTAAGATGAATTTCACAGACAGTTTACACGCGAGGGACGACGAGAAGGAAGGAATTATACCTTTTGTGGAAGGAGCTCAACTGCGTCACTCAGTTCACTGGCGAGGATCCGCGTCGACTGAAATCGCCTCGATGCTCTCGTTATTTATAACAGTGATGTTCGCTGTTTACGAGCTGGTAACTGTTTAATTTGCAGAACATTTAATCAGCGACGTAAGTGCTGTAATGCGATACCCTATTATCTTGTTGTCAAGAGACCGATATTCTACACATTACAATATATATGTACGCGTACATACATATTTATATGTAGATACACATACATACATGTATATACACAGTGCATATGCATATACATATACATATATATACTGAACACATACATGTGTGTATTTCTTTATGTAGCATGTGCAAAGCTGTGTATGCATATCTACATATATATATTTATGGATATTTTTTTTTTCTCAAAATATCTTCGCATAACCGATTGCGACGATTTTGGCATCGATGGATTTATCTCACTCAAATATATCGAAATTGTGCTGCGGAAACCCCCCATTAGCAATAATCTTGGCCTCGACAGCAAGGGAGGGCATGGTAGGTACAAGGGAAGTTGCGGGGCAAAATATGAATAGAATACAGTAAATACGTAACTATAGTATTAATACATAATGGAAAAGTCACTACAGTGACTTGGCATGTATGTACGTTAATGTGGTTAACAATATCCCTTCGTTGCCGCAGTCTCACAAATCTCTTGCTGCTCCAAGAAGTCCTGCTGAAAGAGAACGAAGGAGCCGACCAAGTGTCTGCAGGAATCTTAACCCAATGCCGTCGGGGAAAATGAACAAAAAATGGGGAAAATGCTGTGCCCATTTTCTATATTTTTTGTGAAATGTCTGCTCATAGATGGCTTTGCTAGTGCTTAGCCACAAAGGAGTCAATTAATAGGATGTGACCATACGTGATTTGAATTGGCGGGAAAAACGTGTTTTTTACTAGTGCTATGGATATCGATGGTGTTATTTTTATTATAAACATTATCATTATTATAATGTTTTTTAATATTAGTAACAGCAAAATAAGATAATGTAAAATATTTCGTAAATCAAAGAAAAGGGTGAACGGGCGAGACGGGCAGTACTCCTAACTGGCTCATTGGTGACTTAGTACAAGTATAGCCATCTATGTGTAAAAACAATCAAACAAGTACTAACAGTGGGCATAGCACGTGTCTACCCGTCGTACCCGTCGGCAAGGGGTTAAGGGAGAGAGCGGACGTCTTGACTGACAATAAGGTTTCCTTCACGTCTAGGAATAAAAATTAAACTGGTTACGAAATACCGAGCGGATTTGTATGGAGTGATTAATATACCAATCTGAATTTAAATCTTTACTTTGCAGGTAATTTCAGAAAATTTGGCGACACTTGTCTGTATCTTGCCAAAGAGACCGACGCAAATTGGGAAGCTGCTCGAGTCTTTTGTCAAGACTTAGGATATTTAGCCGTGTTTCGAGACGTATAAAAACAATAGTTATTGTCAAATTATCATAAGAATACGTACAAATATAATTGTGATGAATATTGAGAATACGTACGTCTTGCATTCAATAGTATAAGCATTCCAATTTTATTCACTGTGATAATAATAAACATGACTGATTCACTTTAAAGATCACGGCGTAACATAATAGATCTATAGAATGTACTGTAAGTACAGCATGTTACAACAATAATTAGAATAATCCTTTGTAACAGATAACTAGCGGGTTACCCGATATAAATCATTCTGCAAAATATGTGATTTATACTGAATGCTTATAAGACATCTACACAAAGATTTATAAATAGTACCAATGATATAATTCCAGTCGATATGATATGATAGTACCAATGATATAATTCCAGTCGCTGTAAAGGCAACGACTGTCTGGGTGGGCGGAAGAGACCACTTAGTAGAAGGGGAATGGAGGTGGGTCTCTGGGGAGGACATGCCAAGAGGAACACCTTATTGGGGAGATTACAATTAGTAAGTTATTTTCATTCTGTAGCTGATAAATTCATGGGAATGAACATACACACATATAGTTAATGTTTTGTATTACCTACTGACATTGCTTTCCACAGCGTGCGCGAACCAGCTCAAGGTACAACGGCGAATTGCGCCGCCATGCATGGCCCTGATGATTTTTTGATACACGATGGAGGCTGTCAAGAGAAATATAAGCCTCTCTGTCATATTAAGTTAAAAAACTAATAGATCATTGGAATCTAGATTTTGTATGCATACATGTAAATGATTATGATTATTGTCACATCTCAGTATTAGAAAGGAAACACAAATTCGCAACGGAGAGCCAAACCAAACATTTTAGTTGCTTGACTGCATCTAAACGGATACATCGTCAGGTGCAGATACATTTTAATAAATAATTGTGAGTTTCACGCTCCTCATTCATGGCTTAGCCATTTTTTTATTTTTTTTTTTTTTACTGTAGATAATTTTAGATATTTAGGCTAAGAATGGCGATGCTTACTCTATGTTTATGTATATAAATATACATATGTATATGTAAGTATACACGTGGATGTATGTAAATATACACATGTATATATACATCCATATATGGACATAAACATTTGCATAAATGAATAGATATGTAAATAGACACTCGTATTTGCTCATAAACATTTTCCTTTCAGACCCAATATAAAAGATTCTAGACACAGTTTTATCTCATTCTGACCAGGCAATTTGTGTAATAAATCTGAATGTATCAACATATATCATATTTATCTCTATAGCTATCTGATTCTGTGTTGGGCGTGAAAGGGATATATATATATGTAGATAGATAGATAGATAGATACACACATAGATACATTATTATTATTATCATTTTTTTAACAGCCATTCATTCCACTGCAGGACATAGGTCTCTCTCAGTTAACTATTGAGAGGTTATATGGCAGTGTCACTATTGCCTGATTGGATGCCCTTCCTAATCAACCGCAGTTCGGCGCGCAAACACCTGTGCCACGCCGGTGACTTCCCCTCCGACACCTGCGTTTGACTTCTCAAGGCGATATGTAGTTTTCTCGGGCTCGAGCCATCAGTCAGAGCGCAGGCATTTTTACGACCGCCTCGACGGGGAATTGAATTCGGGACCACGAGGGTCGGAGTCCAGTGCTCTAACCACTGAACCATCGCAGCAGTCATACACACACACACACACACACACACACACACACACACACACACACACACACACACGCACATATATATATATATATATATATATATATATATATATATATATATATGTGAGTGTGTGTGTGTGTGTGTGTGTATAGGTGATGGCCCAAATGCGCATGTGTTTGTTTTTGTATATACATATGTGTGTGTGTGTGTGTGTGTGTGTATGTGTGTGTGTGTGTGTATGTGTGTGTGTGTGTGTGTGTGTGTACAGATCCGGCAATGTATATTTCAGAACGCTTGCGAGGTCCCACTTTCGTACATCTGGCAAGCACTTCGATGTAAACATAGAGTAAATAGTATTTTTATGAATCAGGCGAAAACCCTAGGCTGTTTGTAACAAAGATTGTGACTGATTGAATATAAGTGTAACTATAAGTGTATTAGTATCAGTTTTGGGGGAAACCACGGTAATACATTTGAAAGAAGGGGAAAATGAAGCGGCATTTTCCCCTTCTTTTACAAACTTCTCGTAGCTGCACCGTTTAATAGCGGCTAACCGGACTAATGAAGTGACATTTTTTGTCTAGCCAGATTCAAACACTGATTCAATAAACAGAAAATATGCTACATTATACTCTTCACCATAAAACTTTAAATGAACCGCAGTAGGGCTATATATTATCATTGTGTGTGTGTCGGATCAGTTTTCGCTCTTACTATTCCATAAGTCTTGGCGTTCCTTGATATGGTTATAATAAACATAATAATCTATCGCTGTGTGAAAAGTTATCTAAACCCTTGCTTGTTCACCCGGAAACTTAGTTAATAGACAGAGTAACCATCTAGAAAAAAAAGAAGAAAAAAAACACGAAGTCGTAGATCTGACTTTCATGTTGATTCATACTTTATAAATATTCATTTCGCGGCTAATCCTCGTATAAGCATTGTCATCGTCACCTCCAGTTCACCCAGGAGTATGTGTAAATATCATTAACCTTTTCAATTTGTTCATAATTGAATTTAGTTCAAATTGTTTATGTCATAGTGCCCTATACTCGCCGAAAAAGAGGGAAGATTCAATTTAGACCAATATATCGAATTGTTAGAAATAATATTCCTCCCACCAGTACGCTGTTATGCCTTGTCCCTTCCCAGAAACAATCATATTCGTGCATGACAATTGCCCTTTACACACTTCTAGGGCAGTTACGAAGTGGTTCCATGACCAAAACCACCTAGAGCAATGATTTTCTTATGACCACCCTTTAATGTTTCACGCAAAAACCACTTTGAAAATAGCTATTTAACCCTTAGTGTATGACAGACATCTCATGTCCACTGTGATTTTAGTTTATTAACTGTGATAACACGTAGATGGCTCCACCGTACTTAATCCTTTCGGAATTTGTTACTTATCTTCCGCATCTCACCTTGTTTCCATTGTCCTTGATTGGAAATAAATCTAATTCTTATTGTTATTTAAATCACATGATGATAAATAAGCATAAGGTCTGTAATATTAATAGTATCGATATTACTAGCATAACAAAAAAATATATTTCAAGAAAAGTCAAGAAAATGAAAAGCCTGGCGAGATCACATCAATCCTGCTAGTGAAAATGCCTTCCTTTAAAGGGACTCTAGCTCAAACTTAATATTAAAGGGAGAATGTTTGTTGAAGAATAGACGGCTAAGGTTGATGATATCTATCCTAAACCGGACAACATCCGCCTTTTATATATGATATAATGTCTAGAAACAGACAGTATAACTCTTATCTAGTTCGTAATACCTGAACGTGAAGAAGTAAAGTAAATTATCAATAGGGATTAAAAGTTGGGAAACCTAAGTGTGACAGATGCTGTAGTAAACTCACCGTGTAATAGTAACAAGTCTGAGGTATTTTATTGGACTCTGTGTAACTGGTAGGATCAGATAACCGCAGAACAACCGTACTGTTTTCTTTCAACACCTTCAATGGTCAAATAGTGTTGCAATACCCCTACAGAAGGGCAATGCAAGGAGTGTGTTCGACTGACCGATTGTACGACATGAGGCTGCTATATACGAAGCCTGTTTACCAGGACCTGGGGGAATAGGGGAGCGGTGGGCCGTCAGCGCCTCATGGGGGCCCGGCAGGATGTGTGTAATAATATATTTAGGATATTTCATATTTTTTTATTACATGAATTAAGTAGTAAGACTAAAGTCTTAAAGGCTGAAAGTTCAAAGTAAGCTCGGAATGTTACAAAAGGACAAATGTAAGTGCAAAAGTTTTTTTGTTTTACTTTTGAGTATAATGTACTTCATTCAGTTCACCCACCTCAATTTCTCCTTTCAGGTGCACAAGGAAAAAATAACCAAAAACACAAAATATATTTGCAAAAAAAAAAAATCAGAAACTTCTAAGTAACGCACAGTAACATCAGCACCACCTAATTCTGCCGCGCGATTTGAAATGAACAATATATATTGAAGTACAGTGATACGACTAACCCAATACCATAGAGGTTAAGATTTCCAATTGGAAACCCTCCCCCACAAAAAAGAAAAAGATAAAGCAGCTTAAGAGTCAAAGAATAATACACACTGCGCCATAAGCAACTACATTCAGGTAACATCTTCCTCACACACACGAATCATCTGCTGCTCATCATTCCTCTGACTAAATCTGACAGAGTGACGAGGCGAGCAAGTCACATTCACCATCGTGCATGTAATACTGGTCTTCTTTGTTAAGCGCTGCGCAGTTTTGAAGTCGATCCCCGTCTGGCTGTTTGGATTTTCCCGGCCTGGAATTAAAACGTGTGAAGGATTTTACTGTTTAATATGGCTATATACACGCGCATGTATGCAATTGGGAATATCTTTATTATCATTGTTATCATCTTCATTATCATTATTCTTATTGTTATTATTATAATTATTATTATTTTTTCATTATTATTATCATTGTTGTTATTATTAACATTATTGTTGTTGTTATTATTAACATCATCGTTATCATTGACGTCATTATTGATATTGTTGTTGTTGCTGTTGTTTTCATTATTACTCTTATTATAATTACTGTCATCATCATTACTAGTAATGGTAGCAGCAGTAGTAATTATTATTATTGTTTGTATTCTTACTATCATTATTATTATTATCACAATTATTGTTGATTATTGTTATTATTATCATCATTGCTTATACTGTTATCATTAATCATTATTATCATTATTATTAATTATTATTGTCATTATTAACGTTTTTATAATTAGTATATAATTATTATTATTATCATTACCATTGTCATTACTATTATTACTATAAGCATTAATATTATTATTGATATCATTACCATTGTTTTTATTGTTTTCATCATCTTTATCATCATTTTCATTACTATCAATATTTTTACTATCCTTATTACTGTAATTAATATTAGCATTATTATTTTCTTACTATTATCATCATCGTTATCATTATTATTATTATTATATTGTTATTATTATTATTATTATTATTATTATTGTTATTATTATTATTATTATTATTATTATTATTATTATTATTATTATTATTATTATTATTATTATTATTATTATTATCATTATTATTATCCTTATTATTATCACATTTATTTATTTCAGTGTATACTGTATGTGTTTGTTTGTTTGTGTGTGTGCGTGTGTGTGCGTGTGTGTGTGCGTGTGTGCGCGTGCGTGCGTGTGCGTGCGTGTGTGTATGTGTGCGTGTGTGTGTGTCAAAAGTGCGTGAAAGCAAGGAGCGAAGCCTCGAAACGAACTGACATTTTGGAGGAGCCCCAGAAGGGAGCGCCGACGGGCATGCGCTGCCCCGTGTGCCACCTCCACACCCCTTCTTCTTCTTCGTCCGACCCTCCTACGTAGATGTAAGGGACCTCAGCTGCGTCCTTGTTCACTTGCGAGGAAAGATTTTTTTTTAAATGAGGGAGTGTGTGTATAAATATATATATATATATATATATATATATATAAATATATATATATATATATATATATATATATATATAGACATATACATATATATGTGTAAATAATGTATATATATACATATACATAAACATATATATGTGTGTATATAATGTATATATACACATTTTATATAGGTATAAATATATAATAACAGTGGAAAAAGATAATTTTAAAAAATAATGGTTCCCAAACTCACATAGGCATTTCCGCGGCACCCCTTTTCCCCTTCCCTATTCCCACCTTTACTCTTACAGCAGAATGGATCTTCGCTTTTCCCACGCATCATTCGAGTCCGAAACAAAATAAACTCGAGTCAAATGACGAACGTACAGTTATCAGACTAACGACAGTGCCTTAATATTAATATAAAGAATTCATTTTACTACGGAATCTTGTGGCACCACTTGTACCCAGTTTGAGAACCACCGGTATAGATTAATGATAAAAAGGCGAGATAGGTGACAGAAATATTTGTTTACTGCCACAGGAGCAGCCAGAGTATATAAGAGGAGGCTGCTCGCACTCGGCATAATTCGGAATGCATTAGTATCTGAGACTATCTTGAAATAGAAATAAAGACATGATGATGGTATATGGATACTTACCGACGCCATTTATGTACCGTAGAGCGGAGGCGAAAGCATTAGCATCGGGAAACACGGCCAAGTCTCCTCCCAAATTAAAGCAAACGTGGCGTGCGGCGACCCAAGAGCTATGTCGAGTTTTGTCGAGGTAGAGGCAGGTTCCGTCAGCGTCATGGAAATTAGGGGGGCATCTTGTTACTGTGGGGGAGAGGAGGGAAAACAGTGTTATATTCCGTCGAAGTTTTGAAGCTACGCCATCAAAACTTCCCGCATTTCTTTTTCTTTTTTTTCTTTTCTTTTTTTTGAGAATTTAAAGTTATTGCTGGAGGAGGCACAATTCCGTCAAAAATGCATATTCAAATTCACTTTACTGATACCAGAGATTATATTCTGACTACATGAAAATATCATGTTAAGAGGACATTTCTTTCAACAGAGAATAATTATACAGTAAATGTATGCAGTGAACCTAGATGAGTTAGTTCTTTTCCAACCGGACCTTTCTTAAAATTAGAATAATTAATATCAGAATTAGGACAGTAAATAAGTAATTCGTAACATTCACATGTTCAACATTAGAATATAACAAAACAGAAATATAATTTACTCTTATATAATTCTAATATCTATTCCTCCCTATTTTAAATATTTGCAAAATTTAATCTTTTCCGTAAGTATTCTTGCAAGTTTTGTTAACCAAAATGTGATTTTAAAACAATGAAAAAATGCTCCATGCAATAAATCAGCCACAATAAGCAGAAATGTACAAATTCCACGGCGTTTCATACTAAAATAACTCTTGTTATAAAGTGTCCCCAACTTTCATGACGAAATTTTCTTTATTTTATTTCATTATTCTCTTTTTTTTCTATATTTCTTTGTGTTTTGTTATATTCTTGAACCCCCAATATTTCCATTTTCTTTCTTTACTATTTTTCCATTTTCTCAACAGTTGTACGAGACGCAAAGTACAATACCTGCATGGCATCCGAACGCATCCCGAATTTCTGTCAGCAGGTCCACCAGCAGTTTCCCGAGACACTGTTTTAAGATGAGAGAGTTTTATTTGATTCGGTTCTATAGCTAGAATAAGTAATTTTGCTTCTAGATCAACCAATTCTTAGCCCTCTAGATAGATGAATATTTTGGCTTCTAGATTAATCAATCCCTTAGTGTCAAGATAATTGAAGCCTTTGACCTTTATACAAACTCGTGCTTTTGCTTCGAAATCAGCTGATCACTCGGTTTCTAGATAAATTAATCTTTTGATTTCTTTACAAATTGATACTTTGCTTTCTCTATATTTCAACATTTTACTTCTAAATCAGTTAAGGATTCGGGTTCTAGATTGCTTAATCCCTTGGTATCTAGATTAAATATTTTCTTTATATATATATATATATATATATATATATATATATATATATATATGTCAATCTTTTGGTAAATCGTTTCGCGAGAGTTCAATTGATCAAAGCGTTATACTTGTGTCCATATGTGTGAAATTTATTGTGAGTGCATCATACCTAGAAAACTAATCAACATTTTAGCTTGAACTGTCGAATAAATTAAAAAAAAAAAAAAAAAAAAAAAAAAATCCCCAAAAAGTATCGAAATGCAAATAGAATTTACCCCTTCTATATAAATCAATTACCTGAACATTTGATGATCTTGGTATGCTTGACTCCGCTGAGCACACCACCGCCGCCCACACGAGCGGAACGAAGACACGCATCTGTGGGCGGACGCGATGAAAAAAGACTAATTTTGGATTCCGGGAGTAATAATTGTATTATTATTTTTATCGTTATTATTAATATTATTATTATTATTATTATTATTATTATTATTATCATTATTATTATCATTATTAATATTTTCCTGTGTGTGTGTGTGTGTGTGTGTGTGTGTGTGTGTGCGTGCGTGCGTGCGTGCGTGCGTGGGTGCGTGCGTGCGTGCGTGCGTGCGTGCGTGTGTGTGTATTTGTATGACCAAGCATATGCAATCTCCGCAGCCGTCTTATTTTTGCATCAGAACCTTAACACTTTCAAATAATCACAGAATAAGTGAAGAATTCCGAGAGTAGTCACCAAAATAATCATGCTTTTATGCCAAACCTTAAGCCCGCAAACTCGGCGTGAGTGGAGATGATGTATTGTTGCCAAGCCGCGTTGTTGCTGGCTGTGAACTAAACTAACCTCTGCCTCTCGACGCTCTTTGTAGCTTCCGCCTTGATAATAAAATCAGTTGCCAAATGGTCGTTTCGTTTTGATGAGTTTGTTGTCAATATCATCGTTATATTAGTAGTAATAGTAGTAGTAGTAGTAGTATCTTTATTATTTTGGCTATTATG
>NC_061838.1:9580137-9595137 GCF_019202785.1 Penaeus chinensis | reverse complement strand
ACAGCAATAGCAATTGTAATGATAATAACAGTGATGATAATGATCATAACAACAGTAATGGTGATTTATGATGATAGCAATAATATTGACAATGATAACAATTGTACTGATAATGATAATAATGATAATTGTAATAGTAATGATAACAATAAAAGCATTAACCATATTATAAACATCAAAATCGACAATGATGATAATGTTAGTAATACTAGTAAGAATAATGATAACGATATATTTTTTAATATAATATATAAGAAATATAATCATTTAATAATAATCATAATGATAATAAAAACAACAAAATGTTAATAATAATAAGATCATAATCATAATAAGCTTGATAATGATAATATTAATGATGAAAATAATAATAATAATGATAATAATGATGATGATAATAATAATAACATTAATAATAAAAAGGATAATAATAATACTGATAATAATAATGATACTACTGCTACTAACAATAGTAATGATATCAACAATAATAATTATATCAATTGACAATAGTACTACCATAATAATAATAATAATGATAATAATGTCGCGATCGATATTGATTCGATATTTATAAAAAGGCATTGTTTATGATTGTAAAGCTTTCTTGATCATCAAATTTTTTATTTACGTGTTCTTATTCTAGGGCACATCAATATAGCAAAATTTAAAGTTAGAGCTAACGGAGTAAATTATCCGCGTCTCGTTTGCTTATAAGGTGGGGATAGATTAATGTATAAATTAATATTCATACTAGGGATTAGATAGTTATGATTGAGTAATACAGATGGATCCTCACATAATGAGGTTGGGGATAATTCCTGGCAGAACAACGTCACATGATTCGGTCAGCCAGATGTCAGATTTTTTCCCCCCTTTTTGAAGTGAGGATATTAGTCAAAGGTGTCATTTCTGGTTGCGTCAAGGAACGAATCAAAGATAGAGCAGTAGATAAAGTAAATAAAGTAAAATGCAGAAGAGAAAAAAAGGGTAAATTAAAAGGGAAGGATTGATTGCTTATTCGTCCACCATAGTTAATTAAATTCTCTCGTCATTGCTTGACAACCATGGTTAGTAATTAAATTCAAAGAACGATAATGTAACGGTAATCGAGGCAATGTAATTTAAAAAAACTAGTACATAGAAAACGTAAAGATCTTGGTTTTATTATGCCTTATTTTAGGATTTTTATTGATTCATAATTAGTAGGCAAAGGCAGGGTGTACAGTTAGCCTTAGGATTTAGTTGATTTAGGAAAACAGAATATTCCTGTCATTTTCCTATAATCTATTATTGCTAATATTAAAGAACCCATTGCAATGTGCCACCTGTTTATCTTTTTATATGATCAAAGAGTAAACGGAATTGGATAAAACTGTTTTTATGGCCGATGGATCTTCGCCACACACTCAACAGAGGAATAAATTCGAACCACCCACGAGCCTAATCAAAACCGTGGAGTCATGCTACTTGGACATTTTAAATCGAATTAGGTTTCCTCGGGGTTTCCTTCGAGCCCAGAACCCCGGGTGGTTATTGTTTTAGAACGAATCTGAAAGTCGAGGCACAGAAAATGTATAAAGAATAATATACTTCAATGTTTTTTACATAGTTATGATAGTAATCGTAATAACAATAATGATGATAATGACGACGCTAATATTAATAACAATAATGATAATAGTAATAATAATAATGATAATAATGATAACAATAACACCAATAATAATAATAATATAGATGATAATAATAATAGTAATAATAATAGTAATAACAATAATAATAATGATAGTAATGATGATAATGGTGATATTAATGATGATGATGATGATGTTGTTGATAATAATAATAAAAATGATAAAAATAATGCTAATTGTAACAATTAGACTTGGGCACCCAGCAAAATTTGATTGGCGTGTGGACAGGTAGAACAACCAGTTCTGGATCTTACAAACAAGGGGGTTGGTCGTGTGTGTTGACTTTATGAGAGTTAATGAGTTACGGGAGTCACTTTTCCAGGAGGACTGGAAAGTAGTCACTATAGGAAAAGTGGTCTAGAAATGACCAATGGAAATCTAAATGGAGAGAAGGGGAGCATAGAGGGAGGCCAGGGAATGAAAAAGATTGCGTGCGTATGTCAAAGTGTGCGTGTTTTGGAGAGGAAGTTGTGGAGAGGAAGCTTTCTAGGGATCGGCCACGGGAGCTGTTTTGGGAGGCAGTAGGAGGAAGGGATGTAGAGTGTATATGAGTAGAGGAAGAAGGATATCGGCAGTCACTTTGAATGTGGAGGGAGCGAGAGTTGTGGAATTTGAGGGTGGATGAGGGGTTTCGGTGTCAGTTTGGGAATCAAGCAGATAGTTTTGAATATCTTCAAGAGTTTTTGTATTGGAGTTGGTTGGGGAGTTTTGTGAGACAAAGGTTTTCTTAGGGGGGGGGGGGGGAGAAGAGACTGGTGTCTGAGGTGTAGAGGCAATGGTAGGTGGTGAGTGTGTGGTAGGAAAAGAAGGGGTGGATCATTCAGTCTGATTACTGCGGGTAGTGCGGGGAGGGAGAGGGGAAAGTGTTGGGGCTGCAGTAGAGATTGGAGTGCCTGGAATGACAAAAGAATTTGGCTGGGGAAGGTAGGAGGAAGAAGTGGGGAAGTAAGATGAAGGAGGGATAGGTATTGGGGAGGGTGTTGGAACATCTTGGGAGGGAGGGGAAGGGGTCGAGTGAGCGACATTGCTGGAGTATAGAGTAAGAGAAAAACTTCGCCAACGTACTTCCTGTCTGGCTTCACGCAGTGAGACCAAGTCTGAATCTGAGAGTTGCCACATCAGACTCAAACTTGTAAGTGTGACAACCCTTATAAAATACTTTATGGCGGCCCACACAGTTGGCACTTGTGCGTGACTGTGCAGAGCAGTTTAATTGGTTATGACTTGTTTTTGGCACATAGAGGGCATCGGGCGGTGAAACAGCAGTGTTTGGCAGGATGTCCTAAACACCAACAATTTTAACATTGACTGAGAGGAGGTTGATATCGTCGGACAGGGAGGGATTCTCCACCAGAGTAAACATTAAAGGGAAGGTCATGTCTAAAGAAAGTGATTTTGGCAATGTTAGTGGGGTTCTTACGATGACCTCTAGGAGGATTGGAGTAGCACTGTACCGATATCACATCATAGTCCATGAGGCGGGCAAGTAAGCCTTCTCCACAATCTGACCAATCTTTGTTATAGATAGGGCAGTTTGCTGAGAAGAGAGACAGTTCCGGTACAAGTATTAAGGGTTGGATGAGATTCTGCAGGAATGGGGTTGCCTGAGATATCAGTTAGATAATGCTATAGCTTGGTTTTCAAATGTAATTGTGACGAGACGGGAACGATCGGGTTAGCTACGGAAAGAGACTGCCTACTTGTTTTTAAGAGACATTACTAGGAGAAAAGAGTATTGTCACAGTAAGGAGCTGTCAGGGGATCACGAAAAATCGGTCCCATTTGGCTGGGCTAAATAGAGTATTTAAGATATTTGTAGAGCTGGGGGCGGAAGAAGAACGGGGACATATGGAAGAGGGAGTAGTGTTGAGGGAGGTAGTAGTACTGAGAGGTGGACAATAAGGCTGTAAAGTAGTAATAAGGTAGGATGGGATGATTGATGAAGATTGTGGGAGTAGAGGTGATGAAGTTGAAAATGTTGGGAGAGTAGGAATGTCTTCTGGAGATTGAGCGTTGACTTGGGTGGATAGTGTACTAGTAGGCATTGAGGAGGGGGCAATATTTGCAGTGTTTAGAGTCGTGGTAAAAAAAAGAGACTGGGGTCGGGGAACCGGGAAAGGTTGAGTTGGTGGGCTATTTGATGAAGGGGCAAACCTCATTGCCCCTTACAAGGGTATAACGTCTCCATTATTGGCATTGGTAAGCCTAGAGTTTGTTAAGGAGAGGAACAGTCCACCCCTCAGTGTCCCTTTGCGGGGTAAGGGCTAGACAACTAAAACGGGAATACCGTGCACATGGCTCCCTCAGGCCATTCAGGACTGGCATAAAGTCAGCCTTTCATCCTTTCAGCACGACTCTCACACCTCAGGAAATGGATAGAAGAGGTTGGAGAAAGGGCGGAAGCGAAAAAGCCGGAGGAGAAAAGACCGTGTAAAATTAGTTGAGTCGAGGGCTGAGGCCCAAGGCAGGGGCGATCTCCAGCACTGGGTACCTGTCCTTGCCTCGTAAGCCCCCCAGCGACAACAATGGGCAAGGGGTTGGGGGGGGGGGGGAGGATGTCTATGGAAAGTAATCTTGGCAATATTGGTGAGGGACTTGCGACGGCTTCTAAGGGGAATGGTGTAGCATTGTACTGATACTGCATCATAGTCCAGGAGGCAGGTGAGTAATACTTCTCTACAATCTGACAAATTTTTGTTGTAGATGGAGACAGTTCCAGTACAAGTACTGAGAGTGGGATGAGGTTGAGCAAGAATGGGTTTGCCAGTAAAGTCTGTCGGGGTTGATAATGATTTAGCTTGGGTTTCAGATGTAACTCTAACAAGGCAGGAATGATCGGGGCGGCTGCGGAGGGAAACTTTGCCTACTTGTTTTTGGAGACATTGTTGGAAGAGGTGTGTTGTCAGAGTAAGGATCGAAAAATCAGTCCCATTTGGCTGGGCTAATTAGAGTATTTAAGATGTTTGTAGAGGTGGGAGTAGTAGAAGGACGGGGGCGTGTGGAAGAGGGAGTAGTGTTAAGAGAGGTAGTAATGTGGAGAGGTGGACAATAACGTTGCAGAGTACTAATAAGGGAGGATGTGGTAGTAGTTGAAGAAAGCTGTATGAGTGGAGATGAAGTAAAGGATGTTGGGAGAGGAGGAATGTTTCCTGGAGGTTGAGTATTAACCTGCGTGGATGATGCGATAGCAGGCATAGAGGAGGGGATAGATAACAGTGGCAGTGTTCAGAGTAGTGGTTAACCCAATGCCAAGGGGAAAATGAATTAAAAAGGGGGAAAATGCTGTGCTCATTTTCTATATTTTTGGTGAAGTGTCTCTGCACACAGATGAGTCAATTAGTAGACCTTGTGACCTTACCTGATTTGAATTGGTGGGAAAAAATTACTTTTTACTAGTGCTATGAATATCGATGGTGTTATCTTTATTATAAACATGATGATTACTATAATGTTATAAACATTAGTAACAGCAAAATAAGATAACGTAAAATATTTTTTATAAATCAAAGAAAAGGGTAATGGTTAATGGTTAAAAGCAAAATAAACGTGCTAGACATCTAAGGTCATGTAGCACTATAGTAAATGTTAGTGAAGGGTGGTTGAGTTAGTGATTAGTTGTTAAAGTTGGGCAAAGAAATTGGTGAGTGAATGGGTTAGGGTCGGATGAGATAATTAAAGGGGTTAGATTAAGTGAAGGATATATATGCGTTTAAGGAAGGAAAACAGGTTGTCAAAGCAGAAAGTGTGAGATTCTGTAAGGATGTCTGATAGGTTGATAGGTCGGTGTAGGGAGGATAAGTGGGTTAAAGTAGAGGTACGGGCTGCTTCCAAACGTGGTTGACAATAGAATGTGTGGGACTGAAAGAGGAACATTACATAAGGAACATAGGGGTGGATCGGATTGTGACATCAGATAGGAATGTGTTAGACGGGTGTGGCCAATGCGTAAACGTCTGTTCCGATGAAATGGAGCTGACCAGGAAGAGAGTGATTGTTTTACAGTATGTAATTTATTAGTGTGGAGACTTGATCAAAAAGATTGCCATCGATTATACAAGAAGGTTTTAAAGTCTGGGTAATAATCCGTGGCTGGGATACGTGAGAAACGTGGTTGGTTTGATGTGGACATAGCGTAGCGTGCTAGAGTATCTGCCTGTTCATTGCCGGGGATTCCAACATGGCTGGGCACCCAGCAAAATTTGATTGTTTTCTGGATCTTACAAACAAGGGGGTTGGTCGTGTGTGTTGACTTTATGAGAATTAATGAGTTACGGGAGTCAGTAAAAAAATTAAAAAAGGAAGAGAGGAGTGAGTATATGTGTTTTAAGGCAAAAAGGTGTATATACAGTTCTGTAGTAAGGACACTGGATTCAGGAGGGAGGGGGTATTTGAAAGTGCGAGTTGGGAAGATTACTGCAAAACCAGCACCGGAGGTGGATTTGAAGCTATCAGTGTAAACGTGAATACTGGAGGAATGAGTGGAGACATGGTCAAGGAAATGGGTGAGAAGGACAGCAGGAGGAATATTTGATTTTGGTGGGTCAGGGAAGACAGAGGAGCAAATATGTGGGTAAGGTATAAGCCATGGAGGGACAGAATGGACAGAGAACGGGAGAGGTCGGAGATGGGGAAAAGGGGAATGGGAGAGGAGGGTATCCATGCGAGTGGAGAAAGGAGTAAGTAAACGTGGAGAAGAAGCAAAGGTAGGAAGTAGGGATCGTGGGATAGTTATTAAGTGAGGGGAAGTTGGTGAAATCGAGCATAACATCGGAGAGAGAGAAGGGCACGGCGTCGAGAGAGAGATGGTATGCCTGATTCAGTGTACAGGCTCTCAACTGAAGAGGAGCGGAAGGCACCTAGGGCTAAGCGAAGACCACACTGATGAATTGTATCAAGATGGGCAAGGAGAGAAGTTGAGGCAGAGGAGTAGACATGGCATCCATAATCGAGAGTGGAGACGATCAAGGTAACATGAAGATGAAGGAGAGTTTTGCGATCTGAGCCCCAAGATATATGGGATAGGGTTTGTAAGATTCGGAGACGGCGGCGAGCTTTTTCTTTGATATAAAGAATATGGTCTCGCCAGGACAGTTTGGAGTAAAAAATGACGCCAAGGAATTTGCCAGAGGAACGGTGTTGGAGTGGAGTGCCATATAAGAAGAGAGGAGGTAGGGGACCTACACGTGTGCGAGAGAAAAGGATGGAGAAAGATTTGGAGGTAGAAAAGCGGAATCCATGGTTTGTGGCCCAGGAAGATACTGATGATATTGCAGATTGAAGAAATTGGTAGAGATTTGGTATAGATGTGCCAGAGGCATAGATGGTTAAATCATCAACATATAGTGATGACCGGGCTCCTGATGGTAAAATTGAGACAATGTAATTTACAGTAAGAAGAAATAAAGTAGTACTGCCTTCAATTTGAGGAAAGAAAGATGATGTGGCAAAGGCAATTTTGACCTGGAAAGTGCGTTGGGAGTGGAAAGACTTTATGAAGACACCCATGTTTCCCCGTATGCCTAAAGAGGACAATTGTTGAAGAATATGGTACCTCCATGTCGTATCATATGCTTTTTCTAGGTAAAAAAAATATAGCTAGAACAGATTCATGGCGTACAAATGCGGATGTAATATATGTCTCAAAATGAGCAAGGGAGTCAGCTGTGCTTCGGGCACGGCGAAAACCAAACTGGGAAGGAACGAGAAGATTGTGAGATTCAAGATACCACATTAAGCGGAAGTTAACCATTCGCTCTAGTAGTTTGCATAAGCAGCTAGCTAGTGCGATGGGGCGATAGTCTTGAGGGAGGGTACCCGTCTTATTGGGTTTCAAGAATACCACATTAAGCGGAAGTTAACCATTCGCTCTAGTAGTTTGCATAAGCAGCTAGCTAGTGCGATGGGGCGATAGTCTTGAGGGAGGGTACCCGATTTATTGGGTTTCAGGAAGGGGAGGATAAGAGCTTCTCGCCAATGAGAAGGAAAATTTACTGTTGTCCATATTTGGTTGTAAATTGTTAATAGGAAGGATAAGGAGGAAGATGGGAGTTGTCGGAGCATACGGTAGTGAATACCGCCAGGGCCTTCATGAGTGTTGCGGCACGATTTTAGGTCAGCACGGAGTTCAGAGGAAGAAAAGGGAGCATTATAGGACTCAGCAGAGGATAGGGTGAAGGAAATGGGGGTACGTTCCCTGAGGGTCTAAATTGAAGAGAAGTGTGGAGAAAGGTGAGAACCACTACTGACCTGGCTGAAACAATCACCCAGTTCATTAGCGACTTGGAGAGGATCAGAGATGAGGGTATCTCGAATATGGAGGACGGGGGCTGGATGGGGGGGATGTTTGCCTGATAGTTTATGGATCCGGCGCCAAACATTTGAGATAGATATAGAGGATGTAATTGAGGAAACATAATTTCGCCAGCTATTTGTTTCACTATTCCGGATTGTACGGCGAAGACAGGCAGATGCTCTTTTAAAAGAGATGAGAGCTGATAGTTGTTTGTAGCGGTAACTGTAATGGCATATAATGGATGGGTTATAAGAGGAGAGGATATGACGGAGGTCGGGTCTGTGAGAGCGGAAACCGCGAATGTTCCAACTTTCGTTGATTTAGTGACAACGATTGCAGTACGTGTTGGAGAATTTGGAGGGGAAGGAGCTAGAGGGTGGGATAAGGAATGAGAGGGGGGAGGTGGGAGAGGTGGTGTTGTATCAGGAGGGATATTAGGAGGTAGAGGGGATACTTGTGATATAAGGGATTCACGTGTGTATCCAGGAGGGATACACACGTGAATGGAGGGGATGGTGGGAGGGTTAATGTAGGCGGGGCTGTAGTCGGGGGAGATGGGTTTTGTTGGGATGGGGTAGGAGGATAGGGTGAAGGGGGAATATGAGTAGGAGGAGGATGGATATCGGCAGTCACTTTGAGTGTGGAGGGAGCGGGAGTTGTAGAATTTGAAGGTGGATGAGTGTCAGTTTGGGACTCAATTATGTAGTTTTGAACATCTTCAAGAGTTTCTGTAATGGAGTTGGTTGGGGAGTTTTGAGATAAAGGTTTTCTTGTGAGAAGACTGGTATCTGAAGAGTAGGGGCAAAGGAAGGTGGGGGTGATTGTGGGGTAGGGGAAGGGGAGGTAAGTCTGAATCTGAGAGTTGATACCTCAGATTCAAATTTGTAGGTGGGGCAGCCTCTATAAAATACATTATGGGGGCCGCCACAGTTGGCATATGTGCATGATTGTGCAGAGCAGTTTGATCGAGTATGGCTAAGTTGGGCACATAGCGGGCATCTGGCTGTGGAACAGCAGTGTTTGGCTGGGTGTCCTAAACGCCAACAATTTTGGCACTGACGGGGAGGAGGTTGGTATGGTCGGACAGGTAGGGATTCCCCACCTATGTAAACATTAAAGGGAAGGTCATGTCTACGGAAAGTAATTTTGGCAATGTTAGTCAGTTTCTTCACAGGCGAGTAAGTCTTCTCCACAATCTGACCAATCTTTGTCATAAATTGGGCAATTTGCTGAGGAGATAGAAACTGGTGCAAGTATTGAGGGTTGGATGGGGTTCTGTAGGGATTGGTTTCCCTTTAGATCAGTTAGATTTGCTAATGCTATAGCTTGTTTTCAGATGTTACTGTGACGAGACGGGAGCGGTTGGGTCGGCTACGGAAAGAGACTTTGCCTACTTGTTTTTGGAGGTATTGCTGGAAGAGAAGGGTGTTGTCAGAGTAGGGAGCTGTGGGAGGGATCACGAAAAATCGGTCCCATTTGGCTGGGCTAAATAGAGTATTTACGATTCTTGTAGAGGTGGGGGTAGTAGAAGGGCGGGGGCGTGTGGAGGAGGGAGTAGTGTTGAGGGGGATAGTGTTATGGGGAAAGAAAAGGGTAAACAGGCAAGACAGGCAGTACTCGTAATTGGCTCATTGGTGACTTAGTACAAGTGTAGCCATCTATGTGTAAAAACAATCAAACAAGTAACTCACAGTGGGCATAGCACATACACGTCATGCCCGTTGCCACTGTGTTAAAGGAGGGCCTGGAGTTCGGGAACTGGAAGAATTTGGAAACAAGTAACTCACAGTGGGCATAGCACATACACGTCATGCCCGTTGCCACTGTGTTAAAGGAGGGACTGGAGTTTGGGAACTGGAAGAATTTGGCCATGGTAAGCCTAGAGTATGAAGGAGAAACACTCCACCCCTCAGGTCTCCTTGAGAGGAAAGAAGTAAACAACTAAACAGGGGAATACCATGCTTACAGCTTCCCCAGGCCATTCAAGGCTGGCAAAAAGTCAGCCTTTCATCCTTTCAACACGACTCTTGACACCTTAGGAAATGGATAGTAGCAATGGTTGGAGGACAGAGGGAAACAAAGAGGGAAGGGAAAAGACTGTGCAAAATTAGTAGAGCCGAGGGCTGAGGCCCAAGGCAGGGGTGATTCCCAGCATTGGGTCCCAGTCTGTCTCCTAAATCCCCCACAGCAACAATAGGCATGGGATTGGGAGGGCCACGAAGGGTAAGGGCTAGGCAATAAACCAAGGAAATACCGTTCCCATGACTCCCTGATCTTATGTTAATTCTATTACAAACGTTTGCTTGAAATGTTTTAAAATGCTTATTATTTCAAGAACAATAATACAACTTTGTAATGCAAGGCTTCTTTTTACTGAAATCATAATAGTGCTCTAGCACAAAACTTTAATAAATAGATTATAGAAACACAAAATCAGCTTTATAATCTTTATTATAATTTCCCCTACTGTACAATTATGCACCAATGTAACCACGAACATGGAAAATCATAGTAAACACAAAATATAAGAATATTGTCATATCACAAAGCTGCACTGACTGTAAAATTACTGAATCAGTCAACAAGACAAGATTAAATGAGACTGAATATCAAATAATGCTGCCTCTTGGCTTCCATTATCTTAAATTCAAACTAAACACAGAGTAAATCCCTCTATAACAGTGATACTTTTAAATTTCATTTTGTCATGTACATTGTTTACTTCCACCTTTCAATAGATTATAACATTAACAGACAATATGCTTTTCCAGTACTAAAGAATATATTCTGCCTCTGCTGTGTGTGCGTGTATCCGTCCATGTGTGCGCGTACGTGTGCGTGTGTCCGTCCATGTGTGCGTGTGTCCGTCCATGTGTGCGTGTACGTGTGCTTGTGCGTGTGCGTGTGTGCGCGTACGTGTGCGTGTATACGTGTGTGCGCGTACGTGTGCGTGTATACGTGTGTGCGCGTACGTGTGCGTGTATACGTGTGTGCGCGTACGTGTGCGTGTATACGTGTGTGCGCGTACGTGTGCGTGTATACGTGTGTGCGCGTACGTGTGCATGTATACGTGTGTGCGTGTGTCCGTCCATGTGTGCGTGTACGTGTGCTTGTGTGTGTGTGTGTGTGTGTGTGTGTGTGTGTGTGTGTGTGTGTGTGTGTGTGTGTGTGTGTGTGTGTGTGTGTGTGTGTGTGTGTTCACAGTGGATCAGTAGGTTTGTTGCTGCAAAATACATTCATTTTCTATAATCATACCTCAACAATTTGCAGTCTCCTGAACACTTTACAATGTGGCTATTAACAAAGACAAATATGGAAATAATTCCTGGTCTCACTTGGCTATGTAAAGCTAGGACTTCTCAGCTATTTGGGCTATTAAACAATATGTAGTATGAATATATCTAAATCTTCTAGAGAAAAAAAAAAGCACAACTACAATTAACATTACTCAGTTTCAACAGTGATAGTATTTAACCAAAATTTTCACTATAAAGTTTTATATTTACCTAGGATTTGCAAAGGATTTATCAATCATGAGACATAAGTTAACACCCAATAAGTTCAAATTTTACAGTTTCTATTTCCAAGATAGGAGCTAAGAAGTGCCCTCTCCAGTTGCTGCAACATGGCATTTAAAAGTACTTCGCCTTTGGCATCCTCAAACATCAGAATGAAACAAGTGTGTCACCTTGTCCCTTTTACCTGATTTGTAGACTTCAACCACAGAGACATCAAGATCTTTAAGGTTTAATAGTTCACACACCATAATTCTATAAACATGTTTGGAAAAAATTGGCTAAACTTTACTTCCAGTGCATCGTAAGTGGAATGACAATGTTAAACTTTTTAACATATCCAGTGCTTGATTTTTTTTTGTTTAATTATGAAAAAAGAAACTAATAAGACATTAGGCATAGCATACATAGGTGTTCATGCATCCTTAGATGATCTTTTTTTTTTTTTTTTTTTTTTTTTTTTTTTTTTACATTATTTCTGCAACTTTCAATTTGAAAGATATATGACAGTGGCAATATCCACTGAAGAGTAAAGAATGTCATAAAAATAGATTCCATCAATAAAACAAGCTATGCTTAGAAAACAACACATTCACCTGTTCAAAGCTTTATAAGTAACAAGGTTTGGGACTGCCTCAAAGTTAACTGTATATTTACACCATATAAAAATATATAAATCAATTTTTATAACTGCTTTTTTCTTCTTCTCCTATGCCTTGGGGGTGGGGTATGGGGTCAATCAAAACTTCATACTCAATCACACTTGCTGACAGAATGGGAATTGTTCACTGGAATGAAACTTACCATATAAAATCAAATTCTTCCCTGTAAGTACAGTAGTCTCATGAGCCCCACACTCTCCCCTTGCCATTCCCCAACATCTACACCCATTAATATACCCTGTCCTTTACTTGGGTGTTTGATAAACTCACCCAATGAAGGAAAAAAGCATATCAAACACTCAGTCAGGAATTAAACAACACTAAATAATATACAATAATATACAAAACAGTTATTTCTCCAAATACATTTGTACAGTTATAATTATTAAGTGTTTACATATAATAATAACCAGTTTACAACCAAGTCATGTCATGAACACTAAGTTATGTAAATGATTCCAGAATTATTAGGTGCTTTTGAGCAGAAGTACATGATAAAAGAAAATCTAAACAAATACACAACAGGTACTGCCATTGCAAACATGAATAATATTGTTATTGAACACAGATATTCACATTCCTACACAACCATAAAAATAAACTGTACATAAATGTAAATATTTCCTCCCTAACTGTACACTTTACAACCAAAACACACAATTAGAAGTTTATTGCTATAATCAAAAACATTTTTTTAATGTCAAAAAAACATATAAAAAAGCATTTTCCTGATAAAATATAATGCATGATCTGCATCAAAGTTTTTACACACAAGGGACACAAAAAAAAATAAATGAGGCATGAATATAATAAACTTGTATCACATTTAATTTCCTCTACGGGTAATACTTTTTTTTTGGGGGGATACAAACTTCTGTCTATCAAGTTTGTTCAGTTTTAAAACTTGCTCAAAGTCAAAACATGGTGTTATCCCATCAAGCAGGCAAAAATTCATGCAAACACCAGCAAAATCAATCAACAGTTGTATCACACCAATAAATTCTGTCAACACTACTAACCAAGACTCGGAAAGGAAAGAAATTAAAATAATTACCCCTATCACAAAGAAAAAGAAATGAAACAATTAAGTTTATGGTGCACAACCAATCAACCACTTTCAAATAAGGTGAATCCATAAAAAGAATGTATGAATTGCTAATTCAAGTTCAAGCAAATTCACTTAAAAGAAGACTGAAATATTAAATGAACATAGATGGTGATAAAAGCAACAACCCACTGCTCCTTTGACTCACCTTACTAATGTGTGTGTGCGTGTGCGTGTGTGTGCGTGTGCATGTGCCTGTGTGTGCGTGTGTGCGTGCACGCATGCTTGTGCGTGTGCGTGTTTTTTTGGTTTTGTTTTAGCCACGATTCATTGTTTATAAATTTAATTGACGTCAAAGGATAATGGGTATTGTGAATTCCAAATTTTGCAGTTCAAAAGAAAGAAACACTCACAAAGATGTAAACAATAAAAGATAAAAAAAATAAATACAAACAAAAATAAAACTCTATTCATACAAAATCACTTACCAAGTTCTGTCAGTCAGATGTCTTTCTTTTCCCATATCCCCTCACATTATGGAATTTTGAGCTTATATTCCTCCATGAAGATGCTGACAGACAAGAGAAGTTTGAAGACACATTATTGTGCCAATAGTAAAGGTAAGAACCTACTTGGTACATTGGATCACCTTGCTTTTCTTTCAAAACTTTTTTCCCTCTTAAGTTTTTCTTTTTATAAGCACCATACTTGTTTTCTTATTTTTCAATTATTCATTTTTTTCAGTTCACCAACTAGTAATATATATGTATGTATATGTATGTATGTATATATATATGTATGTGTGTGTGTATGTATATATATATATATATATATATATATATATATATATATATATATATATATATATATATATATATTTAAATGTAAAGACAAAATAGAATGCCATGAATTGAAATAAGGTGGGGAATAATATTAAGCTCTATATAAGTGACAATGTTTTGCGGTTAAAAAAAAGGGTTAAACAGGAACTTTCACTTCTCCATATTACTTATTCTTCTTTTAAACAAACACACTTTTTCACATCACTTTAGGAAAAGATGGAATGCTACTATTCCCAATTTAGCACCTTGTGTCAGAACATGACACATTGAAAATGGATAAGAACTGTATACCAGTAATAAATAAACATGACTATTCCACCACCAGTAACACACAAGCATGTAAAATAACATAAAAAAATAAAGTAAATTCTAAAAATAAAGTTAGCTACATTTATTATTTTACTGCAACGTCACTGAGCATTAAGATGTTTACAAATCAGCTGACAGGAAGACTAGAAAGTTTATGGAAATCCTAATTTTGTGAATATCACAAAAAATTGCACAAATTTAAAAGGTCTATGTTACATAGTTTATTTTTATGCATGGAACATGTAACAACTATGAGTTCTAAGAAAGCATAGGTGTGCTGTTATAGACTATTTCCTCAGGCAGCCAAAATCACAAAGTTTGTGTCATTTCATAATATGTACAAAAGAATGTAAAATCCCCACGTTTTCAAGTCTTCTTACTCTTAGTGACCGTTTCTTTTGCAGATTCCTGGACTGGCTGGACTTTCTCAAAAGTTGATGGATCTTCTTCAACTCTCTGAGTTGATATTGTACTATCTATCTTTTTGTTGTTTACCTCAGTAGGCACAATTGAAGGCAATGAACTGTTTGTTTCAGCTTTGTTGGGAGAGTCTGATTTATATGTTCCTTGCTGATCTACTGTTTTAGTCACTACCTTGGCATCTAAACCCATCTGATTCAGTTTAACACTACTGTAAT
>NC_061838.1:9567637-9570137 GCF_019202785.1 Penaeus chinensis | reverse complement strand
CTAAAAATTTATGAAATTTTTTTTTTTTTTATTTTATACCTAATGCAATCCTAATTACTGATAAGAAATTTTTTTTCACAGTTAGAGCTACTTTATAATACAGTAGTATAATGTAAGGAAGCAATACCACTGCTCATTCAGCTGACTCACGCCTTGCAACACCATGTAACATATCCAGCATTGATTTGAACAAAGTCAGCCAACTTAGATTTTTTTCTTTTAGCTTTAAACCACTGTGATGCTTTTAGCAAAGAAAAAAAATATACCACTATACATGCTGTTTGTCTAGGGTCTAACATGATTGATATCAATATAAACTTATGAAAATAAGTCTTTAGATACACAACATATATAACATTTACTCTTCTTTTAAAGAAACTGGAAATTTTAGATGTACTTTCTCCAAGTTTACAACTATTTAGCTAGCACAACTTAAGAATAGGCTTGACCCCACATGACATAATAGGACATCATCCTGGTATGAATGATGGTTAAGCCATGCTGTGACAGGAAGTCATCTGTCATGAGTGGGTTAATGGTGGAAACAAAGACAACACAAATTACTGTTTCCTATGCAAACTGTCAAGTTTAAAATAAGCTACCTGATGATTGTTTATCAGAATTATTACTGGTCAACAGGAAACACCTGATTTATATAATGTTTATCCAACTAAAGTGTAGTTTTATACCTGCACATAAGTTGGTATGCTTGCATACTGAGTGATGCTTCTTCATACAACAGAATGGAACATCTCATATACATCATAATCTCCAGTTTTAGGGATTCTGGTATCAGTGTATGATAGATGAGGACTGTGAGGAAAATGGCAGATGGATTTAGAGTGGAGAGAGAGTGGCATGTGTGTGTGGGGAGGGAGACTAAACCAGTCGTAAATCTGTGCATTCTAAACAATTATCTTCATCAAACAAGCGTACTGCATTATATTACATCCCATATCATTGCTTCATTTGAAATGAAATAATAATATCCCATTAACTATTAAACCCCTTTCATATTCCTTTCTAGTGAATGGATAATTGATAAAGGGATAATACTATACTAAAACCTATCCTGTTATTCAAGACTAATGTCAAATTACCATTCCATAATCCTAAGTACAATACAAACAAAAAGGAAATACATTTACTATACACACAAGCACAATTCAAATCACAAGGATGAACATCATACAGCCTGAATTTACCTGAAGACAGCTAATTTGTTGAGGTGCCTCAGGAGGGTGAGGAGGTATAGAGGAGGCAAGAGGAGTATCAGCCATACTTTTTGGCTGATTCTTGGAATGTACAGGTTGAGGTTCTTACACAAATATATCAGGTACCCACAGCAGAACCCTGTACAGTAACAAAGAACAGGTTTCAAGAAGATATGTCAAAATTT
Source organism: Penaeus chinensis (assembly GCF_019202785.1). NCBI lineage: Eukaryota > Metazoa > Arthropoda > Malacostraca > Decapoda > Penaeidae > Penaeus > Penaeus chinensis. Next base: position 9,568,738 of record NC_061838.1, on the reverse strand, counting down.
TACTCATTAGAAAAAAAAATTGTCTCCACTTTTTCACGCTATCAGAATGCATATTTTTGTTTCAATTATTGATAAAAAGTGATGTACCTTTTCTTCATTGCTTATCAATACTTTTATTATGTATATTTCTTATTTTCATTACTGTTTTAACCCTCTTACTCCAGAAGTCCACAATCATAGCCTAGTAGACAGACAAAGAAAGCTACATTTGTCACTTGTACAAATTGCACAGTTTAGGAGCGAGTCAGGAGTCAGCTATATACCAAATTCCTGTCTTGTCACTGGCCAATGATCCCCTCCTCATAGATTAGTTAGCCAATCAGAAAATTGTGATTTATTTGCAAGTAGGTATATGAATCTAGTTGATCTTGTTGCATTGGAGATTCAATTTAGTTGAAATATTATGTAGCATTAACCAAGTGATTTGTATAGACAGTACAGATAATCTGCACATATTTTTAGATACATAAAGGTTTTAAGTTATATTTAGAGCTAGTTGGATGCATGTCTGTTTTATTGTACCCTAAGTGTATTGTTAATGATTTTTAAGCATAATGCAAAAACCACTTTGTGTATAGCCCATACTCTCTTTCTGAAAGTTATTTATATCAGGTGAAAGAACACTTTCTTTCCTTTGCATTGATATTTAATAATGTATACTGTGGAGTAATATGTAAATCATCCACAAATCAATAGGATGTCTGCCCTTTGATCACAGTTTAAGCCCAAAAACATGTTGGAGTAAGATGGTTAACATTTTGACAAAATGTTCTACTATGGACAATACATATCACTGAAAAACTTCATGTAAAACTTTGAAATAAAATGATGATCTCTCTCCTTTTACAAAGACTATCCAATAATCCGCAACACTTAAATCCACAAAACCGCCACTTTAATCTTACCAATCTGCGAAACTACAATGGCAATATCAACGAGACGCTTGCCACCGGGACCCATTGCATAGAGCCCTACATCCCCATAGGTGAGGTCTGTGGAGGGAGTGGGCGGGTGGCGCTCGTCCTCATCCTCGTCATCTGAGGAGTCTGGAGGTAATAGCGGCACCTAAGATCAAATAATGTGGTGTTGGTTTATTTGTGC
>NC_061838.1:9557637-9562637 GCF_019202785.1 Penaeus chinensis | reverse complement strand
CTTTGAGAATGAATACTGTAGGAACACAGATGTATGGGAAACAATGACAGAAATTACTAAACTATTAGTGTGAAACCTCAAAATTGGCTCCTTAACCCAATGCCGACAGGTATGACGTGTACGCACGTGCTATGCAATAAAGACGGTCTTATATCTCAACTGCACAGTTTTTTTTACTGTTTAGTTTTTAACATCATTACAAATAAAAACACTCCACATAGCATAAAGCAAAATAACATTAAATCTAAACTACCCTCTACCAGAATATGAAATCATAGTTGGCTCTCAACACTTATTTGATAATAATTTTGGTAGGTGCTTTTGGTAGGCTATTGTAAGTATATATATAAAAAAATCTAAAAGTGCACACACATGTGGCTTCAAGTTGTTAACTAATGATAATACCTATAGGCATATGTTATTACCTTATTCATGATCACTACTACCAGAACCATCATGTTTCCTAAATCATACTTAGCAAAACATTTGCTCTAACCTACTATCCACTACCTATATCAATAGTATTGCTGATTTTATATAAATTGTAATTTACCTTAAACATATGTAATATTAAATGTACAAACTACAAGGTTCTAATGTGCCATACTAGTTAAAATATATTTTGCAGATTATTTTTTAGCCTACTGATAATGGATGCCATCTATACTTGCCCTAGACAGGGTTTGCCCAAATCCTCCCTTATGAGGCTCTCATTGTAAAACAACTGGTTGTCCAAACTCAGAGAGAAAAATCACCCCTCCCCTGCAATCTTGTGTCCCCACATTACTTTCCTTTTCAAATTATGTAATTTGTATTGACTGATTCTGTAAAAAGAAAAAAAAAAAATTATCAATATCTTCTGACATGCATCCTAGTTCCTCATTTAATAGTCACCAAACATAGCCTAGCTTAACCAAGCCTCATAATCATGCTTTGTACAATGTTACTAAGAAAAAGATATTTTTTTCCATATGGGCAATCCTTATACTATAAAAAGGAGATTTTTTTCTGTGGTTTCCAATATGATTTGAGTGAATCTGGCACTCATTTCTACTGGGAAGTGCTATTCTTTAAGACTGGCCTCTGATAGGCATATCTCAAAAGTCAGCATTTTCCAATGGAAACAAATGTCTAGGGCACTAAACTAGGGGAAACTGAAGATGATATTCTTGTAGAAGACAAAAAGTTAGAGTCATTGGTATAAGAAATTATTTGCAGACACTAGTGACTAGAGGAAAAAGATCACAGTAATCAGTGGTCACAGCTAAAGTCCACTCAGTGCTCCCAAGTTTTAGTTCAAACTTTCTGCACACCAAGATGAAGAGTATTTGCTGGGGTGTATTGGGAGATACAACCCCAATCAACCCTCCTCTCAAGGCATACCCTGTCATGACAACTTAGATTGTTGAATCAATTTTGTGATATGGAGTTGAAGACTTAGTCTCTAGTGAGTGTGTCTGTAATGTAAAGAATTAACAATATTTTCCCAAACACAATCTAATCTAATCTAACCTCACTATTTAGTGCTCTTGCTCCAAGATGAACATAACACCAACAAGAAAAAGTGTACTAAATATCTTTGAATTTGGTCTACAAAGCATCATCCCAGTAATCATATGATAATATAAAAATTTCATGTTGAATGATATTTGCCAGCATACAATCTGTTACCTAATAATAATCTAAAGCAAAAATTCAATACTGTATAACAACAAATCAAAACAAGAAGAACCTTGCCAAGCATGATCCTGCCAAGAAATATTTAGTCTAATCTCGGTCTACAAAAGCTTACCATGAACTACGCTAGCTTAATTCTATTTTATTAAGTTAAGTTAAAGGAAATTGCAATCCTAAATAATGTTACTGAGAGCGACCGATGCACAGAGATAGAGGAAAATGGACTGCCATCTTATACAGCATAATAAATAGAGTAAGGGTATTTGTTACTGAGAGTGACCGAGAGTCTCAAAACCAGGATACCGTGTGAACACAAAATCCAAACCTAACCTTTCCTACCTTGTTATTCCCTATTTGTACCCTCTATAGTAACACTTCATGCCAACCTAACATTAAAAAACCTGGCTGTGTGAGGGTGTTGTGCAGCGGATATTTTCGTCATTTCGCGATAAATAGGAGGCCACTGCAGATGTACATGTGTTGTTTATAACTTATAATTTCTTATGCTCTATAAGAAGGCTATGTCCATTTCCCTCTATCTTTGTGCCTTGCTCTCAGTAACATTAACTGCTATCTTTAAGTCTTAGGAAGTGACAATTCTCCCTAACACTATCATAGGTAAATTTATGGACCAGATATTCACATTATCAAATATATATATATATATATATATATATATATATATATATATATATATATATATATTTTATGTGTACTTTCAGGAAGCATTTAATCTATGACCTCCACATGTAAAATCATTCCCGAATTCCACCTGCAATAAACTGTAATCTCAGAATTCATAATCTAATCAGTCCCAGTCTAAAACAGCAGCTCAAATTTCGTCGCTTTTGTGTGGTGACATGGCTCCCTGCTCATCCCTTCTCGGACATTAAAAGACCCTTAGTTCATCACCGTTATACTGCAATGTCAATCCATTATTTTGCAATTTATCAACTACGCGCTTTCGCCTTACAAACACGAAAACTTCACCCCACGCATAAAAAAGGGAAAAGAAGTCACGACACATCACCTCCTTGAATGCAAAGGGCAGTCCCAGCATCCCAGCACCTATAAAAGAGATGAAAATATTGGCCACGATTTTCACGGGGCTTGTGATGCCCGCTCCCGGCCGGCCGACGCCCATGGTGAACAGGGGAAGGTGGTGAACAGGTGAACGGACCTTCACATCGCTCCGAGGACAAACAGGTGATAGGCCATAATGACGTCACCAGGGCTGCCAACCTCAAGACAGTTCCCTCTGACATCCAGGCAGGGCTGCCAACCCCAGTCTGACTCGCTGGCACGGATGTCAACCTCATTTTAACATTGTGGCTCACGAATACCGATGGGGTATTAAAGTTTGGGTGGTATTTTTATCATCTGGCTAGTCGGATTCTTCGTCTTTGCTTCGGCGTGTGTGATGGACGTAAAAACGTGTGGGAGATGTGTCACGGTAACCCTGGCTGAAACAAGTAAGCCGCGCCGTGCGAAGAAAACGTAAACAAAACAATACATTACTGATTATTTAAAGATAAAACAAATTACCCCACTCGGAAATGAAGCCATCGTGTTTTTTAAGGAAATTATGACATGTGTGTGAATACGCGAATCATTATGGAAAGGGCTTAACCACTACAAGCAGCGGAGTATGACAGCCTTGGAGCTGCCGAACCACCTGTGTCGTTTGTTATTGTTCCCTTCTCTCTTTCCTCCTTTTTCTTTCCATTTGCGCTCTCCCTCTCTGTGTCATCTGCATTTCATTGAATATGCTGTGATGCAGGGGCGGCAGGATCGGGTATTTGTTCTCTGGGAGCGTCGCATTAAAACCGAGAGTTACTATGTCTTACGTTATATGGTGTGATTTTTTTACCCATCTGTGTGATCATTTTTATAATTTTTAAGAGAACGCCGCTGTGCTTGACTTTACAGTTCCTTCTTTATGAATTCCTTGCATCTTTAGTAGTTGCATGAATGGCAGACAGTGGCTGTTCAGATTTGTAACAGCTTTACACAGTAACCTTGATACAGACTACACCGGCTTGAAGGGTAATTTAATATTTTGGGAGATATTGGTCTGTCTGTCAAATGTTAGCTCCTTGGAAGAGAACCGATACCATTGGTTTTGGGTTCCTTACTTAGTTGTTTGTTTTTATTTTGGGTTCCTCACTTCTTTTTTTTTTGGGGGGGTCCTTACCAATTTTTTTGGGGGGGTGGGTTCCTTACTATATTTTTTTTATATAATGTAATATTAAAACATATGGGATTTTCAGAACAATAGAAATTTGGATGAGTTGAAGTCATTCTTCAGCTTATATTCTACACAATAGTTTCTAAAATAGACATCAGGTGGTGTAGGTTTTTATTGTTTGGTACTTCCTCCAGACCACATGGCCATATTTTGCAAAATTCCATCAATAGAAGTTATAAGAATTATGTTGCCACCAAAACAAAGACGCAATTTTGATATTGCATTTTCCATGTTGAGGTTCACCTGAACGTTTACAGATGTCCATGATGCTAATGAACATAAAACCTGTATATTTAAAGATTGTGCAGATTTTGGATTATACTAAAAAATAGCATGCTTATGTTTCCATCTGAAGGAACAGTTCATTCCCAAGGGACATAAACCAGCTCAGATTTCATCCACATCCATACTAAAGGAATTTTGATAAGAACTTCTTTCCCTGAACTGTACTTCATATGCAACAGTGTATCAACAATGACAGTCTGACAGTAAATAAATACATTATCTTATGATACGTAAGACAAGGAAAGAAGAAAGAAATGTTTTGGAATCTAGAATCAAGTAAATTACCCATTTGTAATTAAATGGCCAAGGCCTGAGGATAAGGTAGTGCAAAGCCAGTGTTCTACCATTGTGCTATGCCAATTTATTAAAATGGGGCCTTTTATCATTGTAAGAGTGCATATAACAGTTGTAGCTGTTATTGATATATGAGACTAACAGCATATGTAGCAGCTCTAAAACTAATTTACTGAATTAACAGAATTATGTTTTTGTGGAGAACAACCATTAATTTGTTTTGTATGAAGTTATTCCTTTCTTTTTAATGTTCTGAAATGTCAGTCAGTTATATATGATATATGTAGAACTGTAATTACTTGTATGTGTACAGCAGATAGATTCTACATAATATGAAGTTAAATGATTCATTTCTTTATTTGTTTTATTCCAGTCACCTGCAGAATATCTTAATTTGAATATCCTATCTCACCGTTGCTCAGTCTCTCAAAATGTTTTGGGCTGTGGTTGTAGGCATATCATGTATCAAACTACTACTTATCCCAGCATAGTAAGT
>NC_061838.1:9522637-9540137 GCF_019202785.1 Penaeus chinensis | reverse complement strand
TCGCCTTGCTTTCTCTCTTATCTTTCTTTTTTTCTCTGTCTTTCTTTCTTTCTTTCTTTCTTTTTCTCTGTCTTTCTTTCTTTCTCTGTCTTTCTTGCTTTCTTTCTTTCTCCGTCTTTCTTTCGTTCTTTCTTTCTTTCTCTGTCTTTCTTTCTTTCTTTCTCTGTCTTTTTATTTCTCTCTTGTCTTTCTTTCCCTCTTGTCTTTCTTTCTCTCTTGTCTTTTTCTTTCTCAGTCTTTCTTTCTTTCTCTCTTGTCTTTCTTTCTCTCTTGTCTTTTTCTTTCTCAGTCTTTCTTTCTTTCTTTCTCTCTGTCTTTCCTACATAGATGGCTCCACAAGTGCTTAGCCATGGAGTCAGTTACTAGGCACTACATACCTCATCCGATTTCCATATTCCTTGAATTTTCTCTTTTTAAAATTTTTGATACGTTTAACACTGATACTGTTATCATCATGACTATAAATGGTTAATCGTTAATGGTTAAAAGCAAAATAAATGTGCTAGACATCTAAGGTCATGTAGCACTATAGTAAATGGTAGTGAAGGGTGGTTGAGTTAGTGATTAGTTGTCAAAGTTGGGCAAAGGAATTGACGAGTAAATGGGTTAAGGTTGGGTAAGGTAATGTATAGGGGCTAGATCAAGTGAAGGACGCATATGCATTTGAGGAACGAAAACAGGTTGTCAAAGCAGAAAGTGTGAGAAGCTGTGGGAGGGATCACGAAAAATCGGTCCCATGTGGCAGGGCTAAATAGATTATTTAAGAATTTTGTAGAGATGGGCATAGTAGAAGGACGGGGGCATGTGGAAGAGGGAGTAGTGTTGAGGGAGGTAGTGTTATGGGGAGGTGGAGAATAAGGTTGTAAGGTAGTAATAAGGGAGGATGGGGTAGTTGATGAAGAAGGTTGTGGGGGTATAGTTGTTGAAGTTGAGCATGTTGGGAGTAGAAATGTCTCCTGGGGTGTTGATTAGGGTGGATACTGTACTAGTCGGCATTGAGGAGGGGGTATTAGTTGTAGTGTTCAGAGCCGTGGTCAAAGGAGAGCCTGGGGTCGGGGAATCGGGCGAGTTTGAATTGGTGGAGCTATTTGATGAAGAGGCAAGTCATTGCCTCTAATAATGGTATGGTTAATGGTTAATGGTTAAAAGCAAAATAAATGTGCTTCTAATAATGGTATAAAATCTTCATTGTTGGCCATGATAAGCCTGGAGTATGTTGGGGAGAGAAACGGTCCACCCCTCAGGGTTCCTTGAGGGGTAAGGGCTAGACAACTAAAGCAGGGAAATACCATGCCCATGGCTCCCTCAGGCCATTCAGGACTGGTACAAAGTCAGCCTTTCATCCTTTCACCATGGCTCTCACACCTTAGGAAGTGGATAGTAGAAGGGACAGAAACGAAAAAGTAGGAGGGGAAAAAAAAAAAGACCATGCAAAATTTGTTGAGTGGAGGGCTGAGTCCCAAGGTTGGGGAGTTCCCCAGCATTGGGTCCCGGTCTCCGCCTTCTAAGCCCCCCCACGACAACAACGGGCAAGGGATTGGGGGGTCATGACTATAAAGTAATCAAGAACAACCTGGAAATTAAGGTAAAGGGTAAACAGGCACACTAGTAATTGACTCCTTTATAACTAAGCTCTTGTGGAGTTATTTATGTGTAAAACAAAATTATTAAATTCATGCCATCATGCCATGTATAGGTACCATAAATGCTTAGTCATCATGTTTCACTTCTGACTATATGGAGCACTGTTCAGAAATCTAAGTTCGGGAAATGATGATTGTGTGATCAGAACTCAAGCTTATTTGAACCAAAGCAACAAATGTAGAAAAGGTATTAATGGGAATTAATTTTTTCCACAGTGCAAGAGAATTATTAGGTTATATCTTTATCAGAAATACATATTTATTTCCAATGTATTTTTTATATAGATATCGATTTATTTATTGAAATTTTCTGTTGTGTCAACATCTAAGATCATTAGCATCTTATTTAAAATATAGCAATTGTGTGGGGCTTGGGAGCAAAGCCCCAGGTAATGTTTTTGGGTTCAAGAAGGCAATGTTGTGGATTCCCAAAATAGTTAATGGTCAATGCACGTAAGTGTGCCAGACATTGAAGGTCATGTGGCATATGATATAGTATTGTGGCGAGAAGGGGAAAATTGAGGAAAGAAGAAGAAAAGACCATGCAAAATTAGTTGAGGCGAGGCTGAGAACCAAGGCAGTCTATAACTATATTCATACTTCTTTTTCCACAGTATATGCAAAATAAAAATGTACCCTGAAAATGTCAAAACCAAAAAGATATTTGGAATCTGTGTTACCTTTTACTTTTTTTTCCAACAGATCCTACTTTCCAGTTTGGGTACACAGTACCATAAGATTAAATTTCTCATTAAAATCTTGATAGTGATCTGTAATAAGCTTGTGCATTTATTTTTTATTTTTATTTTTTTTTATAACTTGCTATTGGCATACATGGCAATCCTGTAAATGAACAAATACTGATGAATTTAGTAATTTAATTGGTGGACTATTGAAATGTTTTTGTCTTTGCTTCCACTAGTTCATTGTTTACCGTAAGGGAATTAAATAAAACTTAATTTAAAATATTCTTTACTGTTTCCAGTAAGGGGAGTTGTGTGTAGTTACTCAGCAGCTACAGTTTATCCACTAAATATAATTGATAAAGATTTAAAAATATAATTCTAATCTTTCCCCTAAATAACAATTTTCATGTTTACCATAGTTATACCTTTTTTGTGTTTGTGTTTTTTTTCGTTCCTTCCTTCCTTTCCTCATTTCTTTCTTCACTCTTTCACTCCTTCCTCCATTCACTCCCTCCTTCCTTCCTTCCTTCCTTCCCTCCCTCTCTCTCTCACTCCTTCATCCTTCACTCCCTCCTTCCTACCTTCCTTCCTTCAGTCCTTACCTCCATCCTTCCTTCTTTTCTTCACTCCCTACCTCAATCCCCGCTTTACTTCACTCCCTCCCTCCCTCCCTCCCTCCCTCCCTCCCTCCCTCCCTCCCTCCCTCCCTCCCTCCCTCCATCCTTCCTTCTTTTCTTCACTCCCTACCTCAATCCCCTCCTTACTTCACTCCCTCCCTCCCTCCCTCCTTCACTCACTCACTCACTCACACACTCCTTCCTTCCTTCTTTCACTCCCTATCTCCCTCCCTCACACAGGCACACTCACACATATGCACATGTGCATGCACAGACAGACACACACACACACAAATATTTTGGCTGCAGCACAAAATATTCCTGGATATAAGGCTTCAAAGAGAATTTAAGACAACTTTTGAAAGGCTGTTACTCCTCAATGACCCCAGTTGGTGGCACACAAATGTACAACAGCAATGCACAACTTAAAGCAGGTTGATCAATCATTTTTTTTCTGAGGAAGCTGAATTCCATTTCTATAACCATTTACTTCTGGGCAGGATGAAGGTTGCAAACTAATTTTCTTTCTTGATCACCTTAATTTACCATTCTACTGACTTATTCTCTTTCAATATACATGAATCCTTATGCACATCAGGTCACTCACTGTTCATCAGATGTACTGGTATGCCACATTACCTGTCTTACTAGGCCTCATATGGAAACCTCCTAACTCAACAAGATGCCCAACTTCAATTTCAACAGCGATGTTTTGCCTGTGAATATTCTCCTCTCTCCCCACACCCTTAGACTGTATCCTATACTGGTCCTAATGTGACCTGTTTTCATGTCAGTGTGTGATTTCACCTGCCCTTTCCCTTTTAAATACCTTCCTCTCCTCTGCCTCTTCACACCTTTTTGAAAATGTTTCTTTTTACAATAAAGTACTCCTTCTATGTGTATGCATGCACACATGGGTTTGTAAGCATTATTAATAACTCTATATTAATATAATTAGGTATATATTTTAGCATAGTATATTCAACAGCTCTTAATCCATGTATGATTCATGTGTAGCATATTCATTCAACAGAATTTTTCTCAATACAGGGTGGATAAAACAAATAACAAATAAATTAAAATTACTGGTCTACTTTACATCTTTATCCCAATATTTAATTTCACATCAGCTTCTAACTCTGGAACACTAAATTTCATCCTCCCTAGATGACAGTTGTTCAAAATGAAGTTATTTTCAGTTTTATCATGACAGCAGGGAAAAATTGCAGTACCCCAGTATCTATTTAAAAGTAGGAGTATCTGAGGGGGGAGGAAGCCATTTGGTGAGTACTTCTTCATCTGCTTCACTTATCACTAGTTCTGAGTTCACTTGAGCTTCAAGACTGGCGGGAATGATTTCGAGGGGGATGTCATACTGCTGGTCCAAGCCTAGATAGCTGTCTGACATCACGTAAAGTGTCAGTACTGCTCGTCCTGTGGGGGAGTGAAGATGATGGTGAGTTTTGTTTTTAATGAAAAAGATCTACATGTGACACTCCTAATGGTACTGAATACAAAAAAAGAAAAGCAAAATCTAAAGGAAGAATGGAAGTAAATGGCTAATAACTAAAGCCTGATTTTTCTTTTACTTTTCCATACACTTTCACTCACCTGGTTGATCAGGTGTCTTGAAGGAGAGGGTGTGAGTAGCTCTGCCGCGGACAGGTGGCACTCTCTTGAGTGCCAACAACTCCCCAGACTCTACCTCCCCTAGGACCAAGAACCAGCCCTCATCCTTCGGCTTTGGGAACTTGGGAGCATGGATGCGAAGGTCTTGACCCTGAAAGAAAGAAGCATAAAATAGGATAACTAATGGGAAAATTCTGGAAAATATATGGTCACTCACTCATTTACTAACTCACTCACTCTCTCTCCCCCAAAAATGCATACAAACGTTCACACACACATGCACTCACCCCCCTTCCCACACACACACACAAAGAAATTAATATTGCTCTCACATAGGAGGGGATGCAAGCCATACCTAGATCAACCACATCCATATCAAATTAACGTCTCACTAACCCTGTTCACACGGTGAAGATGGATGGTCAGAGAATATTCCTGATCTGCATGAACCTCGACCCAGTCACTGTTCTTGCGGTTCTCCTCTGAAAATTTTCAGTCATTTGAAAGTTACCTGACATTGAAGCTTACTGTTTTTGTTTTATATGCAGATTAGAAATTACAAGAATAAAAGGAAAAAAGAAAAAAAAACAATATCATCCAACTCATTAAAAATCACTTGCAGATTCCATGAAGGAACCTTAAACAATAGTAAAAGTATAAGTAAATACATTTTTTAAAATAAAAATTTATACACAAACAATAATGCTGCTAAATAATTAAAAAATATATATATATATAAAAGAAAACAAGTACGAACTACTAGTCACAAGTACAGTTTCTACAAACCTGTGCTCCTGATGTTGACTCTGGCTTCTGACTGATTTTCTGTGTTAGCCCACCAGCCTCGCACAGCCACATTGACATTGAGTAAAGGAAGTTGTTTTAAGACCTTAAAGACACTTTCAATCTGTCCCTCATCTAGTTCTTCTCGGAGCATTGTCGCCAGTGTTTCGTACCGTCCACTAACAACTTGCACAAGCTCCGGCAGACTCTGAATATTTCTTCCATCATGTCTGTAAACCAATCAAATCATTAACCGCCAGAAGCAAAGAGTACATATAATAAATATATATATATATATATATATATATATATATATATATATATATATATATGTATCCACTATGGTTTGATTTTATTGTTTTCTATTATCTACAGATAGGTATATATAGATAAGGTCAGGTAGGTCTAGTAATTGACTTTTTGATGGCAAAGGGCCTGTGAGCCCATCTATGTGTAAAACAATCAATAAAGCAATAATTATAGTAAACAGTGCATTTTCCAATCAATTGCTCATGTAATTGTGAAAGATGAGTAGATTACAACCTTCTGATATTTCCCTGTCTTATACTATCCCCACCTGCCTTTCTCTGTTCCTCTCCCTCTCCCTCTCTTCTCTCATTTATTCTCTCTTTCTTTCATTCAAATTCATTAATTCGTTCGTTCATTCATTCATTCATTCATTCAATTCTTTCTTTCAATTCATTCAATTAAATTCATTCAATTAAATCCATTCATTCACTCTCACTCTCACTCTCACTCTCACTCTCACTCTCACTCTCACACTCACACTCACACTCACACTCACACTCACACTCACACTCACACTCACTCTCACACTGGCTCTTTAAAGAAAGATAAAAAAAAATCACATTTGTGCAAAATCCAAAACCTTTTCAAACCTCACTTGAAACAATACAAAGAGTCAGAAGTAACATTGGGCAGCGTCAGAAGGGAGCTGTCCATGTGCCAGCGTGCTTGAGTAACCATCTGCATCAACACTTGGACTTGTAGTGAAGCAGCCAACCAGCCTGCACACCCACAGACATCCAACATAGCCTGCAGGTAATCCATTCTACTTTAAAATGGGTTAATTAAAAAGAAAAGATACTGAGGTATCTCAGACTAGAGCTTTTGCTTTGTTCACTATTGTTTTCCTATATACTTTCACTTATATTCTAACAATAAAATCACCCATTAATCTTATCAATCCTACCATAAAATTACCCAACCATTGCGTATAAAATTACAACTATAAGAGCCCACTAGAAATCAAAGCTTTAAAATTTTGCCTGAAAATTAAAATGTCATGATGGTTACCTTCTTTCTGTACATGAGCTTTTTTAAAAAACAAGCACATTTTTATGAGAAGCAGGAGTTGACTAAATAAATATGCTAGTAGAAAAAAAATAGCTCAACCAATAGCTAATTTTAGTTACCAAAAAGAGATCCAAGGGTGCTTACCTGTAAAATCCTTATAGCCTGGTCCAAAACAGATTTTGTGTCAGTGAGATAATCTACACAAGGTAGCTTCAGTCTAGACATGTGAGCCTGTAGTAGCAAGTGGGTCTTTGTATGGGGAGAATCATATGTGTATTCATTCACTTTGATGGGACAGGATTTTGCTAACCCAGCATTCAAGTTGTCCTCGTTGTGACGAACTGGCAACTCATTATATTCATGTGCCTGAGAGGGAAGAAGAAAACAAAAAAATTATTAAAATTGAAAGTGACTATCTGATGCAGTGGTCAGTATCAATTAGAACCAATCATCATAAATCATGATACTATACCAACAAATGCAAAATGTTACTAAACAACATAACATTTTCTGTTGCAGTGATTTTCAGAAGAACAAATAAGCAGACAATAATTTTTTAAATTTTGCAAACCTGTGTCATCAGATCCAAAAGCTCTTCCATAGAGGTGCTAGAACTGAGCTTATCATGGAAGAGCTGGATTGTCTCATGGGACAAGTAGTAGAAGGAAGCTATGCGGCCAAGTGGTGTTGTCCTGATAGTGCGGTTGTCCTGAAAGCAAGGTTTGTTTCAAATGTCTTACCTTTCATCATTTTTGTAATATACTTACAACTTTTAAAATTTACTGACATGTACTGTTAGTATAAACAAACATCATTTGTATGTGAAATATGACAAGATAAACAGACAATTATAATAATTCCCAATTTAAGGAAAGTTTAACACAAAGTTTGTGATCCTTAGTTCCTTGATTCCTACCATTTTGTTCCAGTTTCATATCATATAATAAATAAAATATGAAAAATGTATGTTGGCCAACAAGAAAATAAACACATAAGCCATATAAAAACAATATTTTTGTTGACTCTTTTTAAAAAGGTACAAAATCATAAGACGCTGTTACGTGGTGTTTAACAACATAACAGTATTTCCCACAATGCAGCTGGGTGAATCTCTTTACTTCAAGCCATAGTTATTCCATCAAAGGTGTCAGTGCTGGTCAAAACACAGCTAAGAAACCAACAACATATTAACTGATATCTTGAATTAATCAAGAGTTGGAGAAGTAACAAGCTCTGAAGGAAATCTATTCCAAAGCCTACAAATACCACCAATAAAGCAACTAGAAAACTAAGAAGTAGGCAATCAACTCATATCTAATGTCATAGCACTGAGGGCTACAAAACTTCTAGCAACTCTTGCAGGTTGATAAAAATAAGGTAAGAACTTACGGAGGGGATGTGAATCATCATTTACAATCTTATAAGTCTGAAAGAGCCCCAATATCCCTATGATACCCAATGTCCAAATCTAAATCAGACAGAAAACATTTAATGGAATGACCAATCAATTTTAAAGAGAAGATAAGCACACAGGAGAATAATACTCACAATCTGACAGAATGAGAGAAAAGAGGAATGTCGTCATCCTCATAAAACCTCTTGACCTTGAAGATGATACCTAACTTTGAATCAAGGGTTACACCTAAGAGCTTCAGATTATCCATTGAAGTGATTAAGACACCAGAAATCTGACACTGGTATTTGATTTTCTGAACTATCATTTTTTTTATTAATAAAGTCTAGTTCCTCCCTTTTAAATAAATATATATATAAATGAATAATCATAAATAAAGCAACAAAACAGAACTGCTCACCCTTCCTTGTTTTGTTTACTGCTTACATCAGCAAGCAGACATGTGAGATTTCTTTCTGAACGTTAACAATGAGAATATTATTGTACTTTTTTCATGACTATCATCAAAATAGACTCACCTCTCCAATTTCAATGCAGTATGCATTTTCTAGACAAGTCAATGCCCTGTCTACAGTTTGAGAGAGAAAGGTGTTAATGGCATTATTTGCTCTCTCCTCATCATCCAATTCTAGTCCATAGTAGGATGGATTCTGGAAGAAATATACACATCATTTATTATCTTAGCATCATAATCACTTTAAAATTCTAATTCTATGCCTAAATCTTAAATATACTTCAACCCCAAAAACACCCTAATCCTAAAAAATCACACTGATAGTGATGAGATTTTATTTTAAACACTGTAAAATCAGTGACAAAACTACCCCCTTCAGTTGATTTCAGCAATTAATCTCTCAGCTTGAACAGTATATTCCTACTCTGATTACCTGGACAAGCCTCCTAAAGAAATATGTCCAAGTTAAGTAATCCAAGGCTTCTTGCTTTGTGGAAATGGTGCCAGCAACGATCTCAGCATTCATGTGATCAGGCAGGACACCCATCAAACTGTAACAAACATTTTCATGACAATAATTTAAAGGTATAAAGTAATTTCCTTATGTGATAATACCAGATATAATCATATGCCTATGGAATTTCCTTATAAAGAGAAGGTAACCTGCATGTCCTTAGATTTTATATGCAGATCTGCTGATGGTATCTGTATTATGTAACCTTACCTGGACTCCACAGGAAATGGTTCATAGAGGAACTTCTTATAGAAATGCTTCTTCTGGTCATGAACAAGAATGACAGCAACACCCTGAGTATCAAACTGAGGTCTTCCTGCTCGCCCCATCATTTGCAACACATCTACAATAGGGGAAGGGGGGGGGGGGGGGAGATTTACACAAATTACAATTTTATCTACAATGGCTTTATGCAACTTCATGAACTGTCCCAATAACAAGGAGAACATTTTAATATATATGTAAAACAATTCCGAATTCATTACTGACACCAATTAAATCTTATTAACCAGTAAACTTGGTTTAAGAATATACTACACAAGAATTTTCTTTTTGCCAGTGGTATAATGGCATGCGTAGTTTAAACAAATTTGTTAAAATAGCCATATTTAAAGAAAAAAAAATTATATCAACTTTATCGCTACCATCAAAAAGTAAAAAATAAAATATACACAAGCCTAATTTCAAAACCACACATGCCTGTAATTGGGAAGTCTACATATCTCTTTGTCTTCCCATCATAGTATTCAGTCCCCTTGACCACAACAAGATGGGCTGGGAAATTCACACCCCAGGCAAGGGTGGATGTTGCAATGAGGATCTGAAAAAGGAGGACCTCATCAGTTTCATGAATACTTATATCTATCCATTAGTATTAACATGTATATGTATATTTACAGTGATTATACAAGCTAATATGTTTGTAGTCCATTCATATCAAGTTGTAGTTATAATATTAAAATATACAGCTAAACTACTAAAAAGATAGAAAAAATGAAAGAAAAGCAAAAGAAGACAGACAGACAGACAGACACACAGAGACAGAGACAGAGACAGAGAGAGAGAGAGAGAGAGAGAGAGAGAGAGAGAGAGAGAGAGAGAGAGAGAGAGAGAGAGAGAGAGAGAGAGAGAGAGAGAGAGAGAAAGAGAAAGAGAAAGAGAAAGAGAAAGAGAGAGAGAGAGAGAGAGAGAGAGAGAGAGAGAGAGAGAGAGAGAGAGAGAGAGAGAGAGTGAGAGAGAGTGAGAGAGTGAGAGAGTGAGAGAGAGAGAGAGAGTGAGAGAGAGAGAGTGAGAGAGAGAGAGTGAGAGAGAGAGAGTGAGAGAGAGAGAGTGAGAGAGAGAGAGAGAGTGAGTGAGTGAGTGAGTGAGTGAGTGAGTGAGTGAGTGAGTGAGTGAGTGAGTGAGTGAGTGAGTGAGTGAGTGAGTGAATGAGTGAGTGAGTGAGTGAGTGAGTGAGTGAGTGAGTGAGTGAGTGAGTGAGTGAGTGAGTGAGTGAGTGAGTGAATGTTACCTGGATTTTCTGGTTGACGAATAACTCCTCAACAACTTTTCTGTCTCTTTCTATCAGGCCCGCATGGTGAAGACCAATTCCAAATGACAAGCAAAGGCGAAGATTCTCATCACGAATATTCATCAATATCTGATCCATCTATTATTAAAAAGAGAGAAAAAGTAAAAGAAACGAAAAGTAGAGAGAATAACTTTACTAACTGCAAACAAATTTTTGATTTGCAATAAATGCATCAAAAATATAAATAGTAAATAAATAATAATAATGATAATCCTTTCCATGTCTTTGAAGTATCTTAAGCATTCCTAACTATTAAGGTTTTTGTTACAAGACAAAATTTAGTTAACATGACATACATTTCATCTTCACACCAAGTACTTAAGTTTTACCATTCTTATACTTCTTCTAAACTGCTTCTTATGATGAGTCTAATGCAGCGAATTTCTACACAATAGCTTACTATCCAAGAAAAAAAAAAGATCAATCAAGCCTTTACTGTCATCTTGAGATAATGAGGCCTCAACAAGAGAAGCACAATAAGAAGTCAACAACAGTTTTCTTTGTTCTAGGATTTAATGTCCCTTGTCACATCCCCATTATACTCTGAAGCTAGTGATCAGGAGCTAAACATACGAAAAATACCATACTATGCCATCAAACCCAAACCCTGAATTCAGCATATAGAAAAAAGAATAACAAAAATCTTTCTTACCTCATGATCTGGCATCTTCAACCACTGTTTAGGATTGGGTTCAACTACCACAAAACCCATGAGGTCAATGGCTGTGAGCCTAGTCTGCCTACGAGATGAGACAAACACCAACACTGGCTTATCAGGTGAATGCTGCTTGATGGCTGGTCAAAGGAAAAAGTATTAAGGTGTAATATGCCTGCAAAAACTTTCCTAGTTTAAGAACTGCAGGTATTTCCAATAGTTTCTGGAACATTTAGCACGAAAATAATATATGTTGTGCATTCAAAGATATAATCAGTTTAGTAAACTTTTATCATCTTTCTTAGATGAATAGTTAAATAGAGTTGCCACTAAAAATAAAATGTACATGTCCAATCTTTTATGGCTATCTATACCAATAAAAAGATATATCCCCTAATATACCCTGATAACTACAACATATATTATAAATCATGAGAAGGGAAAAATTTTGTAGTTAAAGGGTTTTGATAAGTCCCGCCTATCTAACTCATATATCAAATAATAAGACAGTAAATGAAATACCTTGGAATGTTGGTTTATTCATGGTTGCCATACGTGGGCAGTAATGCTTGCCAGGAAAACCTGCTATGTGAACTTCAAGCGGCACAGGTCTCACAGATGGACGGAAATTATACAGGCCCATCTGAAAAAAATGCCAGTAGTCAATTCAGAAATGTAACTGACAAACTATACAAATATATGTTTCCAATATCAAATGACTAAAACAATAATAACGAACTCGTAGATTAAAATAGAACAGCACCATAAAAATCCTAAAACTAATTAAATGCAGTGACCCAATCATTATTACACAATATATTTTCCTCTTTTTTCCCAATCATTATTACACAATATATTTTCCTCTTTTTTTCTCTCTCTCTCTCTAATAAAGAACAAAATCAAAAATACAAAAAACACCAACAGCATAAAACAAAGAAATACAACGAAATTACCTGACTAATGCCAAGCCAATCTGCCAAGTCTTTAGCGTTGGCCAGAGCAGTAGAGAGGCCAATGACACGCAACTTCTTACTAGTATGGCTGGAGATGAAGTTCGTGCGCGACACAATCACTTCAAGGACTGGACCACGATCCTCCCCTAGAAAAATATTGTCAGAAATTAATAAGTGAACAAAGAATAAAAGTTGCTCCAGGAAAATGTGATGAATAGTAATAATAAAGACACAAACTATAATAATGGAAAAAAAAAGAAAAAGGGTTACTGCAAAAAGTCATAAAACACATACTACCAACAGAAAAGTGAACAATTATATTAGAAATTTACAATATGTACCAAGTAAAGAAATAGTCCAGTATCTAATTACCTAGTAAATGAATCTCATCGATGATAATCAATGCAACTTGTTTGACATAGTTCCTAGTCTGCCATGAGCGAGATATACCGTCCCATTTTTCAGGTGTAGTTATAATCACATGGGCAGCCTGCAAGAAAAATCATCCTTGTCATACACTTTTTGCTTGCATGACCCTATTCAAATTCTTTCACATATCAAGAACATATAAAAACAAACAAAAATCTAAATTTTCATTAAATAAACATAACAAATAACTGACACTTAATATCAGACAAAGAATACATTCCATCACTCTATACCCACAAAAACAAAAAAAACATATTTATGCACAAACTTCAATCACCATTTCTAGTCTTATACCTGAATGGCCCTAATATCTGGCGACACATCACCAGTCAGCTCGACAACCCTCTTCCCAAGCCTCTCCTGGAGCCTTACTCGCCAGTCATCTACACGTTCTCGCACAAGAGCTTTCAGTGGGGCAATGTAGACAATCTGAGGAGAGAGCATTGGAGGAGGCTTATTGGTAAGGCCTCTCTCTCTCCTTTGTTATACACAATATATACATATAGGTAACAGTAGTCCAGCCCTAATGTTCTCTCTAATACTGGCCTTAAAAATGAATAAAAAATGTATATAGATTACTTAAAATCATGAAGCCATCACAAAAATAAAAATGGGAAATACTGAACATGGGAAATAATAAAAAATAACCAATGTATACCTTTGCCTCTGGAGCTTCCCTGAATGTTCTGAACATGGCTATCTCTGCAGCAATTGTCTTGCCAGAACCAGTGGGAGCTCCAAGTAATACATTATTATCTGTGTGATATAAGCAGTGGAAGAGCTGGGTCTGTATGGGGTTGAAATGGCTGAACTTGTACAACATTTCAAACCCCATGTTGTCAAGGGCAGTCACTGGCAGTGGTTCTAAATCAAGTAAATCTGTAAATAAAAGAACAAGAAATTATTGCATAATCTTTCTTTTCCTTTTCTGGAAGTGAAAACATCAAATTAAAGAACTTGAATCTCACACAGCTCAAACCAATTAGCCATGCAAGTTGAAGAAGTAAGAAGCCACATGCTGATGTATGTGGATTCAACTGTTGAAATGTTGCATATGGGGTGAAGTTTCATATGGGGTGAAATGCCACACAGAAAAATCCTTGTAATTTAAAAAGCAATCCATCACTAACTACTAGACAGAGAACAATGACAAATGCTTAATGGTAACTAACTGACCAGTGTGAGGAGGATGTCTCTCTGGGAGAATTAGATTCTGGAAATTCATCACACACGTAGACTCGCAGCTGAGCCACTTGTCACTGATGGCTCTTACATAGTACTGGTTAGGCAGTGGCTCAAAGATTGGTATAGTGAAGACCAACTGCTGCTCCTCTCTACGTACAACCTACGTAAATGTTAGAAAATAAAAATTGCAATCAATTCTCTAAAACAAATAATTCAGTTAATTTATGAAGCAGACCCTATATACCCAATTAAAAGTATTTAGAAAATCATCTCAAGAAGACAAAGAACACCTCAGTATAAATCTCCAGATCTAACTTACTTGCTTTTTGGTGAGTGTGAACTGCTCATGGTGGTACATGTGATTGTTGTCAGGATCTTCTACCCATATCCAATACAATTCCTGACTCCCATGAATTCTGTCATTCCAACTATGATAGCATAAAGAAAAAGAAGAATCAGTAAGTAGTAAAACTGACATCAAAGCCATATTATTCAGTTGATGCTGGGGCACTCCCAGCATCAACTGGTTCACTGGTTCACTGTAGTTTTGCTTTATTTTTGTGCAAATATATGACTCTACAAGCACTTAGTCACCAAGCCTAACAGACTTCACCTATTTACCCATTCCTGATTTTTTTGGGGAAAGTTTAAATTTTTATTACACTCATTACCTTTATCAACATTATTGTTATAATAATGGTAGAAGTAACAAGAATAAAATTAATAGCAATAGCAACAGTAATGGAGTAATTTTTTTACTACTAAGATTTAAGGAGGAGGGTATATGTAAAGAAAAAAAGTACAATATGGGGACCAGTGCACATTAACTGCATCAACAGGTTATGCATGCATGTATTTTCTTTCTTTTCTTTTTCCTTTTTTGTGCTATTCCATTTTCTTATGCGAATTGATTCTTATGTTTCCTTTTATATGAAAATATTGCTATACTTCTACTCTTTATTGTCAATTTATTTGAAATGTTCATATCAAATTATTTTATAAAATACATATATGGTAGTTTGCTGAAATTATATCATTATCATCATTATCATCTCTTCCAACAAGCATTTTATGTCTATCACTTTAAAACAAACATAACTTTTTTATTACGTGAAATCTGCATTGATGTTTAGCGTAACCCTAAGAACAGTTCTTGTGATGGGTTGGATTTTGGACTCGATCGCAAGTAGCGGAAATTGCCAGGCTGCAGCTTTAATTTCCCTTCCCATCCTTTCGTGCCGGATCATCTTGCCTGTGTAAAAAAATCTAAATTAATCTTTTTGGTTATATATTTAAAAAATACATGAATCATATTATTCATACAATCCAAGTATATAAACTAGAAACATCTGCAATTCCCTTATAAATGTAAAACAATGATGAATTAAACATAATCAGAATGTAAATACATAAAGCAAAGATAGATTTACCTACAATCAATCATCTGTGGTATCTATGCCAAAAAATTTCATCTTTACAATCCTTACCTCTGACTGAAAGTGGCAGCACTCAGAGGTATAGCTCTGATTTTGCAATTGCACAAATTTAAGTTCAACCAGTCAACTGAGCTGTGAGAGAGTACAGGGCCTGCTCTGACTTATATCTGAGCAGCTAGGGTCAAAATCATAATGGAAAGGAACCGGCTTTACTTTACCATCCCAAGGTTAATATACACGTTTCCCTAAGTCTATGACCCAAGCGTCCACCTGAATACAAGACCAACAAATTAAAGTTTATGCCTCTGGCTCCAAAATTTTCCAAAGAGAGAAACAAAACTACACCACTGTACATCTCTAAAGTAAACAGGCCTTACCAATTTCTTTAGGATCCATATCTCTGATCTTCTCAATGGTGAGCCTCTTGTCCTCAATCTTCTCAATGATCTCATGGGTCAAGCGGGCAAACTGCTTCATAGGGCTCTCAAAGTGCCACATCTGGTGTTCTAACATCTTGGCCATAGTAAGCAGACGACCTGCCATCAGAGGCCAATTCCTGTGCAGAACTATCTCAAAGAGTGCCCTTGTTATCCTCACAGAGTTCTAGAAGACAGAGGAGAAATTAAGCATAATAGGCATCATTCTTATTGCATAATCTTTCTTTTCCTTTTCTGGAAGTGAAAACATCAAACTAAAGCAATTGAATCTCACACAGCTCAAACCAATTAGCCATACAAGTTGTATGTGGATCAACTCTACAGTCAGACATATCAGAGCACAAACAGACAAGGCTATTATAGTATATACAATGCATTGACAACAAAGATAGATGTCAAGTAAGATTTAGACATGACTGACAGGTTTGTATCACCAACAGACAACTTACAAAACTCTGGAACTGCAATATTCAACAACGGTCAAGCAAATATAAATGAAAATACCACCACATATGACAGTATAAATATATATAAATATATATAAAAAATAAGATATAAACAAATAAAGCATGATATACTCACATCAGTAATATAATTGATATCTGACACCAGTGAGAAACTATCTACTCTGATGCGTGAGATGTGTGATTGCAAAAGGATGTTGACTTTGCCATGTATATGTTCAGCACCTCCCATTGCAACCACCTCGCACTGTTGGTGGAGGTCATCCAGTTCATTCATCTCCTCGTCTCGTACCTGTGGGAAGAGCACATGTATAAAGCCATTGGAAAAAGCTCATTTTACATAACTGTTTTATCATCAGCTACAGATATGTATATGATATGAATATGTTGTATGATCAAGTAAAATCACAAAAGATAATATCACACTGGGAGCTGCATTTTTTCAAAGGAACAATAGTTATGTAACCAGTACATTTCAAGTTTTTCCTACCTTTAGTTGTGCAAACTCTGAGCTTTGTGATATAACAGCTAAAATGTCTCCTTCATTCATAACAGATTTCAAAAACTCATTGAAAATTTCAACTGTGTCATACTTAATGTAGAACTGGCTGGCAATTCTCCCTAGATCTGTAACGGAATTAAAATGCTGTGTTATAAAAAATAATGCATATGCACACAGGCTCAAAATAGTTCTGCAACAGATTTCCATGTCAACACAATTCTTCAATGGTCTGTACAATCAATATGAAAAAATAATCTAAAAAACTCAACTGTTATGGGAAGACCAACCTGTAATATGCATAAAGCCAGTGGCGTCATCAAATCGAACCATACGAGCCTTATCCAGTGCCCTCGCAGCCGTGGTGAGAAGCTCACGTCGAAACATTTCAAGATTAGGGTCCTGCTGGGCATCCTTATACAGTAATCCATACACCTAGATAAACAAATACCATAAAATTGTACAAAATTATCCAGAAACACTTAATAAATTTTAAGACATCTTTTATGCCTGTTACAGAGTGTGAAAATATAAGACTAGAGATTTTAGGAATAGAAATATCTAAAATCTTTCCTTTACATCCATCTTTTAAACTGTAAAACACAAATGGGCTTAGCCCAATAGAGACTTGTAAAATTTTGTGTAAAGTCTGGCAAGGACAAGCATTCATAAGTACGCACTTTTCCACAACTTAGCACAGTACAGCACACTAGACCTTGTGACTACAATTAGGTAATGAGATTTTATTTGACTGTTCAACCCTCTTGATGAAAGGTTAAATATACATTACCTATTTCTTTTTTTTTTTCTGGCTC
>NC_061838.1:9510137-9517637 GCF_019202785.1 Penaeus chinensis | reverse complement strand
TTGTCCTTAATGTGATCATCACATCACATAAATACTAAAGCTAATGCTGTCCTTGCACACTTACCTGGTGGCCTTGCTTTATGAAGTGAAGGCATTTATCAAAGGTAATCCTGTCCATATCTTCCATCTGCTTGAACCTTCCAAGAGCTTTGATACCGATGAAAGTCAATCCAAGAGGCACTGGCCGGAAACGTCTGTAAAGTTATTATTAGCATGTTAAACAATTCTATTTCAATGATGGAAATCAACTTTTGTTGCTTAGCTCTTGTTACAACAGATGCAAAAGAAGGAACTCAGAAGACACAGAAGTAATAAAGGAAATACAATAATAACAGTAGTAGTAGTATGTTGCAGTAAGTAGTAGTATGTTGTAGTAAATAAAAGTAGCAGTAAATAGTAGTAAGTAGTAGTAAATAGCAATTTGTACATGGTAAGTAGACATGGTAAGTGGTAAGCAGGAGTAGTGGTAAGTAGTTAGTAGTAGTAGGAGAAAACAAACAAAAACAAAAACAACAACAACAATAAGGACAACAACAACAATAAGGACAACAACAACAATAAGGACAACAACAACAATAAGGACAACAGCAACAAGTAGTAGTATTAGCAGCAGCAGTTGTAGTAATAAGTATTGTAACAGCAGTTGTAGAAACAGCAATTGTTGTAATACCAGCAGTAATAGCAATAGTATCTGTAAAAATAATCAAACTCCTACGAAATATAGTTAAAATAGTAATAAAAGAAGAATAAAAAGTAAAAGGGGACAGAAAGGGAGAAGGAGAAGGATCAAGAGAAGGATAATAAGAAAGGAGAAAAAGGTATTTGGCTTCAACTATTTTCATATATCACTGTGTGTGTATGTGTGCATGTATATGCATGTTTGTGTCAATGTATTTGTCTGTGTATTTGACATTTACAATACTTAACAAAGTAAGGAATACTGGAAGCCTGAAATCTAAGTTAACTCCTAGAAATGTAGTGTAATTCTGTCTAATTAAATCTTAGCCATATCATATTTTTTTTTTTTGGGCTACACTGCAAAAATATCCTTGTTACATTAAACTCACATCACTGTCCCCAAAACAAATACAATACATGTACACTTACCCATCAAAGAAGAATAGCCCTTTGTAAGGATTAACTCTGAGGAAGGTTGCCACATCAATATAATTTGGAAGTGTGGCAGACAGACCAACTATCCTGATCATTGACTGCTGAGATTCCACCTAGAATACGCAGAAAGTTGAATATAGAGAGCAGGCTCGAATACAAGGAATACATATAACAGTATATAGAATCACAAAGCACATGACTCCTTTGAAATGCATAATTTACAAAGACACAGAATAAAAAAAAAAAATTCTCACAATAGCAGAAGTTTTTCCTAACTGGTTTTAACATGAACAGCAAAGCCTCTCACCATACGCAATGTTCTCGCAACCAAAGTCTCCAGCACAGGTCCTCGATCACCATGAAGCAGGTGAACTTCATCAATAATCAGTAATTTTACAAGCTGTGATAACTGAGTGTCTCCTGCAAATAAACACGTCATAGAAACAAAGATATTATTCAGAGTGTGAAAAAATTATTTCACTTGTATTTTAACCTTATGATGCCAGGAGTGCATGTATATATAAACTGTGCATTATGATTTGATTTTATTAATTCAATTTACATAAAGATGGCTCTAGAAGCACTTATTTACCAAGGATTAAACTAGACTGTACCTGTTTATACCATTCCATTGAATTATTACAGGAGAAGCAAAGATTAAAAATACGAAGTGGAATAATGATAATAATCACGAGAAGAGGAAAACAGAAGGCGAGGAGAAACTCCCAATAACTCCATATTCTCTACCTGGCTTTCGTGTTGTCACATCCCATTTCTCTGGTGTTGTAATAATCATATTGGTGGCCATTATCTCCGGCTTGGTGAGGTGCATGTCTCCAGTCAACTCTTTCACAGTTATCCCAAGAGGCTCCAGGCGCTTTCCGAAATTGCGTGCCATCTCAGCTGCTAGGGCTTTCATTGGAGCAATGTAAACAATCTGAAAGTGAAATGAAAGAGCATGTGAAAGTGAAACCTTGAAATAAAAGAAAAACAAAAACTACAGATGGTAATTTAATAATGAGGATCATAGCTGGTACTAGCAACCATAAAAAATATATCTATATACTTTCTGCCTGCTGTAGGATCGTTTTCTCTCTATTCTCCCTTCTTCACTAATATTCATATAGATGAAGAAAAAGAAGAAAATAGGAGTCAAGGGTGTGGCCTTGATCTATATATACATATACATACTTACATACATGCATACTTACATACATACATACATACATACATACATACATACATACATACATACATACATACATACATACATATATATAAATATATATATATATATATATATATATATATATAATATATATTTATATAATGTATATAATATCATGAAATATATATATGTATGTATATATAGATAGATAGATAGATAGATAGATAGATAGATAGATAGATAAATAAATACATACATACATACATATATATATGTATATATATATATAATTTTTTTTTTTTTAGACCATGTACTTCAGACTTTCAAATAACATCAGCAAGGACGAAATTAAGTATATTATCTATATATCTGTCCTACGTAATAATGTATTTTAACCTCTTTAACCCACTCCCACCTGGATGACCTCCATAACATTAGCGTTAACTGTTTACTATTGTTTTTATCTGGCTCTATTTTAATGATGATTTTTTCTTTACCTTTTTTCATTTTCATTCTTTAAGTTATACTTTTCTCAATTTCCTTCAAATTCTGATTTGAGTGTCCTTGTCACCTACAAAGTGTTGGTGGGGACATACATGAATTTTTTTTTGGCAAACAGGTAAGATAGGTACTACTAGAAACTGACTCACTGGTGACTAAGTATTTGTGGTGCGATCTACTTTTCAAGACAATTAAAAACTAATCTCACAATGGATGTGGCATGTACATACATGTCATTCATGCCATTCCCAGCAGCATATGGTTAATTGCATGAAAAAAGGATAAACATTTCTATAATGCAGATATGTCTGTATCTCTGCTGCTAACTCAGAATAAATTATTATAAGATATATTAACCCATTACATCAAGGTGGTATGACTGTCACATCATTATAAAATTTGGCTGAGGGCCAGGCAATAGGGATATGCCATCACTGAAAAATTTTGCTAAGGGCCAGGATGACAGGAATGACTCCTCATAAGTGCACAAAGCACTTGGAGGATTAGATTCAATGATCATTTATAAAGCTGCTCTTGCAATATTTCCATGGTAAATTCTACCCTCAATAAACAAGGATGGAATGATCAATCCAAGAGCCATGGCTGGAAGAGCATCAGCTCCAAAGATGACACTATTTCCATGCTCATTATTCTATTGAGATCAGGAGCACAGAGTATGTCACAGAAAATTATATAAGAAAATATATTCTAAAATTATGCAACCACAGTGCTACTTTGTGTTATTGTTATTGCAGAGGTGTAGACTACCTAGAGAGATAATATGGAGTCTGCTCAAAGAAATCAATTTATTACGATCTTCACACAGCATAACAAATAAACACAATGCATCTGGGAATTTACTTTAGTAATGTTCTGTTAAATGTATTTACACATAAATGGCTCCACATGTACAAAATTAATAAGGAGTCAATTAACAGACCTTTATGACTTCCCCTTTCTCAAGTTTTCCAGAGAATTTTTTTTTTTATCAATATCAATAATTTTATCATTATTATTGACCTTATAATTAATACAGAGTTATTGACAGTACTATTAGCAATAGTACTTTTTTTAGTAATAATATTTCACTCCTTGGTGATTAAGAACTTAGGACACCTTCTAAATGTAAATGCAATCAACTAAACACACAGTGGGCACTGCATGTATGTACATGCCATCCTCTGCAGTTAAAATATAGGCCTTAGAAAATGGGAAGGCAAGATGTCTAGAACCACACATGAATAATTGTGTGGGCCAGGCCTACAAGGCACACAACATGTAAGCTTAATACCCAGATTTCAGTCCAGTTTGGGTCGTGAGACACCTAGATCCAGCAGGTTAATCATATGCGTGAACCAGATACAAAAAATAATAAAAAAAAATATATATATATAAAACAAACCTACATTAATGCATAAGAACTTCAAGTTTTTGTTTAAAATGAGATATTTAACACTTGAAAGTATGAAGGCCAAACTCACCTTAAATTTATCTCTCTGAATAACATCATTTTCAATATGCTGTCTTATTTGGTGTACAACAGTCAACATAGCTATGTTGGTTTTACCAGCACCAGTTGGAGCACATATAAGCAAGTTGTCATTGCTATGGTAAGCAGATGGATAAACTACTGTCTGGATTCTGTTCAGTGTCTTGCAACCTTTAAATGCTATTCTTCCAATCTGCAAATGCAAAAAAGGAGATTACTTCCAGGAACATCACATATTACAAAGTTTTATTTAAATACTTTCCATGCTTTCACTGACTTAAAGGCATAATGATTAACCAAAAAAAGACCCAATTCTGTTATACATCATAATATTATGCAAAGAATATCATAACTTAACAAAGAATACTGACATACCTCATCAAGATCCTTTACATTTATGAGATTAGCTCCAACTTCTGGAGGAGCTGGATCTGACATTGGAATATCCACTTCTTCCATTACATCATCATAAGCCCTTGTGAAGCCTTCAGGCAAAGCTATTTTCATACCTGCTATGTAGCCTGAAATCACATAAAGTTTTTTTTTTTTAAGTGCTACTTTTAAATTCAATGTGTAAAGAAAAGGATTTGGGAGAGCTCTTTTTCATACAGTGAATAAGTATTCATTGTGCTCATAACAAATGGTATAAACTTAGGATCGAATTTCAGACTTTTCAAAGATGGATACTTTAGGAAAAATAAATACTTAATAACCCAAAATCTCACATGAACAATTAAAAACAAATGTATGCAATATCGTAAAGTATCTAACACAACATGTTAAACCACTCAAGAAAATTGACGCCCTATCACTTCCTGGCTAGACCTTTCCTAACACCGAGATGACTCCCATAATGCCATGTGCAGTCAAAGCCACTGAGGTGGTAGGTAGGCTCAAAACCTCTTTTTAGCCTCATTACTTAAACAATCATGAGTGGGTCAATATCTAGCATTAACTGTTCTCCATCCTTCCCTTGAACCCTAAAGGACTGAAAAATTCAGAGAAATGAAACAAATAAACTGAAAAATATTCTACATTAAACCACTATTTTCTGCCCCGTATGCCACACATACCAAAGTAGAACAATCCAATATAATGTGCCCACAAGACAAAAAAAAAAAAAATAATAAAAAAAAAAATAAAATAAAAAAATAAAAGAGGGACAAAAAAATTGCAAACCTGACATCTTACCTGCTGTCTGCTTGGCTTTGTTCTGACAATCAAACACATAGGGAAATCTTATCTCTGGGACATTCACTCTGTCGCGTTTCTTGAAGAGATATGCCTGGGAAGCTTCCAAAAGAGCAGCTTCTCTGTAGGAACATACAAAATTAAATAACACTGATTTCTTAGAGAAGCACAGTCAAATCACACATTTTCTGAACAACCAGTTGTGTGACAGTATATTGCAGAATATATTACTTTCCGATACATCTCTCTCCCTCTCCCTCATACTCTCCTTTTCTTTTCCCTCTCCCTCTCTCTCTCTCCTTATCCTTCTCCATCTCCCTCTCTCCACACAAACACAAGCGGGAAACACACGCATTTCACACACAGACACACATGGACACACACAGAGACAAAAAGACACAGACAGACACAGACACAGACACAGACATACACACACACACACACACACACACATACACACACACACACACACACACACACACACACACACACACACACACACACACACACACACACACACACACACACACACACACGGAGACCACCCCGCACCCGCACCCGCACCCGCACCCGCACCCGCAACCGCAACCGCACGCTCACACACACACACACACACACACTCACACTCACACTCACACTCACACACTCACACTCACACTCACACTCACACTCACACTCACACTCACACTCACACACTCACACTCACACTCACACTCACACTCACACTCACACTCACACTCAGACACACACACACGCACCTTTTTGCTTTTAGTGTGTCTGGACTAAAGTCATCTATGGAGTCATCCTCTGCTATCTGTTTGGCAGTCTTTAGCAACTTCTTTTCCTCCTTCCTTGCCTGCTTGAGGTACTGCTTCTCTGTTTCATTCATAACAGTGACTTGCTGACCAAAAATAGGTCTTTCGGGTATTCCTCTCTTCTCTAAGTCACCTGGGGGAGTGCAAAAAAACATTCTTCAGTTCTTCCAGTGACTATCTAAGATAGATAAGATCATTTTCCCATTCTTAGTTTTCTTTCCCCAATTCATTGACAATTCTTTGATTTCTATGTAATCAAGTTCCTTATTTTCCTTTCATACTGTTGCTGGTACTTTTTTTCCCCATATAATTGTTCTAATTGTGTTCAAGAATTTTTTTTGGATAGACATAGGCATTTTTTTATTTTTGTGATTTTTGTTTACCCATTGTATACAAATAAATGGCTCTTTAAGTTCTTACATTATCAATAAGTCAATTACCAGTCCTACGAATCCCAAACATTTACCCTTTTCCTTGATTTTTGGAAATATTAGTTTTTACTTTTTTTTTTTACTATTACCATGTTAACAACATTAAAAAAGTCAGAATGTCAATAATAATAATGATATTTACAGTACTGGAAAAAAAAAATCCTAGGCCTACTAACTAACTCCTTGGTACCTGAGCACTTGTGAGCTCATCTATGTGTACAGGCAATCCACAA
Source organism: Penaeus chinensis (assembly GCF_019202785.1). NCBI lineage: Eukaryota > Metazoa > Arthropoda > Malacostraca > Decapoda > Penaeidae > Penaeus > Penaeus chinensis. Next base: position 9,510,696 of record NC_061838.1, on the reverse strand, counting down.
AACAAAAGTGCAGTGGGCATTAAATGGTCCAGAAACATGTTAAAACTATCTATAATTCAAAAGTGACAGATTTACTTACATGAATCATTCAAAGTGATATTATATCCAATGGTTGGAATCAAAATTGACATATTTCTTTAATACTTTCCAAATAATATTTTTTTATACACTTCAGATACAATCAAACTGATAGTCATGGAAATAAAAATAATTTTTTCTGGTAAATTCAGGAATGGGGTAATCAGGTAGGATCAGATAGGCCTAGTAACTGACTTCTTGGTGACTATGCACTTGTGATACAATCTACGTGCAAACAATATTAATTAATAACACCAAAGTGGACATTGTATGTACCTAGCACTAATGGATTAAAGAAAACAAATACTTACTGAGCAATTCTGCAATCTTTACATCCTTGTCGGGTGGTGGGTTTTTAATCTCATTTCGATGTTGCAGCAGCGTCTGGATAAGTTCAAATCTCTCAAATCCTAATAACTCAAACATCTGGAATGAGAAAAAATATGCACATTAAAAACAAACAAACACACACACACACACA
>NC_061838.1:9502637-9505137 GCF_019202785.1 Penaeus chinensis | reverse complement strand
ACATATGAAGGATAGCATTGGGGTGATAGGTAAGGTGCAAATTTGCAGATTTAAGGGAAGAGTAGCTGAAGACACAGGTAAGGGATAGGGTAAATTTCATGGAAACCAGGACATAAATAATATATACACTATAAGAAACTGAATGTATGGCTAAATGAAAAGTAAAAACAAATCAAACTTGAACCTGAGAACATTAATGCTACATCAAGAGAAATATCACAAAGTACAAAAAAAAAAAAAATGTACTTATACTTACGTCTTCCACCATGAGGAGCCATCTTTTCTCACTTTCACTTGATGGAATCTGAGGAAATTCAATATTATTAATATAAAGTTGTCAAAGTATTTAGTTAAAAAACATAAATCAATAGATAAAACACTGACAGCACATAAGAATGAATTGTAAATTTTGTCTCTCCCTAAAATCTAGATTTGTTATATCACTGGGAAATCAAAAAAATCATTACAGTTACAGCAATACCAATACATTGTTTTTTTTCTTGTGAGAAATTTGGAGTAAAGAGTAAAAGGGTTGCTTAGCTATCATCTGCTTGATAATCAATGGTGTACCTACTCAAGTTTTTCTGTTTTAATTTTGAAAATGAATAAACGCAGTTAATAAAATAAACAGTAGGTTCTACACTACTTATAAAAAACATCAGTATAATGAACTATCCAAGTCTTTAGCAATAATCAACATCTTGGTTAAACTTGAACAAAGCCCTTAAAAGAACATATATGACAACAATACCATGTACAAACAATTATCTGTACAAAGTCAATCTTTGCCTACAACTGTTCATCAATGATATAATCTGACTCAATTCACCACCATGGCCTTCATGACTTCACTGCTCACGCAAAGGCCAACAAATCTATATATTCTGGTATGATAGAGCTTGTAGACCCCAAGGTTATTGACTGATGACGCAGAAATAGTACAAGAATTATCAAGCAAAAATTTACTTGACAGACTATAGGTTTGTTGATCTTTGGTTCAGCACCAAGGGTGTGGCTGGCACAGAAATCACATAACTTAGTCTTAGGGAGATGCCGACCTAGGTTCAAGATTTACTGACATTTTGAAAAAACTGATCTAATTATGCATATTTTTTAAAAATCTGCCAGTGCATGAAGATACCTTAAAAGATTAAAAGGAAATGTTCAGTATAGTAATGTGTAAAATATATGAGAAACAATACCAATGGCAATAAATGGCACATACAATATAAATGTAAAACAAGACTCTCAGGCATAAAAAGTAAACTGGCAAAAGATAGGTAAGCCATTATCATAATCGATTATATAGTCATGCTTGTGTAGCTAAGTCCAAGTTAATTACTAATGTGACTTCCGGGCTCTACTCTCTGCATGAACAAACGTATAGGTAGAAGAGGTTTGTGGGAGGGAAAAGTATGGAGACAGTAGTGTAATCTGTAGTTTTCCTCTGTAGTTCTCTTCTGTGTTTATGGATACTAGAGTGTGAGAGGAATCCATCGATACCAAAGTCTTTATGTTCAATCATATGAGGGTATTCTGAATAATTACCAAATATTACATAATTTCCATATCAAAGGAATGGAATAATTGAACAGCAAACTTAAATTAACAATAATGATATGAACATCATCAATAATATCATCATCAAAATGATAACAATAACAACAGGAACAACAACAACAATAATAATAATAATGATAGTAATGATGTTAATGATAGTAATGATGTTAACAATAATAAAAATAAAATAATAATAGTAACTACTACATCAATAAAAGAAAATGAACCATAGCACAGGGAAAATAAAATGAAATAAAAATAAAACACAAAACTACCAGTCATTCACGAGCCTATCAGAAATCCTATTAACTTAGTCTAATATCTGTTATAACCCTTTTAAGTTTATAGACATAGCTTCACTAGATCTACAATCAATAATAAAGTTTCACTGCGATATCAAAATATTAAGTTAGTCTAAAAGAAGAAGAAAATATCCAAGTCTCTTCCTACAGCTGTTTACACGCCTCTTGACAACTATAAAAAGAGGAGACCCCTTTCCCTTCCCATTTAAAACCATTATTCATACATCCTCCTCCAAAAAAGGCTGGTAATTATATGAAACTTACGTGTCACAGTCGGTTATTTAAACAGCTGATACGTAACTCATGACAGATGTTGAGGGCGACTGTCGGGTATCCGCACATCATTCCGGCGTTCGTGATCGAGGCATGATCGTGGATAGACTTTTAGGATATTCATTGTGTTGAAATTGAACATTGAATGTTAGAAAAAATATAATACGGGTACTCTTCCTTCTTTCCGAGAATTATTTGATATGCGTAGATGCAAAATCCTTCTTAATTGAGAATGTTTTGCAAGATCTAGCATGATTTATGAAAGGTAAGAGAACGATATTTTGATATTACACAATGTTTTGAAAAACTTTGTTATTTAGAGGCTTTCAATTCTTATCTTAAGATATGTTGTAATTGAAGATCAT